>NC_091318.1:9733306-9815806 GCF_038502225.1 Cherax quadricarinatus
ATTGTATTTAATCAATAACAATACTACGACTAGTCGGGGGATCGAACCCGTGGGAAGAGAGCGAAAATTCACGACGCTCTAACCCATTAGACCATACAATCCTACAAAGATTACGCACCCAGCAGAACTAGGTGTTGTAACGTGATCCGAGGACATATGATGGTGTGGGTGTCTCAGATCTAATTTCATTATTGTAAGCGTGAACAAGTGATATTTAATCAATAACTACTCTGCGACTAGCCGGGGGATCGAACCCGTATGAAGAGAGCGAAAATTCACGACGCTCTAAACCACTGGACCACCTCCACGAGGCGGGCTAAAACAATACGGATTCGATTCCCCTGCTAGCCGCGATTTTGGCTTAAACAGTAACGCTCTTAACGTATAGCGCAAGCAAAACTTTGTGTATGCAGTAATTTCTTAAAAATCATTTTGAACCTAAGGAAAAAAAAAAATATTTCGTTGTGTTTGTTTATTATTAAATTATTGTTAAGTAATCTAAAATATATTTAGTTGGATTAGGTTAAATTAAATTGCGCTTGTTATAATAAGGTTAAGTAAGTTTTCTAAGATTCTTTCGGTACAAAATTATTAATATTTATATTAACATAAATAAAAAAAAATATATGCTTAAAGGTATAAGAGAAATTTTAAAAAAGGACTTAATTTTAAATGAGTTCTTGTTTATTGACCAATTTTACCTATACGGCACTACAATACCAAGGCAAGGGGATTATTATCCGCTCAACCTGTCGTCTACATTGCTCGTGATTGAGTCATTCATTGTCACTTCACAGGTGCATGGAATTCAACCCATCAGCCTGACGCAGAAAAGCAAAACTTTTGCTACTCCGCCGTGCTATCACAAAATGTGGTTCTGTCCTTTATCTTCTCTTAGGGTAAAAACTTCATGAAATACTTGGTCAGTGTGCCAAGATATCATAAGCCCACTGCTGCCACTTGCATTATGACTATACTACATCATCCATGTTACAATAACAGTTCATAAAATTTTTTTTTTGTATTCCTTCATGACTCGGGAATAAAACAAATATGTTTTCCAAAGTCCCGAGGACTCTGAATCTAAACCACCAGTATGTGATACCTAGGAGGAACGAGCCGAGCAAACATGTACAACAGCTCGTGCATGTAAAAAGTGTGCCTGTACAGCAACCACAGTTACCAAGTCCATCAGACTGTGGATGGAAGACGACAGAGATTTGAGGGGAAACCTTCCCAGTGAGTCACAGCTCCAGCACCACAAGTTTGCTGCCATGTCAAATGCAGCTGCACGATATCTTCCGGAGGACTATGCAAATGTTACACAGCCAATTTGAGGTGTAAAGCTCTTCTGGGCCCGTGAGGAAACTGTAACAGTGATTGAATTTCATGTGATTTAATTTTGTGAATTATTATACGAATTGATGCAGGGAGGATTACCTTGCTTATGGTCTGTGGTGTATGTTTTGATATGAATATTAAACCAGTGCCAAAGACTAGCATCATTCACATCTAACCCACAAAGTGGATATAAAATATAGGTGATGCTTCGGTCCGTTTTGGACCATTATTAAGTCCCGGACAGACTGACACGTCGTCTAAATTTTCTCTCCAATTGTTCCGGTTACTGTGGTTCTACTTAAATGTTCGTTGCTGTTATGTTTATGTATATATCAAACTTTAATGAAGATTTACGCAATAACCAAGGAATATGTCGGTACCACCGAGTTTCTCGCAATTAGCGGACAGTGGATCGAGTCTCCACTATATTTGCGCTGAATCAACCAAATTTTCAGTTATTCTATACACTGTTAACAACAGGTGATGGGCTGGACAGTACCAGTTAAGAGGCACAGAGTTTTTTCATAAACTGGATATTTTAGACTGCATTTACTGTCAATGTCTTAAGAAGTTTTTGCAGTGTCTAAAGCGTCTTCAGATAAATACTTCATATTTAGGAAATTAGTATCTTTTAAGTTTTTTTTTAAATGTTAATGACAGCTTTTGGAGCTTTTTTTTTAAGGCAAGCGTTAAGCTCTAATCTATTACAAATATATTTGTTTACAATTATTAGGCTCTTGCCTCATGATACTCATGTGCTTAATTGATTTATCTTTCTTACCATCTGTAGATAATTAAAATATTTATTTATCATATTTAAAAAGCTCTTTCTAAAATGATTAAGGTGAGTATATTTACACTCTTTTTATAAATTGTAAAAATGAGCTTTTTGTAGATAATGTAATTTTTTGGGACGTATTCTTTGTGTTTAGGGAATATAACTTTTTCAGAATTATTTACAAAAATGATTTACAAAACATTTTCAAAATTTATTTTGTTTATGTAGTGCTGATATATATTGTATAACTCGATCAGTATTTTAATTAACGTTTTTATTATCATTTGGGAGTTAATTTTTGGATCGTTATAAAAAAAAGTCTTGCAAAGTATTAAAAATTTATTTGGTTAGATTCAAATTTTTTATTCTTAGTCAAAATTATAATATTTTTTCTAAGAGACACACTGCTGCATTTTGAGTCACATTACTAATTTCTTACTGTTGCTATATAGGGAGGTTCCTTGATGCTTATGAGTGGCTCTTGATCCAGGGAACTGGATCCTTGTTCCAGTTCCCTGAATTGAGCCTGAATTCCTTCCATCCCTTCCCCCCAAAAAAGCTGTATAATCCCTACGGGTTTAGCGTTCCCCCATAATAATTTATATTTTCATTAATCGAAATTTTAAAGAAAGAATCGTATATCTGGTTTAAAAAACATAGCACACAAATTAATGGAAATTGTCTTAAATTTTCCTCAGTTTTCCTTGTTGGACAACTAATGATTTACATGGGTCATCTATTAACGTTTTTATTTGATTATACTCCGCATGCAATATAAAATTTTGGACCTAGAATTGTTCTTGTATATGAATGGTATCTTTATTGTAGACATATTGATAAAAACCACTGGTTGGCGAAACGTCTACAGTAAAGATAATCAGATGTTGCACATGTTTCTAATTATCAAAATTGTTTTTTCTGAGAGATTTTATTTTTAATTGAATGAAATATGATATAGCTGTAGGTCAAGTTGGTGGTTCTCTCGTACTTAAAATCATTTTTTGAAAGTTCCCCGAAGTTACTAAGTATCGACTTTATCCTTAAAAAATCTTGAGACTTCAATATTAAACGTATTTCAGGTGGAATCTGCAGTCACTTTAAACTGATTTTCAAAAGTCTGATCAAGTGGCGGAAAAGAGCAGTCAGCGTTAAGTTAATAAAAATAATTGAAATAACAGTAAAGTGGGGTGAGGTTCTTCCAGTTCTGGGAGAACACTCAGTGTGGATTTCTGAATGTGAGATACCTTTGTTGTGACAATGTATCGCTCTGTGTAGAACTTTATCAAGTTATGTACAGCTCTACGCAGAGCAAAACGCTGTCCTAAGAAGACTTGTTCTTCAACCTATTTCTGTCTTCATCGATGTGTCAGCTACTAGGGAACCATTCGGGATTTCAATATTCTAGGTTTGGTTTTAACTACCAAATGAAAAAGTATTTGTTGATTAGTTCGCGTGATTACTGATCACATTTAACTCTGTACATGTAATCATAAATTCTCATAAAAAATATAAAATACAAATAAATATTACATTGTAAACTTCTAATTTTTATGCCAAATCACAAAACACGACCTTACTTTGGTCGTCGAGAGTCGTAAACATACTAACATAACCAATGCACTTCTGAAAAATGTTTTAAAAAAACTACCGGATTTAAAGGACGGCTATTTTGACCAAAATGCTTCGAGAGTTTCCCTACCATAGTCTGAAGTAATTTTTTGAATGTGATATAAGCAAAATTTGGAAACCATTTCGTGGCATATATACTGGCTTCCATATGTGGGTACTTCTGTAAAAATTATTTTTTTCGGTCCTTCTCAAACTCACTCTTGATGAATCTGCTATGATACACAATCTCTCTAATATCTATTTTATCCTTCTACTTGTTCTCGTCGATGCTAGCCTCTCAGTACATTGTCGTTATAGTGTAGTCTTCATGACATAAGTGACATTGTCATGTCTCACTCACTGCCATCACCTTACTTTTTCGACTTTCATAATTTTCCTGCTTTACCAGAGGCTTGAATATAGTTCAGGGCTGACCAAACAGTCGTCCAGTTTTCATTTCAAATTTGTTGATTTGTTGTGCCATAAATCAGGAAGTTTTCATGTGCAGATGTGACACCAACCGAATTTGCTAAACATATCTGAAAGAGCTAAATTCAACAAAACGCTGCCTCTCGTGAAACATACTCGTGAATATCGTAGTATGAAGACGAGCAGACCTTTGGTAAACATTGTTCTCTGTCATATATTGCCAAGCACAGCAAAAAAAAAAAAAATCTGAAAGTTATTTTTAGAGTTAGATGTTTCCTCGGAGTTACGGCGACAATGAATTTACACTGTTCGGGAACATGATCGTTATTTTTTAAGCCGAAATCGCAATCTTTGGCTAGTAAAACACTCACGCGAGTGCATGTGCGTGCCCGCGAGTGTATGTGTGTGCTTACGCGCGCATGTGTGTACTCAACTGTACTCGCCTAATTGTGGTTGCAGGGATCGATTCATAGCTCCTGGCCCCGCTTCTTCACTGGTCACCTCTAGGACCACTCTCTACTTGCTCCCTGAGCCTTGTCGTACCTCTTCTTCAAGCTATGCATGGATCCTGCCTCCACTACACCACTCTCCAGTGTATTCCATGACATATTCCATCACTATTATATGTGTGTGCGCGCATGTGTGCGTGTGCAAGTGTACATGCGTGTGCGTATGTGCGCGTGCGTGTATGCGCCTAGGGGTAGGACACTGGGGATCCAACATGTGGCCTACATTTGCTAGACTACTGTTGTACTAAGTCACAGGTGTTCAAAAGATGCCTACGCGAGAACTTATTTCTTCTGTTCACCATACTTATTTAAGCAGGCCGCCATGTCACCACAAGACCTGCGTGGATGCTGCAAATTAATAAGTTGCCTAAGGAGCCAAAGGGATAACAAACTAAATAACATCTTTGTGAGTAGCGAATCTCATGACCGCCTTCAGGAACCTCAACAAATTATCCTTTAGGAGGCTTTACAGAACATATTGTGCTCATTAAGAGTACGCAGAACGAGTATGGAACCCACGTTTGGTTTAACATATACAGAAACTCTAGGAGGTCGGAACCTTACAGTAAGACTAGCCGGGAGGGAGATCGACCTGAGAAGAAAGACAAAAACTGAACGTGATCACTTTAGACAAGAAAAGGATCAGTTGAGGTATGATTAAGGTGTACCAGAAATAAAAAGCATATCGTTTGTTACTGAGGTAAATGTATGTGTTCTTTATTAACTCGAGTATAATAATTCTAAATTAAAACTCAGAACTGACAGAGTAAAACAGAATTTTTAGTTAGATTTTTGTTATTTTCATGCAATGATTATTAAAAATCAAGCACATTGCACAATCGCACAACTGATGTGTGTCTGTGCTGTCCAATTGTCACCAGCTCATCAGTAATACTCAAAATACGTGAATATTTTGAAATATGGCATATTTTTCAGGCCTTGTTATTAAAAATCAGTCACATTGAATAATTGCACCATTGACTTAAGTGAATGATGTTCAATTGTCGCCAGCTCGTCAGTAATACTCAAAATACGGGTAAAAAAATAATTTTCAATTATATCTAACTAAAAATCAGTATACTCGAATTAGTCTAAAGCAAATACTCTTACCTTAATAGCAAATTTTCTGACCATTGTAATCATTAAGGTTTAAGCGTTTCCCGGCTAAACACAACTTGGTAAGTGCTTGGTGAGTGAGAGTGCAAACCTCACTCAAGAGAAAGGCATAGGGGTGGGCATAGTGGCGAGCATATCACAAGACGCTTATATCGAACGAATAACGTCTCCAGCTCGTTTTTCAAATCTTAGGCGAACTTTCAGGAATCTCAATAGTCATTCACAGCCCGTACTTACGACAAACGTCGGGTCCGTCTTGGAGTGTGCAGAACCAGCATAGAACCCTCTCCAGATAAAGCATGTTAAGAAACTGAATAAAAATACACAGGTATACAATGAGATAAGTCCAAGGGATAAGCAAAATTAGGTGTGAATAGAGGCTAAAGGAACTAAACCTGGTGCTATTTGAGGACTTGATAAAATGAACAGGTACAAGTACGCGAGGTCACAGCTGGAAGGTAAAGACAGTAAGATACTAATGAGTCCCGGGAATGTTAGGAAGTATTTATACAGCTGAGAGCGGCCAAGAAGTGGAATGAACTGGACAGTGAAGTAGTGGAAGTAGGCTTCATTTATAATTTTAAGGACAGGTACGACAGGCCTCAGGAGACTAAAATGGAGCAATAAACACAATAAGTTCCAACTTATGAGGTAGAGCCAGGAGCTGAGACTCGAACCCTTGTACACACACATACACACACACACACACACACACACACACACACACACACACACACACACACACACACACACACACACACACACACACACACACACTTCTCCAATTATTCGCTTTGTAAACATTCATCAGTAATTATGCGAAATCCACTATTATTAAAAGCAACTTCCTGTTTTTGTTTAATTTGAATCAGTATAGACAATACATCCACTCGCTCACGATAAAAAAAAAACTGACTACATGTAAACTGTGTATAATAGCGACACGGTAAAATTCTAGCTGGACACACGCACCAAGAGTTAAAAAAAATGGTAGAGACAGCTGATAGGTTGTCTAACAATAGAAAATGTTTTATAGCGGACGTGGTGGGTCGGGAGGCTTGCGACTGTTACCCTGTCTAATGTTCAAGCTTCAGCCTCGCCTGCGGATATATATATATATATATATATATATATATATATATATATATATATATATATATATATTATATAGGGAAGTACCACCTCTATAGCTGGAATGGGGACCCTCATCCTCAGAGAAGACAATAAACGTACCTCAGTGAAAACTCAAGGTTCTCCCCGGAGCTGTTTGAATATTTTCTTCTCCTACCACCCTCTATATATTTTTTATTCTATGTGAACATTTATTAATAAACAAAATACATTTACAGAAAAAAACATAAACATGAATACAATGGCACAATGTATCAAAGATCATGAATTTCCTCCAGCTCCTCCGAGGCTGGACGTGAGCCAAGTATGCAGCAAGCATTTCCCCTCTGGATGGCGACGCTGAGGCGCTGGAACATGAAAGTGGCTGCCCTTGGGTCCCTGGTGGTGTCGATGAGTCTGGAACCCAATTCTTTAAGGAAACGTGTGGCATTTTTTCCCCATGATCCCAAAGTCTCTGATCCCACTGGGACAAATTGATACTGTTGGCTAATGTCCCTGTACTTGCTGATCTTGTACTCCTCCCTGTGGTCAGCAGCTCCTCCCTGTCGCCCCACACTGTGAAGGATATAGGTGTCAGCCAGTGTGGACACACAGGTATAGTCCCATGCTAAGAGCTTGCCATTCTTCCAAGGATAGATGGTGATCCCGTCGGGGCGGTTTGCTGGGTTGTGGGTATTGTTGGCTGCTAGTGATCGTGGCTCCCTCTCGGCAGGGCATCCAGCTGTAGCAAGGGTTCTCTTGATGTCGTTAACCTCATTGTGTCTTGCATGCCAGCCCTTGGTTTTGGAACAGTTAAGACCATGTAGACCGTATTGGTCTGCTTGCACTTCGCCGCAAATACACATATATTCTGTGTGAATTGGGGCAGCAAGGCGCAGAGCCACTGCAATACGGAGGGTCTTAGGGTCGAGTCGCGTTCCCATTGCCGATATGGGAACTGTTTGGAGGAAGTCCCCGGAATGATGTGCACTCACAGCCTGGAGACGGGCAATCTCCCTATCTGATCTTGCAGCCCTGAGCATGTTGGCAAGCACCTTTGCAGCAATTGGGCCATCCCAGCTTGACTGTTTGTGAGCCAGTGCTGCACTAGGGTTTGGTGCTGGAGCAGCAAGAGTCTCCCATTCGGTGATGGCACTGGCATAGCTAGGGTCTTCTATTCCTGCTGAGTCACTGAGGGTGTCAGGAAGAATTTGTCTTATCAACTCGTTTGATGCAATGGAAGAGGATAGGAAAGCTGGTAGAGTAATCTGGGAGGATCTGCGTACTCCTAGCCCTCCAAGCCTGACCGGAAGTGAGGCTTGCAACCACTGTCCATCGTCAAGGGAAAGATTCAATACACTCTCTAGCATGGCCTTCAGGAGAGAGTCATATTCCTTGAGTTTTGGACTGCTGAAGGCTGGAGAGCATCTCAGAAAATAGGTAAGTTTTGGGATTGACAGGCACCTGGTGAGTAGGTAGAAGGCATCGTGTGTGTCAATGTCTTTCATCCTGCTTTCCATCGTCCGGAGGTCTGAGACTTTTTTTCCTAGGATCAGATCGATGGCATTGGACCCAAGAGGAGCACCGAGGAGAGTGCTATTGGCTGGATCAATGGCTCGTGCTCCTGGTAAAACGGCACTAATATTCCGGATCATCTGTTGATTGGTAGAAACTATTTCACATTTGGTGGAGTTTAAAGAAAGGCCCAGGCTTTCTCCCATGTCTTTAATTTTACTGATGTCCTCTAGGAGAGATTCTATTGTGCCAGCTAGGGTACCGTCGTCCAGGAACCAGATATTGAGCTCACTGGAGAGTGCCTCCGTGACTTCCTTGATGACCAAACAAAATAGAAAGGGGGCGAGAGGGTCCCCCTGTTGCACGCCCTCACACGAGTCAATTTCATGGTCCCCAAACAATAGTTTGGAAGTCAAACTATAACACGATTCTATGAAGGGATAAAGGGAAGGGAAGTTTCTATAAACTGCTTGGAGAGCAGCATCCCTTCTGACTGAGTTGAAAGCATTGGCAAAGTCCAATTTGACCAAGGCTTTTTCATGTCTCATAAACACGCTAAGATAACAGGGATATCTTGCTACTCCTACTTACACTTTGGTCACACTTCACAGACACGCACATGCATATATATATATACATACATCTAGGTTTTTCTCCTTTTTCTAAATAGCTCTTGTTCTTTTTTATTTCTTCTATTGTCCATGGGGAAGTGGAAAAGAATCTTTCCTCCGTAAGCCATGCGTGTCGTATGAGGCGACTAAAATGCCGGGAGCAATGGGCTAGTAACCCCTTCTCCTGTATACAATTACTAAAAAAGAGAAGAAGAAAAACTTTATAAAACTGGGTTGCTTAAATGTGCGTGGATGTAGTGCGGATGACAAGAAACAGATGATTGCTGATGTTATGAATGAAAAGAAGTTGGATGTCCTGGCCCTAAGCGAAACAAAGCTGAAGGGGGTAGGAGAGTTTCAGTGGGGGGAAATAAATGGGATTAAATCTGGAGTATCTGAGAGAGTTAGAGCAAAGGAAGGGGTAGCAGTAATGTTAAATGATCAGTTATGGAAGGAGAAAAGAGAATATGAATGTGTAAATTCAAGAATTATGTGGATTAAAGTAAAGGTTGGATGCGAGAAGTGGGTCATAATAAGCGTGTATGCACCTGGAGAAGAGAGGAATGCAGAGGAGAGAGAGAGATTTTGGGAGATGTTAAGTGAATGTATAGGAGCCTTTGAACCAAGTGAGAGAGTAATTGTGGTAGGGGACTTGAATGCTAAAGTAGGAGAAACTTTTAGAGAGGGTGTGGTAGGTAAGTTTGGGGTGCCAGGTGTAAATGATAATGGGAGCCCTTTGATTGAACTTTGTATAGAAAGGGGTTTAGTTATAGGTAATACATATTTTAAGAAAAAGAGGATAAATAAGTATACACGATATGATGTAGGGCGAAATGACAGTAGTTTGTTGGATTATGTATTGGTAGATAAAAGACTGTTGAGTAGACTTCAGGATGTACATGTTTATAGAGGGGCCACAGATATATCAGATCACTTTCTAGTTGTAGCTACACTGAGAGTAAAAGGTAGATGGGATACAAGGAGAATAGAAGCATCAGGGAAGAGAGAGGTGAAGGTTTATAAACTAAAAGAGGAGGCAGTTAGGGTAAGATATAAACAGCTATTGGAGGATAGATGGGCTAATGAGAGCATAGGCAATGGGGTCGAAGAGGTATGGGGTAGGTTTAAAAATGTAGTGTTAGAGTGTTCAGCAGAAGTTTGTGGTTACAGGAAAGTGGGTGCAGGAGGGAAGAGGAGCGATTGGTGGAATGATGATGTAAAGAGAGTAGTAAGGGAGAAAAAGTTAGCATATGAGAAGTTTTTACAAAGTAGAAGTGATGCAAGGAGGGAAGAGTATATGGAGAAAAAGAGAGAAGTTAAGAGAGTGGTGAAGCAATGTAAAAAGAGAGCAAATGAGAGAGTGGGTGAGATGTTATCAACAAATTTTGTTGAAAATAAGAAAAAGTTTTGGAGTGAGATTAACAAGTTAAGAAAGCCTAGAGAACAAATGGATTTGTCAGTTAAAAATAGGAGAGGAGAGTTATTAAATGGAGAGTTAGAGGTATTGGGAAGATGGAAGGAATATTTTGAGGAATTGTTAAATGTTGATGAAGATAGGGAAGCTGTGATTTCGTGTATAGGGCAAGGAGGAATAACATCTTGTAGGAGTGAGGAAGAGCCAGTTGTGAGTGTGGGGGAAGTTCGTGAGGCAGTAGGTAAAATGAAAGGGGGTAAGGCAGCCGGGATTGATGGGATAAAGATAGAAATGTTAAAAGCAGGTGGGGATATAGTTTTGGAGTGGTTGGTGCAATTATTTAATAAATGTATGGAAGAGGGTAAGGTACCTAGGGATTGGCAGAGAGCATGCATAGTTCCTTTGTATAAAGGCAAAGGGGATAAAAGAGAGTGCAAAAATTATAGGGGGATAAGTCTGTTGAGTGTACCTGGTAAAGTGTATGGTAGAGTTATAATTGAAAGAATTAAGAGTAAGACGGAGAATAGGATAGCAGATGAACAAGGAGGCTTTAGGAAAGGTAGGGGGTGTGTGGAGCAGGTGTTTACAGTGAAACATATAAGTGAACAGTATTTAGATAAGGCTAAAGAGGTCTTTGTGGCATTTATGGATTTGGAAAAGGCGTATGACAGGGTGGATAGGGGGGCAATGTGGCAGATGTTGCAAGTGTATGGTGTAGGAGGTAGGTTACTGAAAGCAGTGAAGAGTTTTTACGAGGATAGTGAGGCTCAAGTTAGAGTATGTAGGAAAGAGGGAAATTTTTTCCCAGTAAAAGTAGGCCTTAGACAAGGATGTGTGATGTCACCGTGGTTGTTTAATATATTTATAGATGGGGTTGTAAGAGAAGTAAATGCGAGGGTCTTGGCAAGAGGCGTGGAGTTAAAAGATAAAGAATCACACACAAAGTGGGAGTTGTCACAGCTGCTCTTTGCTGATGACACTGTGCTCTTGGGAGATTCTGAAGAGAAGTTGCAGAGATTGGTGGATGAATTTGGTAGGGTGTGCAAAAGAAGAAAATTAAAGGTGAATACAGGAAAGAGTAAGGTTATGAGGATAACAAAAAGATTAGGTGATGAAAGATTGAATATCAGATTGGAGGGAGAGAGTATGGAGGAGGTGAACGTATTCAGATATTTGGGAGTGGACGTGTCAGCGGATGGGTCTATGAAAGATGAGGTGAATCATAGAATTGATGAGGGAAAAAGAGTGAGTGGTGCACTTAGGAGTCTGTGGAGACAAAGAACTTTGTCCTTGGAGGCAAAGAGGGGAATGTATGAGAGTATAGTTTTACCAACGCTCTTATATGGGTGTGAAGCGTGGGTGATGAATGTTGCAGCGAGGAGAAGGCTGGAGGCAGTGGAGATGTCATGTCTGAGGGCAATGTGTGGTGTGAATATAATGCAGAGAATTCGTAGTTTGGAAGTTAGGAGGAGGTGCGGGATTACCAAAACTGTTGTCCAGAGGGCTGAGGAAGGGTTGTTGAGGTGGTTCGGACATGTAGAGAGAATGGAGCGAAACAGAATGACTTCAAGAGTGTATCAGTCTGTAGTGGAAGGAAGGCGGGGTAGGGGTCGGCCTAGGAAGGGTTGGAGGGAGGGGGTAAAGGAGGTTTTGTGTGCGAGGGGCTTGGACTTCCAGCAGGCATGCGTGAGCGTGTTTGATAGGAGTGAATGGAGACAAATGGTTTTTAATACTTGACGTGCTGTTGGAGTGTGAGCAAAGTAACATTTATGAAGGGATTCAGGGAAACCGGCAGGCCGGACTTGAGTCCTGGAGATGGGAAGTACAGTGCCTGCACTCTGAAGGAGGGGTGTTAATGTTGCAGTTTAAAAACTGTAGTGTAAAGCACCCTTCTGGCAAGACAGTGATGGAGTGAATGATGGTGAAAGTTTTTCTTTTTCGGGCCACCCTGCCTTGGTGGGAATCGGCCGGTGTGATAATAATAATAATAAGGACATGTTTTTGATATATACTCGTGCTGCGTGGGCAGCTGCTTCACAGCCCTGTTGAACGCCGAAACCGAGGTGAGTTGGTTTCAGCATTGCAGCAGCCTCTTGACTCACCCTTCTTACTGCAGCCTTCGCGACTAGGCGCCGAAGGGTGTTACCCACTGCAATGGGCCTGATTCCTCCATCCTTTTTCCGGAGGGCACACAATGAGGCACCAAAGAAAAAGGGTCTGATGGCCTCTGGGACACCGCCAACCAAGCACAGGTTGGAAAATTTGGTGAGTTCAGACAGCAGCCTCTCTGAAACCTCACCAAGTGCTGGATTGAGTATTTGTTTTAAGTGTTGAGGCCTTAAACCGGTGAAACCTCCTGCTGAACCCTGTGGAAATGACATAGCAGCTTTATACACATCAGCATCCTGTAAGGTTAGATGTTCTTCGCCTGCTGCAATGTCAGGGAGGTCAATGTTGGTACTGGGAGCCCTGGGTGGATGTTTGTCCTTCAGAGCTTGCGCCGTGCTGATATATATATATATATATATATATATATATATATATATATATATATATATATATATGATATCGTGCCAAATAGGTAAAACTTGAGATTTTGGCATAAATAACTACACTCTTCTTGCCGAATAAGGAAAGCGAAAATTTGTGTATGCAATAATTTCGCAAAAAACCATTCTGAATCTAACGGAAAAAATATATTTCATTGCGTTTTTTATTATATTATTGTAAACTTTTCTAAAATGAATTTAGTTGAATTAGGCTAAATTAAATTGCGCTTGTTATAATAAGGTTAGGTAAGTTTTCTAAGGTTCTTTTGGCACAAAATTATTAATTTTTACTTAACATAAATGAAAAAAAAAATCTTTAAACGTTTAAGAGAAGATTTTAGAAAGTACTTAATTTTAAATAAGTTCTTGCTAACTGACTTATTTTAACTATTCGGCACGATATATATATATATATATATATATATATATATATATATATATATATATATATATTTATATATATATATGCACATACACACAACAATAGAATAGCGACATATGCAACATCTTGGTATCAATCTGCAGACGTTTCGCTATCCAGTGGCTTTAACAATATAATTCATGTACATAATCTGATGCCTACGGTTCTGAACACCTGTTCTCAGGCTGAGAGACTGATTACCTCAACTTTAACCTCTTCAGTCGTCTGTTTTTTTTTTTCTCTATATTGTATTGATAAAGCCATTGGTGAGCGAAACGTCTACATAATAGATACCCAGTTGCTGTACTTGTGTCTAATACTTCACCTTATTGATGGTTATCACTTCATCTCTCATCATTTTCCACAATGGCAACTTTATTTTTCAAGCTTAATCTTCTTAATTTTGAAGTACAATTTGCTGCACGTCTTTGAATATTTTTTATACTTTCGTTGTGTTTCTTTAAATGTGGTCTCCATATTCTACAGCTTAGGTCTTAAACATACTGAAATTCTTTTTTATTATCCATATTAATATATTTAAAGGCTACAGAAAAAAATTACTAATGTCCCTTAATTGTATTTATTTTACGTAGTGATGACCTTATACCCCAGGATCTTTCAATCACATACTCTTAAAATTTTATCATGTTATTTATAATATACATTAAGGCTGTTTTCTCCGTAACCAATCTCCGTTACATGACACTTTTTCAATCTAAATTCCATTATCCATTTTTTCTCTCTGCTCAGTCTATCAAAGTCTTCCATTAAGTTTATACGCTCATTTCGATTTCCTAATTTACCCCAGACTTTTTTCATCAGAAATCTAATTTACATAACTTGTCATTCCCTCCAGCATATCATTTATGTAAATTTGGAACGGTGTCTGATCAAGCACAGTGCCTTCTGGTCAAATATTTTCGTATTAATCACTGTTCTTATCCACTTTTCATGAAGGAGAGTATTTCACTGGAACTCAATAGCTTACAGTATACTATATTTTGCAAATTCCAAATTAATCTTCACCGAAGAAATGTTAAAACTTATATATCACTACACTCAGCCTATTCTCCTCTTAAAATAATGCAGTAACTTCCTTATAATAAGATTAACGGAGAGTTTAATGACCTAAAAGCAAATTGCTTATTAGTATATTATGTAATTCTATTTTCAATAATCTTCTACGAGTTATAATTTTTCTAATATTTTGCTTAGCACACTCGTGAGTCTGCCCTTGTATGTATAGATTTTTCTACTTCTCTTTTAATATGAACGTACTAATCTCCATTTCCCATTGATGTCGCAGTTTACACCCAGCAAAGTTTTAAGTTCTAAGAGGGTAATGAAGTTCATTTGCATATTTCTTGCAAACTCGGGGCGCTATTCCATTGATCCATTTGCTTCAGTGTTATCAATGGTCATGTGGAGAGAATGATCTCCATATGAGTAGACAGGTACAATTTTTTTTCATTTAGAACTTGTTTCTACTTAGCTGATAAAGATATTTTCTCTTTCTGTTCCTCTTTCGATTTTTTTTTTTTTTGCAAAAAGATGCCGCGACGTAGGTCAATTCGACGCACAAGCAAGGCGGAGAAGCATCCAGCGTCCGGAAATCCCTTTATAGTAAGATGCTAATCATGCAGAAGCGTGATTTACTGTTGTTTGTTTATGGGACAGTATGAACATCCTAAAGTTGAAACTAAATAGCGACAATTACAGTGACGGTGATGAGGCAACAGTGATAACCAGCTTTGATAGTGCTTATCGAGAAAGTGCCACAGTGAAGTACCGACGATGAATGGTCGAAGAAACTTGATCCAGTTATCAAGACCTCAAACCAAAAAGGAACTGCTTCAGAATACAATCATCGTTTCCGATCGATATCTCCCACAACACCTGTAAGATACTGTGAATTATTTATTAATCATTGCACAGTGCTTATGTAGACAAAAACCCTTGCGCACAATAATAGTTTAGTGGCAGGTTATAGCAGGAGTCAAGGCCAATACTTTCCTTTGGATCTTGTTTTACTCGGCGAAGCATGAAATTCTGAATAAGCAAGTAGGTACATGTACGAAACTATATATAAAAAAAACCCATTAATAATTTCCTGATGCTAATTATGCGGCACTATTCAGTGCTAGTTGAACTTAAGACGTCATATTAAATGTTCTGTTCATAGAGTAATGACTCGTATTCTTTATATTCAGTACGCACATTTCTGCGTTTAAATCATCTTTATCATCATCATCATCATCTTTAATAGTTTTTAGTTTATTATGCATACTTCTTGAAATTTTAAAATGATTTTATCCAGTTTTTCTTCTGTTGAAGTTATTACCTCTCTTTATCATAGAGTATTCGTTACTTTTTTTTAATTTTTGAATATTTTCTATGTGGATTCTAGGCTCGCTGACACGTTAAAACTCATTCCAACATCTGTTAATGAGCCAATAATTTATTTTCCTTCTCTTTGGATCTAAAGGCACAATGAATACCACTGATATTGTCATTACTATGATGTTTAAACATAAACTTACTGTGTAAAGTTTAGCACCAGGAAACATAGTACTATAGACCAATAGCTTTAACGTCCCATATCATAAAAATCTTTGAAAGAGTTCTAAGAAGCAGGATTGCAAACCACTTGGACTCTCAACAGTTGCACAATTCAGGGCAACACGGGTTCATAGCAGGTCGCTCCTGCCTCTTGCAACTACTGGACCAATATGATATGGTCTTGGATGCACTGGAAAACAAACAGAATGCAAATGCAATATACAGAGATTTTGCAAAAGCCTTTGACAAGTGCGACCATTGTGTAACAGCACTCAAAATACGTGTTAAAGGGATAACTGGCAAAGTAGGCATGTGGATCTTCAACTTTCTAACCAATCGAACGCAAAGAGTAGTGGTAAACGGAGTTAAATCAGATGCTGCCATAGTGAAGAGCTCTGTTCCACAAGGCACAGTACTCGTCCCCATCCTGTTCGTCATCCTCATATCAGACATAGACAGAGATGTAAACCATAGCAGCGTATTATTCTTTGCAGACGATACTAGGATCTGCATGAGTGTCATCCATTGAGGACACGGTAAATCTCCAAGAAGATATAAAGCAAGTTTTCCAATGGACAACAGAGAACAATATGATGTTCAGTGAAGACAAATTTCAACTACTCCGTTATGGAAAACTGGAGGAAATAATAACTAGGACTGAGTATACTACAAACCCTAATTACACAACAGAGCGGAAAAGTAATGTGAGGGACATGGGAGTGGTAATGTCTGAGGATCTCACCTTCAAGGACCACAACAGTGCCACTATCACATCTGCGAGGAAATTGATAGGATGCATAATGAGAACATTCAAGACAAAAGATGCCAAGCCAGTGATGATAGTTTTAAATCACTTG
Organism: Cherax quadricarinatus; assembly: GCF_038502225.1. NCBI lineage: Eukaryota > Metazoa > Arthropoda > Malacostraca > Decapoda > Parastacidae > Cherax > Cherax quadricarinatus. The sequence goes on from NC_091318.1 coordinate 9,750,124, forward strand.
TTCTCTCTAGGCTGGAATACTGCTGTACATTAACATCTCCATTCAAGGCAGGTGAAATTACAGATGTAGAGAATGTACAGAGAGCCTTTACTACACATATAAGTTCCATCAAACACCTTAACTACTGGGAACGCTTGGAAGCACTTGTACTCACTGGAGCGCAGGCGAGATAGATGCATCATAATCTACACCTGAAAAATCCTGGAGGGACTGGTCCCTAATCTGCATACAGAAATCACTTCCTACGAAAGCAAAAGACTTGGCAGGCGATGCAACATACCGTAGGGGCGTCATTAGTACACCAAGAGAAAGCACAATAAGTGTCCGGGGCCCAAGACTGTTCAACAGCTTCCGACCAGCTATAAGGGGAATTACCAATAGACCTCTGGTTGACTTCAAGAAGGAGCTGGACAAATACCTAAAGTCAGTGCCAAATCAGCCGGGCTGTGGTTCCTACGTTGTACTACATGCGGCCAGCAGTAACAGCCTCGTTGATCAGGCCCTGATCCACCAGGAGGCCTGGTCATGGACCGGGCCGCGGGGGCGTTGATCCCCGGAATGCCCTCCAGGTTAGTAAACCCAGAAACATTCACTGCCAGTGTACTTGTCAAAGGTAACTCTTAACCTCTAGAATGACCAGCAACAGTCAATCACCTCCAGAACCTCCAGGTCATATATCGCAGTTCACTTGCTTTTCCATGTCACGTGAACTATTCAAGTTAACCTAAAAATTTATGAACTACACGAAAGCGACGCCTCCCATTATACATAAGATAAATTACCAATATAACCCTGGTTGTCTTCAAGAGAGAATTGGAAATATACCTACAGTCAGTGCCCGATTAGTCAGGTTGTGGTTTGTATGTTGGATAGCGTACGACCAGCAGTAACAGCCTGGAAAAGCAGACACAAATGCAGAATAATGCCAATCTTTGTTGACTACGTATATACTGCTTTATACTGCATTATTCTCTATTTTCCATCATGTCGATATTTTATATCATTTATCTCCAGTAACAACCTGGTTGATCAGGCTCTGGCTGACCGGGAGGCCTGGTCGGGGACAAGGCCGCGGGGGCATTGACCCCCGACGTAGACTTAAAGGTAAAGGAACAATTAAATTTATCCCTGATCAAAATACGGTTGGCTCACAAACACCAGATTAGATCAAAACACCTTGGTGAACACGAAAATTTTTTACGAAATTCCCTGTCGCCTCTACTCGTACCCATGCCCCAGACGACCTGTTGCCAGCACTGGCTCCCACCATCATAAAAACTCAATATGCCCTAGCAAGCTCTCATCTCATCATTACTCATAGCTATGTTTAGTTATACTAACGCCTCTTTAATCAACTGCTCGATTATTTTCCTGCGCCTCCGGCTCTTATATTATAGAAAGTATACATATAAATCATATACGAGAAATCCAATTAAAACATGCATAAATATCACAGCAGCAAGTGAGTATAGCAAACACCTGTTGAGGTCATCCAGGAGGGCTGACTCTCCCCTAGGCTGCAGGTGTGGTTGGCAAACATCTGTTAAGATCATGAGGGACGGTTGACTTCCCTAGGCAACAGGTATCTCTTTAACACCTGTTGTTGAAAGGGAAATAGAACACAAAGTTTGGAGATTAGAACAGAGTTTTCAGCTTTAAGATCACTCAGCTCTCTTGGCAACAAAAAAAGACGAATTTACATAAGAACACTGAAATTATAACTACGTAAATAAAATTACAAGCATTAACAAACACACACCAACAATAACTACTCTCCAGCTCAGTAAAGAAAACCAGCATTGTTTAAATCAAAATTAACGTTAAAAGACTCCTCAAAATTTTCACAAGGTCCCCACAGGCATTCAGGTAATTGTATAAAGCCACAACTTAAGACTTTCTTTTACATCATAATCACATACCGAGTAAAAATACTCATAAGTATTTTTAATCTTCTTCAATACATGTTCATAATTAGTTCCTTTTCCATGGAAATAAGTATCAGCAAATTTAGTCGAAAGGTGAAATATCCCCACCATTTATGCCATAAGAGATGTTTGGTTCTTAGTCAGGCAAAGACCATGTATGGAGAGTGAACCATCTCATATGAGAGGCTCCAACCCCTCAGAGCAAAGCTCTTAAGCCCCACCACGTCATTAAGGTGACCCATCGTCTGGGAGAAGGGGTCATAACTGAAGTAAGAAAGCCATAGACGAGCAGTTAAAATATACTCCACACTCAGCACGCCACATGTCACAGAGATTGGCAGGAGCACCTGCAGGCAGGTGGGTATGAGATGTGTGTGCCCGGTCCTTAATCTGCAGGAAGGTGATTAAAGAAATAGGACTAGTCTAAATGAGTCATGCGAAACAGCACATGAATGCAGAGGTGTGCCTATGCTGTTAATAATCTCACACGCCTGTCAACATCAGAATCACCATGATTTTCACTTAATTATTACTCACGTCCGACGTTAAAAGGGTTCACTTTAATGAGGTTCAGATTTTCGTTCTCCACGTTTTCCCCTAATTTGGAATTCATCATTAAACAAAATATGCGCCTTATATACATCTCAATCCAAAAGTAAATCCTTTGAATGCCAGCACAATTTGAAATTTATCAGCTAGGTGCCCCTAGCATCAGTCTGATGGCTTCTAGACGGATACAAGTCTCGTATCACAATTAAGAAGACTAGCCAGTTTTGATTCTAGTTAAATTTCAGCCACTAATCATTATTATAAAAACCCATAGAAAAATAGATGCTTGTAGAGTACATAGCTGCTGGTGTATTGTTCTTCTCTCCCACTTCTCTAATAATTGCTGGTGTATGCTGCTCATCTATTACAGTTCTTTTCCGTGTCCCTCAGCACTGTTGATGTGCTGCAGATCTCTCACTTCTCTCTCCTCAATACTGGTGAAGATTTCACTTCCTCCTCCTCTACCAAGATAACGACTCGTGTGATGCAGATCTCACTCGATCCCTGCTATGTGAACTCCTGAGGTGCTGCAGATCTTGCTGTCGTTCTCCAGAGTGGCTCAAACCTTTCTGTATACCGCTTACTGAGAACGCATGCTCTCTCTTCCCTCAGAGCATAGAGAACTTACTTGTTCTCTTCCCTAAGAACGTTGAGAGCTTCCTCGTTCTTTCTCTAAGAACGTCGAGAACATACTTGTTCTCTTCCCTCTGAACGACTGGTGCTGCATATCTCGTACGCTTTAATCAAAGCTGGTGGGTGGGCTGTATCATTCAGCTGGAAGCCTTGCCTTGATCAGCTGATTGTGGTTGCGCTGTTACTTTCAAAAACGACGCTCCTGCGATTTTCTTCTCCCGTTTTGTTGTTCGAATTCCATCGTTCGAGGCTGTCAATATGTCCCGAGAAAGAGAGCCGTCGCCGGTGTGTGTGTCGCGTCAAGAATTCATTACTAGAGACAATACGGGGTAAATATAGGCTGTCAGGAGTAAATGTTATTTGAGGCCATCGCCCGGGTATTGGCAGCTCCGCAGACCTTGCGGCGTTGACTCCTTTAGTGTATAGGTCGGTACACGAGTGGGCGAAGATGAGGGAAGGAAGGTGAAGGTGGTGGTGGTGAGGAATAATCAGGGCAAAAATGGAGGGAAGGGGGGACGAGAACTGAGAGTGATGGTACTGAGGAGGGGGGGGGGTCTTATGAGAGTAGTGGTGATGGTTGTAAGGGAGTGATGCTGTGAGATTTGAAGAGCGCTTCGACATGGTAGTTAACATTCGCTTTTGGTAATAAAAAGAATAAAGCACACACAAACATATGTTAAAAATAAAAAATAGCTATTGACACAAAACACACAAGTAAATATTTTCACAAAATTAAGAGAACGAGATATCAATTCAATTCCTCATTAAAGTTTCAATTTGAAAAAAACTCCCCCAAAAATAGTTCTTCGAGGTTCTTAAAGTTACCTCTGGTAATTATGAAAACCCAGAACCTAAGTGAAAAGGCCGAAGTTGTACTGAAATAGATAAAATATGCTCTACAGGCAGCTGGATGTTACAAGTCACACAGATAAGAGCAAGAACTCCCCTCAAGGAAGGTTCCTTGATGTTGGTGAGGGGCTCTCGATTTAGGGAATTGGATCTGTGCTCCAGTTCCCCGAATTAAGCCTGAATGCCTTCCACATCCCCCCCAGGCGCTGTATAATCCTCCGGGTTTAGCGCTTCCCCTTGATTATAATAATAATAATAGCAAGAACTACTTGCAAGTAGGTTCTTATATGTGAGGCTTCTGTGACTGTTTCTCAGTCAACAAAGAAGTGTAGATAAATGGTTCAGAGAATCGACAAGTTGATGGATTAGACACTTAGGCAACACTTGCGTATCTTTATCATAGAAACGTTTTGCCAATCAGTGGCTTCCTCAGTCAAATACAGAGAAGAATAAGTGAAGATCGGAATACCTGGAATATACCTGGAGAGGGTTTCGGGGGTCACCCCCCCCCCGGTGCCCGGTGTGTGACCAGGCCTCGAATAGGTGAAGATTAGAATAGGCGATGTGATCAGTCTAACGGCCTTGTGAAAAGATTAATGGACTGATCACATCGACTCCAGGCTGAGGGACTGAGTACCTCAAACTCCTACTGATCTTTACTTATTCTTCTCTGTATTGGACTGAAGAAACCACATTTCCACAGTAAAGATACCCAAGTGTTGCACATGTGTTTAAGTCATCAACAGAGAATTATCCTCATAAAACGATTCTTGCTGAAGGAGAGAGGCAAAACATGCAGGCGCTGCCCAACCTTGTATAAGTTACTCCTCTTCTGTGGTCTAATGGGCCCATCATTTTCCCCATGATATATTTATGAATTTGGCCCATGAAGTCATCTTACCCAACAAGGTTTGAACATTTTTCTTCAACTCTGATAATCATCTGTCAATACATAATCTATGTACCTCTTCACCATTTAAAATTGCACCATATAAATTTATAAAAAATTACTGGGTATGAATTTAAATAAATAGAAAAAGAAATAGTTATTTATTACACTAGAAATGGGAAATATATACTGATGCTAAGAGTAAATAGTTCAATATTAACACAGTTACTAGGAGGGAGAATAATATAATTCTGGGAGAAGGTTTAGTAATGGTTAGCAACCAAGTGAGAACATTGTAAACACAGTTGCGCTATTAGTAACTTCTATAGAAGCCGCTTTATGGGTTTCCTTAAACTTTGAGAGACCCCCTTCTCTTCACTGACCTTCCCACAGGTTCAGTGCGCTTCACTAACCTCCTCAGAAGTCCGATGTCCAGCCAAAATCTATCTCTACTCCGACCTCTTGTTAAAAGAGGTCAAACTCTGCCAACAATACAATAAATAGCCCCTAAAATGAGATCCTGAGCTCAGAGTTCCCATATAAATTTTTGTCCATTCCCAGAGTTTCATAAAAATTCTCTAACTCTTAATTCGTTATTACCCAGAAACGGCTCCTTCCTGAGGATGGGAGGGACGAGCTTCTAACTGGTTCCCTCACTATTCTGCGATGCCTTGCTAGTTCTGGGTACTGCTTGAGAAGAGACAGGACCTTCAAGTTTGTCATTTGAGTTGAGCTCAAAAGACCACATGATCTCAGGCACCCTTAATAAATTTGAATACTCGAGCTTCCAGAAGGTATTACATGGAAATTTGGAACATTAATATGCTTCTCAAAACCTAGTTCCATTTGATTAGTGAATGCTTCAATCATATTCATTTTCTAACATCAAATTTACATTATCAGTATGACTTTGCTATTGTCATCACCACTCACTCTCGTATTACATACACCATAATCAAAATGCTAGTAAAAATATTCATATTCTATTTTTCACATCTCGCGATCTACATCCATACTTTGTTCGGAGTCATTGGACGTATCAGGAAATCTAGACGAAAGGGGTAAATAAAGCCCACCATTTATAGTGAAAGATATGCTGGGTTCTTAGTCGGACAGTCACTGTGAGAAGAGTGGCTATAGTGCCTCTAAACCCAAAACAGTCAAGCTCCGCATAGCGTCAAGAGACTGATGGAAAGGTATACAGGTAGTATGGAGAGGCTTGATAAGTGAGAAATGGGGGTATGAAAAGCAGCTATAGTGATACAGAGTAGTAAAAATGACAGTGAAATGTACACATTGGTGGTGAGAAACCTGATGATGAAAAAGCAGGAGGGATGAGGTACTAAATTTAGAGTAGAGAGGAATGCATGGGAGTTCAAAGGCATACACGAGTGTTCACAGGAGCATATTGTAAGAGTGCTTATAGGAGTACAGTGGAAGAATACTGTACTCGAATTACTGACATCGGAGGGTTAGTGATCCAGGATAAACCAAGAAAGCAAGTCAGTGTTGCTTATATTCATGTCTTTTGATCTTTCGCAGGATGCGGCCCACAACAATCAGTTAACACTTTTGCACAGTTCAAGACATTTATTGGAAGAAAAGTTTCGCCACGAATGGCGAAACTTTTCATAAATATCCTGAACTTTACATTAGTGTCTTTTTCCACATCTTACTAGTATCAGTCAGTCAATACCTAGGTACCTAATTATTGCTAGAAAAGCAGGAGCAACCCGGGTCCTTCAGCTGAGAACCGAATGCTCTACCACTGAGCCATAAACACGGCAATGGGAATAACACAACAGAAAAACGTGTAAGTTATCTTCCAAAAAATAACTTGATTACTCTTTAGCTAATGCTATTTGTTTTTATCTAGAGAGCTCTGGTCAGGATAGCAGAGCAGAGCTTCCTCTTGTCTTCCTTCGATCTTTCTGGCAACACTACCTTAAAAAAATGAAGAGAGGTACTATTCAAATTCAAATTCAAACTTTATTCTCTATAAGTATTACAATGCTGAGTTTACAGAATTTGGTTATTGTGTGGTTTACATGTAGTAAAATAATAATTACAGAGTGTACCACTAGAACGCCTAGCATGGCTAGGCATTTCGGGCAGACTTATATTAAATCTTAGGTTTAAAATGTTACAGAATTATGAGATAAGTTGGTATTATGGCTAAGTGACTAAATACTAGTTGTGAGTTTAGCAATGTGAATGCTTTTGTTTTGGCACTATACATAGTTTCAGTATTGGAGTATCACAGGCCAACTTTTGACTAGTTAAGATTCATTATTTTGAGATTGAGATTGATATTTCTGTTTATGGTCAAATGGGTGAGTGAGTGTAAGTGTGAACCACCAGGTGGTATTCGTATTATTAGTTGACAGGGTGTATCAGGGAGATAAGATGTTTTCTGATGGTAGTTTTGAAGGTGATGAATGTGTCTGCAGTTTTGGAATTTTCAGGTAGGGTGTTCCAGATTTTAGGGCCTTTGACATACATTGAATTTTTGTAAAGGTTTAGTCGGACACGGGGAATGTCATAGAGATGTTTGTGTCTGGTGTTGTGCCTGTGGGTTCTGTCACAACTATCAAGAAAGCGTTTTAGGTCAAGGTTAATATTGGAATTTAAGGTCCAGTAGATGTAGATTGCACAGTAGTAAGTGTGGATGTACTGAACAGGGAGTAAGTTTAGATCTATGAAGAGTAGGGGAGTGTGTTGCCAGGGATGGGATTTAGTGATTATTCTTACTGAGGCTTTTTGTTGGGTTATTATTGGCTTTAGGTGTGTTGCTGCAGTTGAACCCCAAGCACAGATAGCATAGGTGAGGTATGGATATATAAGTGAGTGGTATAGTGTGAGAAGGGCAGTTTGCGGCACGTAGTATCGTATCTTGGAGAGGATCCCAACCGTTTTGGATACTTTTTTGGTTATGTGTTGGATATGGGTGCTGAAGTTCAGGTTGTTGTCGAGGTATAGGCCTAGGAATTTGCCCTCATTATGCCTGGTAATTAGAGTGTTGTCGATCTTAATGTTAATTTGCGCATCTCCTGCTCTGCTACCAAACATAATGTAGTAGGTTTTGTCAACGTTAAGCGTAAGTTTATTGGCTATCATCCAAGTCGATATTTTGATCAGCTCCTCATTAACAATGGTGTTGAGGGTTGCAAGATTAGGGTGAGAGATGACATAAGTCGTGTCGTCAGCAAAGAGAATGGGGTTCAGGTGTCGAGATACGTTTGGAAGATCATTGATGTATATAAGGAAGAGCAGGGGACCAAGGACACTTCCCTGCGGAACTCCAGTATCAAGTGGCTGTGTTGTTGATGCTGTCTTTAATGGTGACATACTGATACCTATTAGTAAGGTAAGATTTGAAATATGCAAGCGCATGGCCTCTTATACCATAATGGTCAAGTTTGTGGAGTAGGATGCCGTGGTCTACTGTGTCAAAAGCTTTTCTTAGGTCAATAAAAACTCCTAGTGGATATTCCTTATTTTCCAATGCTGTGTAAAGCAGATCTAGCATTTTTATAATTGCATCGTTAGTGCTTTTATTTTTCCTGAATCCAAATTGGCAGGGGTTGAGTATGTTTTGTGACGTTATAAATGAATATAGTCTCCTGTGCACGAGTTTCTCAAAGATTTTGGATAGGGATGGTAAGTTTGATATTGGCCTATAGTTGTTTAAATCTGTAGGGTCACCACCTTTATGTATTGGTGTAACCCTTACCGTCTTGAGTAGTTTCGGGAAGGTGCTAGCTTCTAGTGACTTGTTAAAAAGCATGCGAGAGGACATGGGCCACTCTCATGTACAATAATGGTGGGACATGAGACAGATTCCCTGAGTTATTTTTAAGTGACTTTATAATCTCGGTGACTTCCGTGGGCTCAGTTGGAGCAAGATAGAAGGAATTTGGGAAATTCCCATCTAGGTAGTCCCCGGCATGGGCATTGGTACGTGGGATTTTATTGGCGAGATTAAAACCTATGGTTGAGAAGAAGTCGTTTATCTTGTTAGCTGTGTCGGTGGGTTGCAGTGGTGTTTCATTAGGTTTAGTTAGGACAATATTCTTGTTTTTTTCAGTTTGTGGGTCCCTAGAATCTGAGAGAGTGTTTTCCAGGTCTTTTTTACATCTCCTCTTGTGTCAGTGAATCTACTGGAGTAGTATAGTTGTTTGGCTTTCTTTATTACTTTGGTGAGGACTGATGAATAGTGTTTAAGAATATCTTTGTGTATTAAGCCCTGTCTATATTGCTTTTCATATTGGTGTTTCTTATCAATGGATTTCAGAATGGTGCTGGTTAGCCATGGGCAACCAAGCCGTTTGTTTGTGATCTGTTTCGTTTTTATAGGACAATGTTTGTTGTATAGTCTAAGTAGTTTGTTAAGAAAAATGTCTGTCCAGTCGTCAATACCATTGGCCTTGGAGAATTCTGTAGGCCAGTCAACAGTCTCTAGGTCAGCTGTGAACTTCCTTATTGAGGCCTCATCATGGAGTCTAAATGAGACTTTGTTGCATTCAAGTGGTGGTTTACTAATGTTTGTCAAGAGGAAGGTAGGGTAGTGGTCTGTAGTGCTATCTGTGATTATCCCTGATTTAAGGGGGGCTAGTATATTGGTCCATATGTGGTCTATTATGGTTGCAATTGTTTCAGTGAGCCTGGTTGGTTTAGTTATTGTTGGTATGAGAAGTGTGTTGTTCATATTGTTGATGAAATCAGTTACAGGCTGATCATCTAGTAGGCCAAGGTTGATGTTGAAGTCTCCAGCTAAGAGAAGGTGGTGTTTATTCATTTGTCTGTTTGTTATTAGTGCCTTTAATTTCTCACTGAAGTTTGGGATGTTAGTGTGGGGTATCCGGTAAATGGCACCGATTGTTATAGGCGTCTTAAGGTTTTTTACAGTAAAATTAGCAAAAATGTATTCTCCATATTCATCACTAAAGCAATTGGTGCTGATACAAGATAATTGGTTAGAGTAATAGATTGCAATACCACCCCCAACTTGGTATGGTCTGCAGTTGTGGATTGCTGTGTATCCTGGTAGAGGGTAGATATCTATTGTGTCCTGTTTTAGCCAGGTCTCGGTAAGAATAATGCAGGAGAAGGGTGTCTTTAGTGATTCAAGGAGTGCCAGGAGGTCATCATAGTGTTTGCTTAAGGACCTGATGTTGTAGTTAAGTACTGATAGACTTTTATCATTGTTTAGGATAGTGCTGGCTTGTGATGCTGTGTAATAAAGGCAGTTACTTTCCAATAGGTTTTGATTGTGTGTCAGATTATGTAGGTTTAGATCAGGGTCAACGTGATCAATCATCTTCTAGGTTTAAATTATGGTTATTTATATCCTGAGTTGTGTTGAGTTTTAGTACTGATATCTGTAGTGGTGGGAAGTTTGGACAAGTATATAGCTATAGCATTTTGGTCATGTAGAGTATAGTCACTAATACACATAATGAAGTTGGTGTTGTCTATGTGTTGTGCTGGAATGAGCTAAAGTACAACTAGGTATAAACTAATAATATAAAAATACAAATTAAAAATAGCACAAGACTCTCACTTGTAATTGCACTAAGGTCTAATGTAATGACTTTGGTATAGTCTATGTATTGACCTAGAGTGAGCAATAGTACAACTAGGTTTAATCTAATAATGTAGAAATACAAATTAAAAATAGGAATGGAGAGTGTAGCACCGTACCGCCGCTATTACTACCACTACTGTTACAGTGGTGAGGGTACTCTTAGTGGTGGTAGTGATGAGCAAAGGGCATGATCCTTTCCAATCTCTTTCCCATGCAAAGAACGCAGCATAAGCCAGGTTGCCAGGTATACACTGAACAAGGAACGGATAGTGCAATCGTAGCGGATCATGGCAGAGATCTAGGGAAAGCTAACTAGAATTAACAAGGAAGGGTCCCAACAGTTGTGAAAAGCACCATTGCAAAATCGTATCCCTAGGTGATGAACAGGATATATCAAACACAGTAAGGAAGAGCTAGCCGAGGGGTAGATTAGGCAGCCACACTCCAGGCTGGAACGATACAAGGCCGCATACAGGCGGAGCATTGTCTACCGATTCTCCCAAACGAATGGTGGGGAAGCAGCCCGCACAGCACCCGCTTCTTTCTTGAAGGAGGCAGGCGACAAAGAGCATCCCTCACAAACATCACCTGCTTCTCATAAGTAAGGATCACACTGTGGAATAGCGCATGGGAGGCAGGCTACCGAACCCGGGACCTTGTAAAATGATCAATCGAAAAACTGGCGGCCGTTAGAAGCAGCCCACATCGTGTTGTCCACTGCCACCTGAAACCAGTGACTGGGCCACCCTGGGAGTAGACGCAGTGCAATACTTCATAAGATTATCCACATACATCATGGAGGCCATCAGGAATAACACTACCAACACCATACTTAGGTAAAACAAAGCGTGTGATGCTCAAAATGCTTCCCTGCGGGAATCTTTACTCTAGGGGAAAGCTCCCACTAGTAGCATGAATCCACTGTCACGTTCAACGATCTGCTAGACAGAAACCGTTGGAGAAACTGGAACTGAAGACCCCGCAGTCCCAGAGTCTAGAGACGGCGAAGAACACCAAACCTTTGAACGTAGAAAGGGATAATGAGAGAGTGCAAGAAGGGGGGGACAGTGCAGGGAGGGTGAGTTAGTGTAGAAAAGGCAACTGAGGGAGGAATGAGGGGGTGAGGGAGAGATGAGAGGTGGCAATATTAAATGGTGCGCTGCTGGTCTGAGGGAGAATATTAAGACGCCACAACCGGACAATCTGGCGTAAATGAGGAAAACGCCAAGCCATGTGTGAGCAGAGTGCCACACACTCAAGCCATGTGTGAGCAGAGTGCCACACACGCCGTTAATATCGTTTTTAATTACGTATGGAGAGCCATGTAATTAAATAAATATTTTAATTAATCACGCTTCGAGACTTCTGCCCAATTTTGGCATTTGTAGACCGTACCTCCATTAAAATATTTAACGAAAAGTGTTAAATACATACGAGTCAAGCTTGTAGTGACGTCAGGAAAAATAACGTACTTCTGTTGTTAGGAATAACGTGCTTGTATTAATGTCAGGAATAACTACAGGTATAATATTCTGATATGCTTGTAATCACATCAGAAATAATGCGCTTGTTGTGATGTCAGAAATACTGGACTTGTATTGATGTAAGGAATAACGTGCTTGTAGTGACAACTTGTGGCAAGATCCAGCCTCCCACAACGTTATCAAATCGCCCATCTAAAGATTTCTGGAGAGTCACTTTTAGAAATAATCCACAGTTTTAAGATTCAAACTTGTGAATATTTTACAATCTCGAGTTTTACAAACAACTGCTTCGACAATACAATACCTTCTCAATGAAAAAAAAAAAAACTTCAGCCTTATTGTTTTGATACAGTAAAAAGTTTTTATAAAACTTTATATCTAATACTGGGAGAAAAAGGAAAAACACATTGATAATAGTGAGTAGGAAAATAAATTCAGCTAACCTTATTAAGCTTACTTACAAAAATTCCTGACAAGAATACAGTGTTCATAGGCATATGGAGTAGTTTGTACTTCATGACCTGTGTGTGTCATTCAGCGGTTGTAATATTTGTGGAGACTTGATCCTCTGTCTCTGCTACATAGGGTAACTTTATTTAAATTATACACAGCAGTCCTTCATTTCAAATGATGCTTATCTCATGATTGAGCACAATCAGGTTTTGATATAACTCATTCCTGAGCAAAACATCGTTTAAAATATAAACTTGCTCTGCATTACGTGTTTCTGTACCCTCTTATCGGCTTGTTGTGATAGTAAGAAGGGAGAGGAATTGCGGAATTTACAAAGCATCATTCGGTATTGTGATAAAAAGCTGAGTCAATGACCTGAGACACAACACACATACCCACTGAGACCTCACCACACGTAACATAGCACAACCACTCCTTAAAACAATAAAAAATGGTGAGTTAAAAACAACACTCTGAGTTGCATACTTCATTAGATCAATCATAAAAAAAAATGTGACTAGTCCTTGTAGACACTCCGGCAATTATAAAAACCATGTCTAAACTGTACAAACTTTGGTTGGAAATGGTAAGGTGATACCGACAGACTGTGGAAAATGGCACTTATCTACACTTCAGGATATTTATGCTGTTCAGAACGTTTCTACTGTATAAATATTAGTAAAAATTACCGACAGAGTGTTAGATAAAAGAACACAAGAGCTACTAAGTTTCGCTCTGTTATGGCAGTAGCTTAAAAATTCTGTCCGTGTGTGTCACAGTAAGTGGCACGCTGTGGGCTCCACAGAGTCGAGGAGGATTTCCTAGAAGCAGGTGTCCATCAGTGTTTTTTCTAACTTCAGTGTTATGAAGTTAAAAGCCATTGACTCCACAACTCTGCAAGACTTATTTTATATCATGTAGATATATCGATTTATTTCGTTAGTGAAAATAAGATGAAGAATTTTGAGCAAGTAATTTATTTGTAAGAGAGATAATATTAATTTGTATAGAAATATATCTCAATGTATTCCTGATACCCCTTTTAAGGCCTGCTAGATAGACCTTTTGTGTATCCACACGCTCTTGTGCTGACATTCACTGAAAATTATGTTAATTAAAATGACACAATTGCATTTAGTTTGACATTTTATTGTGGCAACGTTTCGCTCTCCAGGAGCTTTATCAAGCCGTTACGGCCTGACAAAGCTCCTGGAGAGCGAAATGTTGCCACAATAAAATGTCACATTAGTTGTACTTATGTCCTTTTACTTAACATATTGTCGGTAATTCTACCAATATTAATACATTGAACATTAACATAAGCCGCTGCTCCTCTAGCAGATTATATATAAATATATATATATATATATATATATATATATATATATATATATATATATTATATATATATATATATATATATATATATGCGCACTTTTGAGCTTAATTGTAAGATCTGCCCTCCGAAGTTTGGGAAGGCAAGGTACTCACACACTCCACCAGTTGGTAACTTAATGTTTTAACCAAATTTCCTGCTTAACGTTCTCCCAAAAAGTTTAATATAGTAAAGATATATAGACTAATTACATTCTTTTTTATCCACTGTGATAAGAATTTTTTTTACTTCATTTGTGTTTTTTTATCAAACTCACTGTGAATGAGTTCATTGCTCTACCTAGTATGGATATTCTGACAAAGAGTTAACAAATAATATTTGTTATTTGCAGAAATCTTATCAGTACGTCCTCAGATGCAGACTTTCATGACACTCTACTTAACTGTGTTAAGCAATCAGTTCCCTCAGTTAGGTTTCTCGGAAGTACTGCCGTATGTATTTGAAGTGAAAACAAATGGTTCATACATTATCCCACTCACACCAGCACACAGTCACACACGCACATTTGCACGCACATAAACATGACACTAGCGGTCGTACACGCACAGCACGCAATCTCTGCATTGCTATTCGAAGATTGCCTCTAAACCCCACTCATCTTTTTACTCAACGTTAGTGTATCACTTTGGCTAAGAACGTCAAATGCGTGAATGTGACACTGGAAGGAAAAATGTAATTATTCCTATTAATATACTTCTTTGGTTAAATTATCTACGCTTTTTCTAGGCTTCAAAGACGGCGTCTTTTTGCATCAGCCCTCAAATACAACTTTCCTAACATGTCTCTTAGTCCTGGAATTGCTTCTGTAGATTCCTGGCTTAATCCATACTTCGTCAAATGTTGTTATAATCTGATACCCTTTTTTCTATTTTTAAGGCGACAGTCTAATCTAACCTAACGAAAAGTAATCTAACCTTCCCTAAATAACGTACAAAAAGAAATTTGCTTAAATCAACACATTAGAAATCGAATTTGGCTTGAGAAGGAGGTGTTGCTGCACCAGTCAATGTTTTTACCGTCTCCATAACAAAAGACTTAAATTATGACGTTCTTCACCCAGCACCGATCTCACGATTTTCATGTTTTTGTCGGAATAAATCTGTTTGCCTAAGTACAAGTTAATGTCACTCCTGCCTTGACACCTTGAAGCAGGTGCAAATATTCGCCGCCAGGTACACAAACACAGGAATGCGCTAACATTACTGCAAAAGAAACTTCTTGGACTCGGGGGAGGTGAACACAGGTAGTTCCTGTACTCGGGGAAAGTGATCATTGGCGCGTCAAGTGCTCTGTAGAATGATCAGCGGCACATCCTGCACTCTGGAAACTGATCACTCGTAAATCCTGTACTCTGGAGAGTGATCAGTGGTGCCTGCTGTACCTGAGATGAGTGGGTATTGTAGTCTAAAGAATGACAGCAGGTAGGCTCTGAACTCTGGGGAGTGACAGCAGGTAGATACTGTACTCTGGGAAGTGATAGCAAGTAGGTACTATACTCCGAGGAGTGACAGCAGTAGGCACTATACTCTGTTGAGTGAGAGCAGTAGGTACTGTACTCTAGGGAGAGACAGCAAATAGGTACTATTCTCTGGGGAGTGACAACGGGTAGGTGCTGTACTCTGCGGAGTGACAGCAGGTAGGTACTGTATTCTGGGGAGTGACAGCAGTAGGTACTGTACCCTGGGGAGTGACAGCAGTAGGTACCGTTCTCTGGAGAGTAACAACAGGTAAGTACTGTACTCCGGGGAGTGACGGCAGGTAGGTATTGCACTCTGGGAGTGACAGAAGTAGGTACTGTAACCTGGGAAGTGACAGCAGATAGGTACTGTACTCCGGGGAGTGACAGCAGATAGGGATTTGACTCTGTGGAGTGACAGAAGCAGGTACTGTACTCTGGGGAGTGACAACAGGTAGGTTCTGTATTATGGGGAGTGACAACAGCAGGTACTTTACTCTGGGATGTGACAGCAGATAGATACTGTACTCTGGGGAGTGACAGCAGGTAGGTACATAACTCTGGGGAGTGACAGCAGTAGTTAAATTATTCTGGGGAGTGACAGCAGGTAGGTACTGAACTCCGGGGAGTGATACCAGTAGGTACTTTGTGGAGTGGCAGCAGGTAGGCACTGTACAGGAGTTACGGCAGGTAGGTACTGTATAGGAGTTACGGCAGGTATTTACTGTACTCTGAGGTGTGTACCAGCACGTAGAAAACTCTCCAGATATAAAGAAAATCAGGCAGTGTGGCTTATTTCCACTAGTTTCCTTCTGCTGTCTTCCCTAGAATGCTATCTGTTACAGTTAATACCTCGCTGTGTCCTGCTAGGCGATCAGGTTAAGCAGATATAATGAGACTTGGTCATCACCCCCCTCCGTCGTGCCTGTGGGTCGACCCCATTTCCTTTCGGTTGTGAGCTTTACCATTGAATTATGAGTAACCACGAGAGCACTTTGAACTTGCTTTGCTTCCCAGGTTTCAAGCTTGAACCTGGAACATTATATCCACGGAGAAGCGATAAATCGGCAGGATCATAGAGCAAGGGCAGGGTACTTGCAATTACTTGAATCAAGTGCCCTTTACAAGCATGGAAGATTCAAACCAGCTATTATGCGAGCGCTACAAATACAGCAAAACACAGACACGGGACTGGTGTGATGGCAAACATTATACTGGTAAAATCACCTTTACTCACATTTATACATGATTTTACAGAGAACATTATTTTTACAATGACTGCATTAAGCACAGTTGTTGATTGGAACAACTTTCTGGCAAATTATGCGGATCTAACAAATGATAACACAACAGTCAAGCAGTGACAATTCGGTAAATGAAGAGTTGTATCACGGTCCTAGAACTACTGTAAGTCAGATTACTGGTGAGGAACGCTGAAGAAAAATAAACTGCTGCTTTTCTGTGGGTGTTGCCTGAGGCTGGCGTCTTGGTGGCCAAGGCGAAAAACAGTAAAATGTCCGTGTTCGCTTGTCTTCGTCACTGGCAGCAGATTAACTAGATCAGGACGAATGTATTTGAACACAATTTGCATAAGTTAGTGTAGCCAGCTGCAGCATGCGCCACCCTCTGTGAGAGTCGAGCTACGCTCCTATATATCCCATGTTTATTTCTCATTATATCTATACATAAAAGATAAATCTGGGTATATTGAAGAGAAGGGAGTCGGAGAGGTGGGTGCAGCAGCGGTGGCGCTGCCTCCCCCAATCAGTGGCCAGATCTTAACGAGAGCGTAGCCCACTTGTCACCGGCAGCGCTAATGACCTCGTTAAAATGAAAATAATTGTTCAGTCACCTTGTTAGGCCACTTACCGGCCGGGCCTCTTTTAACACGGTCGTTTGGCCCCGCTAATGATTGAAGGGGAAGTTTGAAGGTGATGCCATTTTGGAATTCTGGCCAGCATGTGCAGAAGGGAAGGATTGCTCGGTAATTGGGGCAACCATTTTTTTCCCTCTGTTTTCTTTTATGTGGGAGTTTGAACCGAGTTTTGGAATGAAAATTTGATGTGATTGTATTTAGATTTATGGTGATTGTGTTATCAGCACAAATGGCTCATAAATTAGCGAGGCTTCGGGGATGCTTTAGTTGCTGGAGTAATTAAAATTTATTAGCACTAGTTGCAAATAATGACGCGAAATGTACACATATGTGGAAAAGAAAACTCTTTACGACGGAATAGACCGATAATGGAAAAAAAGTATATATGAGTTATCAGCTGGGGACATTAACCAGGCCTTATTTACAAATATCCATCATGTTCATTTGTTGTGATATTTTCCCAGGCTCTTACGTGTATTGAAGGTTGAACGTTATTTATCCTTTAGAACACCAATAAAATATATTACACCAGCTTAAGTGTCCATCTCTGTCACGCCACCTGAAGTGTCCATCTGTCACATCAGCTTAAGTGTCCATCTCTGTCAGATTAGCATTTTCTCACTTTCCTCATTTTTATTTATCTCCCTCGTTATTATTATTCTCTCCTCTCTCTACTGTTGCCTTACTACCTTCATTTCCCCATCCTTCCCCGCCCCATCCCTCTCTCACTTTCTCCCCCACTATCTTTTTTCTCCCCCATCCCCTTCTTCATCTTTTCCCTCTACCCTCCATTCCTTCCTTGATTTCCTTTGTGTTTCCTCGGCTCCACTCCCCCACCATCAGTTCCCGAGTGCCGTCAAAATCCCTCCCCGGCCCCACAAGACAGGCAGCCCGGGGGCTAAGATTAATTACGGGCAGGCTGGGCAATATCCTACATAGAACGAAAAGCAATACTTGATGGCGGCCGAGTGGGTGGCTGGCGGCCCGGCCCATCGCCAAGTCAAACAATAAGCCAATTACCTCAACAAGCAATAATCAAGTCAGGGGGACGAGCGGCCAGCTTTAAACACACGCCACTCTCTTACAAAGTTGTCTCCCCCCCCCACACTCCAATGTACGTCATACTCCTCTACGTAAACACACATACACACAATACCCCCTACACATACACCTACTCACATCCCAATAAACGCCATACCTACACACCCACATGCCAAAACTCAGACAAAACTACACACCTTAAACACACTATTGCAAACTTATCTTACGCACTACGATATACACACCATACTCTTTTTGATACCTTTGAAGAGTTTCGAGAGTTTTTCTACTCCCGGAGCCCTGCCTAGAGCCAGGCTCGTCTAGTGCTTGACTGGTCAACCAGGCTGATGCTACTGGCGGCCTGCTGGCCCACATATCCATCACAGCCTGCTTGATCTGGCACCTGATGAAGACGCTTGTTCAGTTTACTCTTGAAGACTTCTACACTTGTCCCAGGAGTGTTTCTGATATCTACTTGTAAGATGTTGAATAGTCTGGGGCCAAATATATATTATTATGTATTTCCGTCTTCTCCGCGCCAGTGAATAAATGTTTAGGACTATATGGCTTTATTGGCTCTGTGGGCCGTAAATGTTCTCTGTATCTGTTCCAGCTCTGATCTCTCTCCTGACTTGACCGGGGCCGTCAACACTGAACAATATTCAGAACGAGAGAGCCCAACCGATTGGAAAAATGTCGACATTGGCAGTATTTCCCTTGTTTTGAAAGTTTTCCTTATCCACCCCGTCATTTTCCGGGCTGCCGTGACATATACATTATTGTGCTCTTTAAAAGATGGGTCATTCGACGTAATTACTCGCAGATCTTTTATTTGATGATCCTCTTGAGTTTTGTATACAGTGTCCTTTTCAAGTTCTGAATACTCACAGACCACACCCACACCCCTACAAACAGACTTTCCCTCCATCAAGCACCCTGGCATCCCCCACACACCATAAGTCAACGCCTTTCTACATCACCTCAAATACACACGATACCCCATTACACCCCAACACACACCACATCTTACCCATCTCCTCAACATGGCGCACCATTACAAACTCCCCCACCCCCCAAATAAAATCAAGACACACTTCAACACGACTCGAGCCACACCATACTCACCCCTACTAGACTCCACATAATACACCACCCCAATGCACCCCATCAGTACACAACTTATACTACACCACTAAAAACATATATCAACACATTGCGCTCTTCTGTACACTCTTACAATCAAAACTCCTATGCTCATAACATATACACAAAACACTCCTATGCACCACACCGTTGCAGCTGTAACAGTGATAGAACGTAAGTAATGGTTATAAGTTGCCTCTTTGTCTATCTTTTTTGATGCAAATTACAGCCGAGGGAACAGTCACTGAATTTCTAAATTGGCCAGTGGTGACTCAAACTTACTGTGTAAAGAATTGCTAATATATTCATGGGAAAGCACTAAACCTTTAGGGGTCGTACAGCGCCTGGGAATGAGAAGTAATCACGTTTGATCTAAGAGTGTGGAGGGATAGCTTTAATTCCTTGAATAAAATTCTCTTCACCAGCATCAAGGCAGCCTTCCTATGAACGGGTTGTGTAAAGAAATACACTATACAGCCAGGTTAAGATTAACTGCCCGAAAGAGTTGATGGTGCAGTAGGGGATTCTGAAATAATTGCCGTGTGGGGGCTGACACAACCTGGAAACTCCAAACTGTATCAGTGATTCAGATAGCCAGTAGTAGTCTCATGGACACCACTGGCACGTTACGCTTTCCTGACTTTGGATGCGTGGCGTGTATAGAAATTAGCGATGCACTGAGACGGTTCTCTCGACTCTCCAATACCAAAGTGGCTGGCTATGATGGCTTCCATGCAGAAGCATACAAATTTGCTTTCGGTTGTCTATTGGTCTGTCTGTGAATATTAATATAGTTTTGTGTGTACTCACTCACCTATATGTGGTTGCAGGGGTAGCGTCACAGTTCCTGGCCCCACTTTTTCGCTGATCGCTACTAGGTCCACTCTCCCCCTACTCCAAGAGCCTTATCGTACATTCTCTTAAAGCTATGTATGGATCCTGCTTCCACTACTTTACTCTCCGGATTGTTCTCCTTCCAGACAACTCCAAGACTGAAGAAATACTACCAAACATCCCTAGGACTCATCTGAAATTTCAACTTCTAGCTGTGCTTTCTTGTTCCTTTTTCCCATTGAAATATTCTGTCCCTATTCACCGTGTCAATTTCTCTCAGCATTTCATACGTCGTTATCATATACCTACATAATCCTCCTGTCCTCCAGTGTCATCAGGTAGAGTTCCCTTAAACTCTCCTCAGAGAACATACCCTTTAGTTCCGGGACTAGTCTAGCTGCAAACCTTTGCATTTTCTCCAATCTCTTGATGTGCTTACCAGATATGGGTTCCATACTGGAGCTACATACACCAATATGGGCCTGACGTACACAGTGTACAGTGTCGTGAATGGTTTCTTACTTAGATCTCGAAAATCCCTTTGTAGCCTTAACTGGTCCTCGTAATCTTGTATTTTCCTCAGTTTCACGTCATCTGCCAACACTGATACCTGTCATGTCATTCACATATACAAGAAACAGCATCGGTCCTAGGACTGATCCTTATGAAACCCCAATTGTCACATGCACCCTTTCCGACATCTCGTCGCGGACTATCACTCGTTGTTTCCTTCCTGTCAGGTATTCCTTGATCCATTGCAGAGCTTTTCCTGTTATTCCTGCCAGCTCCTCTTGCTTTTCTATCAATCTCTTGTGTGGTACTGTGTCAAAATCCTTTTTACAGTATGAGAAAAGACAATCTGCCCATCCCTCTCTTCTGTTTTACTTTTGTTACTTTGTCGTAGAACTCCTGTAAGTTTGTGACACAGTATTTTTCATCCCAGAAGCCGTGATGGTTGTCATATATGATCCAACTTCTTTCTAGGTGCTCCATCACTCTTCTAACGTTAATCTTCTTGACTTCACATACATGTCAGTGACAATGATTTGTAGTTAATACTGCCTGTCTCTTTCCTTTATTAAAAATTTGGGCTATATTTGCTGTCTTCCATGTGTCTGGCAGTTGCCCTGTTTTAATAGACTTGTTCAAGATTGTTGCTAATGGCACACACAGCGCCTCTGCTCACTCTCTCAGAACCCATTGAAAGATATTATCTGGTTCCACTGCCTTCGAGGTATCTAGCTTACTTAGCAGTCTTTTCACCTCATCTGTTGTGCGTAGTGTGTCCTGCGCTTACTGGTGCACTCTGCCTCCTAGGTTTGCTGGAAGCTTTTCTGTCTCCTCTGAGGATACCTCCCTAAATCTCGTGCTGAGCTCTTCACAAACTTCTGGTCAATCCTTGTTATCCTCCCACCTCCTTCTTCAGCCTGATTACATGGTTACTGACTGTTGTTTTCCTCCTAATGTGGCTGTATAACAACTTTGGGTCGGATTTGGCTATCAGCGCTTGTCATTCTCAAATTACCGTTGAGCCTCCCTCCTTATCCATTCATACTAGTTTCTGACTCTTAAACTCAACACCTTGTTTTCCTGAGTTTTTTGCCTTCTATACTTTTCCCATGTTCTAGCATATTTGGCTTTAACCTCTCTGCACCTCTGGATAAACCACGGGCTCATTCAGGTCTTCCCAGGGTTTGTTTCTGTTACTCCTGGGTGCAAAGTTCTCCGCCTTTTTCCACTTTCTGGCTACATGCTTCTTTATCTCGTTCACTGTCTTTCCTCTAGTTACCTTTCCTAAAGCACCTCATACAGGAATGACCTCATGCCTGCGTATTCTCTTTTTCTGAAAATTGGCTTCTCGCCTCGTGCTGCTCCACTCCCCACTGTTAATTTCACAAGATATTTGAAACTCAGGATCATATGATCAACTAGCACCGAAGGGCCTTTCATATATAATATCCACTATATAGGAAAGACTCAGGATGAATATAAGATTCAGCCTTACCGGTTCACCCTCTCCTTTCTCTCTAGTTGTACCCCTATCATGTTAGTGCATAAAGTTCTCCATTACCACCTCCAGCATCTTAGCCCTTCACGTTTCTAGTGTCCCACGTGGCTCTAGGTTCTCCCTGTCAATCTCCTTGTGGTTAAAGTTCTACATGACAAGTAGTTCTGACCTGCTCATGAACACTTTTGCTAGTGTATGCACCATTACTCTACTGTTTTCATCATGCCCTTGTATTGGCCTCTTGCTATTTAGTGGAGGGCTGTTATATCACCACCACTACGTAGTTATCTATTTCCCCTCTATCCATTCCTCTCATCTTGAAACTCCACTGGTTTCTGATGAGCAGTGCTCATATGTTCCTTCTGCGTTTCCTCAGAATCTGATAGGCAGATGGGAATATCGTGTCTGTTATTATCTCTGTAAGATTTGTCTCCACGAATTCTGTAATGTCTGTGGATGCTTCCATGATTTGTTCATGCCACTTCTCACTCTTACTTGTTATTCCATCAGCGTTAGCGTACTAAACCTTCAGCGTTTTCTTCCATTTCTGTATTCCTGTTCGTGGAAACTTGGATTCCTGAACCATGTCGATGGGTCCGGGGTCCTAGTTGGAGGTATGGAAAGATGGGAGGGATTTTATGAGAGGCTGCTGTGAGGATGGTATTTGTGCTGGGGAAAATTGGAACTGTGGGTGTGGAACATGGTTTGTTTTGGGTTATTGTGTTTGGGTGAGAGGGGAGGCTACAGGTTGAGAGGTTCTGTGGGTGGTAGTCCTTGCTGGTTCTCCCGAGGCCGAGCATCCATGCTTATGAATGCATGTTGTCTGTGTGTGTGTGTGTGTGTGTGTGTACTCACCTATTTGTGGTTGCAGGGGTCGATTCATAGCTCCTGGCTCCGCCTCTTCACTGATTGCTACTACGTCTTCCCCTCCCCCCAGCTCCATAAGCTTCATCAAACCTCGTCTTAGAGCTATTCCACTTCCTGACAATTCTATGACTAAAGAAATATTTCCTAACATCCCTTTGACTCATAAGAGTTTTCAACTTCCAATTGTGACCCCTTGTTTCTGTGTCTCATCTCTGGAACATCTTGTCTTTGCCCACCTTGTCAATTCCTCGCAGTATTCTATATGTCGTTATCATGTGTGTGTGTGTTTTTACATTATACTCACCTAATTATGGTTGCAGGGGTCGAATCATAGCTCCTGGCCCCGCATGTGTGTGTGCGTGCGTGTGTGTGTGTGTGTGTGTGTGTGTGTGTGTGTGTGTGTGTGTGTGTGTGTGTGTATAATGCCGAGGGAGTATGTTTTAACGAGATAATCAAGAACGAAGAACCACATAAGGCCGTGCAAGTCTATATAGCCCACAACACAAACATCCTGCTGTAGTTCTGCAATCACTTTTTTTCCACGTTGCGTTTTTTCAATAAGAAGAAAAGTTTTCCTAGGAGAATGGGTTGGTAATAGGGCTCCTGGGAAAGGTAGCCGGATGGAAGAAGCTTATGTAATTCGGCAAATAACAGGGCCTGTGAGTGGACATAATGTCGAACTTGTCATCCGAACGAAATTGGTTATTAGTATAATTTATCTCTATTTATCACACATTATTAATTAGTTGATCTATTGCATTGTAGAAGTGTGAAATCAAGCTTGCTGACAACATTAAGAAGCGGTTCGAAGTAATGCCGGAAAAGCGAAATAAGTCATTTTACTGACACACACACACACACACACACACACACACGCACACACACACAAAGCTATGTAACCACACATACGCGAGTACACACCAATATCAACTTCAAGACAGTTCAACATATAAAAAATTCACAATTATACTACATTCTTCAAGTACACTACTCTTCATATAATCTTAACGTACCTATCAAAACAACGACACAAACAATAACAATGTACTTTCCTAGCTATGGTTGCAGTAGACTCGGGGATGATCTTATTCAACTCTTGTCTTGCTCCCTCTCTGGACCACTATCTCTGGGTTTGTTGACATGATTTCAAGCTGGGATCCCGTAAAAGGCACACGAAGCATGCCGTAAAGTCCCCGAATTGGATGTATAAATTAGCGGAAGCTGGAGCGAGGACCCGGGAGCTGGAGCGAGGTCCGGGAGTGGAGAGGGACGATGTTGAGGAGGTATGACTTCTCGTCAAATTTTACTTGGTATTGTACGGTAGTTGGGAGAGGTACCCAGCTATGTTAAGATTGCCAGGCTGTATTCTAAAGCTGAAGGCAAAGATGAAAGTTAGTGGCCAAGGCGAGAGTTGCTGCAGAGCTGCTGAGTAAAGTGTTTGAGCAGAGAAAGTAGTGAGGAAGGCTGTGGCAGTGCTGGTGAAGTGGTGGACTGTGTGAAGGAGAAACACTGAGTATTGGTGATTTGGAAAGTGCAGTGGTGGTAGCGATGCCAGAGAAATGATTTGAGTGATAGGGAAATCTCTGGTGTTGTGATGCTCGGAAATGCGTTGGAGGTTTGAGAGGAAGCGAAATAGAAATTTTAGTGAACAGTGGCTTTGGCAGTCTGTTCGAATGTTGACTTGAAAATGGTAAGTTTGGAGAACGTAATGGTAGCTGGGAGTGGTAGAGCAGTGGTGTTTTAATAAGCGTAATTGTATTGGAGATTCTGATAAATAACTAATGTTATGTTCGTGTATTTGTGACGTGCTCTGACGACTGCAGTACCTAGATATAACAAATTAAGGGATGCAGTGAATCGTAAGTTATGGGTTAGTGTCTTGAATGCTGGCTGAGTGAACTGCTTGAGTGTTGACCGACCGAGTGTCTTGGTAAGCACCGACAGTGGTATTGCTGGGAACTGACAGTCTCAAGGGAGACTGTATTTTGACCTGTATTTTGACTAACCTAAAATACATAGTGAAGGAAATTACAATAAGTAGTAGGTTCTGGTCTCTTCTTGGGGACTGGGTCACGTATTGAATTTTTTTATTCAAGCTCATCAAGAAAATATTCTAACGCTTTAACCAAGTGCATCATCAACAGAACTTACATAGGGTCGTTTGTAGCATCAGATATCAGTAGTGTCACGAATGACACAAGTACGAAATAATTCGTTCATTTCGCGTTTACCTGTTGTAATAAAAAAAAGGTTGAAGACGAAGAGAAGAAGGTAGACTGGAAACCATTAAAACATTACGACTGAAGATCAAACTTGGTCACTAAGCGAGGCTATATCTTAATAAATTTTCCTTGCTGCCCTTGAGCTTGTTTTCCAACTTGTCGGTATATTATACCTTTTATGTCCATGGCAGGCCATTAAGGGAGCGATTTACATTCTAAAGCGCGGAAAAGGCACCTTTATTCTGGACAATTGTGTAAGTTTTAGGTTGTGGCTAGAGGAGCCTATTCAAACGTCATGTGGTGTTTATCAGGTATGACGGATAGCCTGGGATCTGTGTTGCTGCGGAGCTAGATGAAGATGTAACGTAAATCAGAGCAGCTGTTCTCACAGACAAGCTTTATTATTGGTTTACAGCTGCTGTAGCTTGATTTACTGAAAAGAGAATAATATACTCTTTCATATTTATTATTTTCTAAATGGTTATATTAAAGAGCTGTATTTGCTAAAGCATCGTTCTTAATAGTTATTTATTACGAACATTGCA
This sequence comes from Cherax quadricarinatus, assembly GCF_038502225.1. NCBI lineage: Eukaryota > Metazoa > Arthropoda > Malacostraca > Decapoda > Parastacidae > Cherax > Cherax quadricarinatus. Next base: position 9,775,881 of record NC_091318.1, read on the forward strand.
ATTAATATTATTTAACGAATTAAAGATATACAATGCAGAATCACCTTTTATTGTGGCAAAGGTTCGGAAAGTTAAACAATATATCAAAACTGAGGATTCCTTCAAGCTTGCAGACCAAAAATTGGGGAAAAAAATGACCCCACTTAAAATTTTATCTGAGCAGCTTACTAATAAGGAGTAAGAAATATGTTCTCTTTTCAGTAATTATTTCCTATCAGTCTTCACACAAGAAGACAAATGGCATCCCAGCAATTAATAATTGTAAAGGACCTGAAGAAAACAAATTAAGCAATATGACTGTCACTGGGAACACAGTTATTAAATAAGAGTATTGATTAAAGCAAAATAGGTCCCAGGGCCCGTAGAAGTGTTTTCAAGGGTACTTAAAGAGTGCAAGATGGAACATTGGACATATGTTTAGCGAAGACGCCTACAAACTGTGCAGAGCACTGCCAGTGGCAGATGTTATAGGTTTCACGGGAATATTAAACTTAAGGGTTTTACGTAAACCAGTCATGCTGGCTGATTCGGGATTGGGAATAATCGAAGATGCTCCGTACGTCAACGAGGAACAGGTGCGTTTTTTCTAACTCGATAGGTGTGATCTGTTCGTGTATATCGTTGTCATCGAGGAGTCCCTGCAATTTCTGGTTGTAGGTAGTGACGTTCATGATGACAACCCTTGAGAACCTCCCTCACGAAAGGTTATCAAGGGTCACGATGTAGCGTTTAGGTAATGTATGTAAGTTCATTAGATTCCAAGAGTTACAGTGAGCATACCACATACCATGTATGAATTCTTCCTGAACAGCTGAGCTATGAACCATCCATAGCGTGTAATCACGTCGATGTGTTGCTCTGGATTTTAGATGATCTAGAAGTTTAGCACTAGGCTCAAGGTATAGGCCTCGGCAACACACCACCTAGCTAAAAAAAAAAAGCAATATTAGAATTATGTGCTATTTTTTAATGTAATACATTCTTGCATGCGTGCAAAACCATAGCTATGCTTGAATAACACGCATGTACATTTTTGCTCTTATTCATAGATGTATGAAACATGGGTGCTGTATATACATCCCTGTGGATTTATGCATGCAGACAAAAAGTAGTTTCACTAGCACGACAAACAGGAAACTCGGGACCACATAACCACAGGAAGACTGGAAGTGTTTTAATGGCCTGTAAAACAGGAGCAGCTGGTGATAATTTAGAATTAGGAGGGAGTTTTCCTAAATATAGTTGCATTTTGTATAAACGTGTTTTGACGACGGTTTGATTTAATTATGTTTACACTGGCCACAAAGGCTACATTATGAATGATGACAATTATATCTAACTGTCTTTTATAGACTATTCAAATCTGCATTTGAAAGCCACATATTCGTGAAAATATCGAAAGATATGTTTCACTCTCACCCGTCCTTGCACGTTATCTTCCCTCTTTAGTTAACTGCGGGACTTTTGCTTTTTTGGCTTTGAGTCGCTAAGCTGAACAAGCTATGTAACGAATCAAGGAAATTAGTTTACTGTTAGGGACGTTTGTTGTAACTGTTATATTCCAAAGAATGCGGACGTGTGAGCATAGTCGCATGTTTTTTTCAACGTGATGATCGCATTTGTTAAGTAGCATGATCTGTCCTAATTAAGGTAGTAGTAATGGCATGCAATACCAAAAAGGTGATAAATAAGACACATGTATCTTTATTTTGGAAACGTGTCGAGAGAGATACATGAAGGTGTTGAAACTGGAGATTATAGAAGACGACGTAATCAGTCCCTCAGCCTGGATGAAGTGTTTCCTGAAGCGGGTCTTAGTCATATGATGACCCACAACTAGAGCTTTTGATCATCTGACCGAGGCCTTCCGCTGGCTTACCGGCCCACCCCTTATATAATATATACACCATAAGCAGGAAGGAGATGGCTTAGATAGGGGACAGATGAGATGCAGCGGGTGAAGGCATCGTCACGGTGGTTGTGTCAATTAGCGGAAGGTCATGCCCAAGAGATGGACCAGAGGTTAGTTAGCATACAGGTTGAAGAAGACACCAAGACACTAGCTAAGCTGAGGGACTGATTACCTCGTCTTCTACTGTCTCCAGTTTCAGCACCTCTACATACCTCTGTATTGAATTGATAAAGCTACTGGTTAGCGACACGTCTTCAGTTATGGTTATGTTGCAATCTCCCACATCATCTCTATCACACCATATATTTGTTTTGGGCTGCTGGTGACTGTAATATATTAAATGAGTATCAAAAGCTCCACTTACTGCCTTCTACCATGTTGTCAAACCCTCACACTCTATTTGTCTTAATGTCAGTGCCTTCATTTAGTTACATATTTATTTTATGAAATTTTACAAATATTTAAGGATTTTTTTAAAGATATATTTTCTTTATTTTCGTTTGCATGGCACTTTAAATATTTCATAAACTTTGAAAATTAAGTATTTTATAACAGGGTATACTTGCTAAAAAATATATCGTTAACATTTAATTAAGAACTAGAAGATTCGAGCTGCTTGCTTTTATGTGGACAAACAACATTCCTCGCCATATGCTAGAGTCATGATCTCTCCCAACCAGTTCGTGAAGTCGCTGTGAAATCTTGTATAGGCATCTTCAAATTCATTTTTTCTGGGTAGGTTGCTATTGTTCAGGCTTTATCACTTACAATTTACTGTCATCTCCCTTTTGGTGTGAACGAGTGAGTTATACAGTCTACAGAGCTATGGAACGGTGTAGTTATTCGGTATTTTTCAAAGAGAAATAAATGAGCTAACATCAATAAGTTACTGTCAACAATACAAAGGTACAGCAGACGAAATATTAATTCTGGTTACCGGTAGTAAAGGTACCGACGTATTGCAAAAATCATAACCACGATATAGGAGGAAGAGAGTAAAAGGAAAATATACCAGTTACAGTGCAAATAATATCAAGGATTTGAACCAAGAGACTATAAGTCATAACATAGGCGGCGGCGGCGACGACGACGACAGCCGCAATGGCAGGAGCAGCTGCGACAGCTGCGGCGGAGTTCTACGCGGCGCCGTCAGTAGTAGTATCATCAATAGTAGAGGGGTGTGAGAGGAAACGTCAGGAGTCAGATGCGTCATCAGCGGCGGCGACGTCATCAGCAGTAGTGCGGCATCAGCAGCGACAGCTAGAGTCCGTGCATTGCAGTCCATTCCATATCCAATATTCTTTTAAGTCACAAATTTTCACACTGTGTCAGCAGTGTCGGCGGGGGCTACAGTGGCGTAAGCTTCAGTTGCATAAGACAAGTTATCTATAACTCGTTCGAAGTCTTAGATGAGAAGCCACAGTAATATTTGGCAAAGGGGAATATCTCAATATTAGATATATGAAGAAAGGAGAGGATACTGCGTTATTAGTGCGAGTCAGACTTCCTTTTGGAGTGACTAGTGCAGCGTGGCCTCAATTTTCAATCAGACCCCCCCCCCCCACACCTTCCCCATTTTTCTGTCGCATGTCTTACTACTTTCAGTATTTTGAGCTCCTGCATCTCTGGCTTAGCGGCCGGTTTATTGCGTAGGTTGTTTTTGCTATTTTTAATGGACTTTTGCATCAAAGTTTTGCATTTTTGCATTGGCTATTCAAGCAGGTGGATTCTCTTTAATGTTTCCCGGCTTGTAGGGATTAAAGAATCAACTCTCCCAACATCAGAATTGTGAGGTTAGCCGGTTACCAGAGCTGGTACCTAGATCTGCTGGTTACCAGAGCTGGTACCTAGATCTGCTGGTTACCAGAGCTGGTACCTAGATCTACCGGTAACCAGAGCTTGTACCTAGATCTGCCGGTTACCAGAGCTTGTACCTAGATCTGCCAGTTACCAGAGTTCGTACTTAGATCTGCTGATTACCAGAGCTTGTACCTAGATCTGCCGGTCATCAGAGCTGATACCTAGATCTGCTGGTTACCAGAGCTGGTACCTAGATCTACTGGCTACCAGAGCTGGTACGTAGATCGGCTGGTTACCAGAGCTGGTACCTAGATCTGCTGGTTACCAGAGCTGGTACCTAGATCTGCTGGTTATCAGAGCTGGTACCTAGATCTGCTGGTTACCAGAGCTGGCAAGTAGATCTGCTGGTTATCAGAGCTGGCACCTAGATCTGCTGGTTATCAGAGCTGGTACCTAGATCTGCTGGTTACCAGAGCTGGTACCTAGATCTGCTGGTTACCAGAGCTGGTACCTAGATCTGCTGGTTACCAGAGCTGGTACCTAGATCTGCTGGTTACCAGAGCTGGTACCTAGATCTGCTGGTTACCAGAGATGGTACCTAGATCTGCTGGTTACCAGAGCTGGTACCTAGATCTGCTGGTTACCAGAACTGGTCCCTAGATCTGCTGGTTACCAGAGCTGGTACCTAGATCTGCTGGTTACCAGAGCTGGTACCTAGATCTGCTGGTTACCAGAGCTGGTACCTAGATCTGCTGGTTATCAGAGCTGGTACCTAGATCTGCTGGTTACCAGAGCTGGCAAGTAGATCTGCTGGTTATCAGAGCTGGCACCTAGATCTGCTGGTTATCAGAGCTGGTACCTAGATCTGCTGGTTACCAGAGCTGGTACCTAGATCTGCTGGTTACCAGAGCTGGTACCTAGATCTGCTGGTTACCAGAGCTGGTACCTAGATCTGCTGGTTACCAGAGCTGGTACCTAGATCTGCTGGTTACCAGAGATGGTACCTAGATCTGCTGGTTACCAGAGCTGGTACCTAGATCTGCTGGTTACCAGAACTGGTACCTAGATCTGCTGGTTACCAGAGCTGGTACCTAGATCTGCTGGTTACCAGAGCTGGTACCTAGATCTGCTGGTTACCAGAGCTGGTCCCTAGATCTGCAGGTTACCAGAGCTGGTCCCTAGATCTGCTGGTTACCAGAGCTGGTCCCTAGATCTGCTGGTTACCAGAGCTGGTCCCTAGATCTGCTGGTTACCAGAGCTGGTCCCTAGATCTGCTGGTTACCAGAGCTGGTCCCTAGATCTGCTGGTTACCAGAGCTGGTCCCTAGATCTGCTGGTTACCAGAGCTGGTCCCTAGATCTGCTGGTTACCAGAGCTGGTCCCTAGATCTGCTGGTTACCAGAGCTGGTCCCTAGATCTGCTGGTTACCAGAGCTGGTCCCTAGATCTGCTGGTTACCAGAGCTGGTCCCTAGATCTGCTGGTTACCAGAGCTGGTACCTAGATCTGCTGGTTACCAGAGCTGGTACCTAGATCTGCTGGTTACCAGAGCTGGTACCTAGATCTGCTGGTTACCAGAGCTGGTACCTAGATCTGCTGGTTACCAGAGCTGGTACCTAGATCTGCTGGTTACCAGAGCTGGTACCTAGATCTGCTGGTTACCAGAGCTGGTACCTAGATCTGCTGGTTACCAGAGCTGGTACCTAGATCTGCTGATTACCAGAGCTGGTACCTAGATCTGCTGGTTACCATAGCTGGTACCTAGATCTGCTAGTTACCAGAGCTGGTACCTAGATCTGCTGGTTACCAGAGCTGGTACCTAGATCTGCTGGTTACCAGAGCTAGTACATAGATCTGCTGGTTATCAGAGCTGGTACCTAGATCTGCTGGTTACCAGAGCTGGTACCTAGATCTGCTGGTTACCAGAGCTGGTACCTAGATCTGCTGGCTACCAGAGCTGGTATCTAGATCTGCTGGTTACCAGAGCTGGTACCTAGATCTGCTGGTTACCAGAGCTGGTACCTAGATCTGCTGGTTACCAGAGCTGGTACCTAGATCTGCTGGTTACCAGAACTGGTACCTAGATCTGCTGGTTACCAGAGCTGGTACCTAGATCTGCTGGTTACCAGAGCTGGTACCTAGATCTGCTGGTTACCAGAGCTGGTACCTAGATCTGCTGGTTACCAGAGCTGGTACCTAGATCTGCTGGTTACCAGAGCTGGTACCTAGATCTGCTGGTTACCAGAGCTGGTACCTAGATCTGCTGGTTATCAGAGCTGGTACCTAGATCTGCTGGTTACCAGAGATGGCACCTAGATCTACTGGTTACCAGAGCTGGTACCTAGATCTGCTGGTTACCAGAGCTGGTACCTAGATCTGCTGGTTACCAGAGCTGGTACCTAGATCTGCTGGTTACCAGAGCTGGTACCTAGATCTGCTGATTACCAGAGCTGGTACCTAGATCTGCTGGTTACCAGAGCTGGTACCTAGATCTGCTGGTTACCAGAGCTGGTACCTAGATCTGCTAGTTACCAGAGCTGGTACCTAGATCTGCTAGTTACCAGAGCTGGTACCTAGATCTGCTGGTTACCAGAGCTAGTACATAGATCTGCTGGTTATCAGAGCTGGTACCTAGATCTGCTGGTTACCAGAGCTGGTACCTAGATCTGCTGGTTACCAGAGCTGGTACCTAGATCTGCTGGTTACCAGAGCTGGTACCTAGATCTGCTGGTTACCAGAGCTGGTACCTAGATCTGCTGGTTATCAGAGCTGGTACCTAGATCTGCTGGTTACCAGAGATGGCACCTAGATCTACTGGTTACCAGAGCTGGTACCTAGATCTGCAGGTTACCAGAGCTGGTACCTAGATCTGCTGGTTACCAGAGCTGGTACCTAGATCTGCTGGTTACCAGAGCTGGCACCTAGATCTGCTAGTTACCAGAGCTGGTACCTAGATCTGCTGGTTACCAGAGCTGGCACCTAGATCTGCTGATTATCAGAGCTGGTACCTAGATCTGCTGGTTACCAGAGCTGGTACCTAGATCTGCTGGTTACCAGAGCTGGTACCTAGATCTGCTGGTTACCAGAGCTGGTACCTGGATCTGCTGGTTACCAGAGCTGGTACCTGGATCTGCTGGTTACCAGAGCTGGTACCTAGATCTGCTGGTTACCAGAGCTGGGACCTAGATCTGCTAGTTACCAGAGCTGGGACCTAGATCTGCTAGTTACCAGAGCTGGTACCTAGATCTGCTGGTTACCAGAGCTGGTTCCTAGATCTGCTGGTTACCAGAGCTGGTCCCTATATCTGCTGGTTACCAGAGCTGGTCCCTAGATCTGCTGGTTACCAGAGCTGGTCCCTAGATCTGCTGGTTACCAGAGCTGGTCCCTAGATCTGCTGGTTACCAGAGCTGGTCCCTAGATCTGCTGGTTACCAGAGCTGGTCCCTAGATCTGTTGGTTACCAGAGCTGGTCCCTAGATCTGCTGGTTACCAGAGCTGGTCCCTAGATCTGCTGGTTACCAGAGCTAGTACCTAGATCTGCTGGTTACCAGAGCTGGTACCTAGATCTACTGGTTACCAGAGATGGCACCTAGATCTACTGGTTACCAGAGCTGGTACCTAGATCTGCTGGTTACCAGAGCTGGTACCTAGATCTGCTGGTTACCAGAGCTGGTACCTAGATCTGCTGGTTACCAGAGCTGGTACCTAGATCTGCTGATTACCAGAGCTGGTACCTAGATCTGCTGGTTACCAGAGCTGGTACCTAGATCTGCTGGTTACCAGAGCTGGTACCTAGATCTGCTGGTTACCAGAGCTGGTACCTAGATCTGCTGGTTACCAGAGCTGGTACCTAGATCTGCTGGTTGCCATAGCTGGTACCTAGATCTGCTGGTTACCATAGCTGGTACCTAGATCTGCTGGTTACCATAGCTGGTACCTAGATCTGCTGGTTACCATAGCTGGTACCTAGATCTGCTGGTTACCAGAGCTGGTACCTAGATCTGCTGGTTACCAGAGCTGGTACCTAGATCTGCTGGTTACCAGAGCTGGTACCTAGATCTGCTGGTTATCAGAGCTGGTACCTAGATCTGCTGGTTACCAGAGGTGGTACCTAGATCTGCTTGTTACCAGAGGTGGTACCTAGATCTGCTTGTTACCAGAGGTGGTACCTAGATCTGCTTGTTACCAGAGCTGGTACCTAGATCTGCTTGTTACCAGAGCTGGTACCTAGATCTGCTGGTTACCAGAGCTGGTACCTAGATCTGCTGGTTACCAGAGCTGGTACCTAGATCTGCTGGTTACCAGAGCTGGTACCTAGATCTGCTGGTTACCAGAGCTGGTACCTAGATCTGCTGGTTACCAGAGCTGGTACCTAGATCTGCTGGTTACCAGAGCTGGTACCTAGATCTGCTGGTTACCAGAGCTGGTACCTAGATCTGCTGGTTACCAGAGCTGGTACCTAGATCTGCTGGTTACCAGAGCTGGTACCTAGATCTGCTGGTTACCAGAGCTGGTACCTAGATCTGCTGGTTACCAGAGCTGGTTCCTAGATCTGCTGGTTATCAGAGCTGGTACCTAGATCTGCTGGTTACCAGAGCTGGTACCTAGATCTGCTGGTTACCAGAGCTGGTACCTAGATCTGCTGGTTACCAGAGCTGGTACCTAGATCTGCTGGTTACCAGAGCTGGTTCCTAGATCTGCTGGTTATCAGAGCTGGTACCTAGATCTGCTGGTTACCAGAGCTGGTACCTAGATCTGCTGGTTATCAGAGCTGGTACCTAGATCTGCTGGTTACCAGAGATGGCACCTAGATCTACTGGTTACCAGAGCTGGTACCTAGATCTGCTGGTTACCAGAGCTGGTACCTAGATCTGCTGGTTACCAGAGCTGGTACCTAGATCTGCTGGTTACCAGAGCTGGTACCTAGATCTGCTGATTACCAGAGCTGGTACCTAGATCTGCTGGTTACCAGAGCTGGTACCTAGATCTGCTAGTTACCAGAGCTGGTACCTAGATCTGCTAGTTACCAGAGCTGGTACCTAGATCTGCTGGTTACCAGAGCTAGTACATAGATCTGCTGGTTATCAGAGCTGGTACCTAGATCTGCTGGTTACCAGAGCTGGTACCTAGATCTGCTGGTTACCAGAGCTGGTACCTAGATCTGCTGGTTACCAGAGCTGGTACCTAGATCTGCTGGTTACCAGAGCTGGTACCTAGATCTGCTGGTTACCAGAGCTGGTACCTAGATCTGCTGGTTATCAGAGCTGGTACCTAGATCTGCTGGTTACCAGAGATGGCACCTAGATCTACTGGTTACCAGAGCTGGTACCTAGATCTGCAGGTTACCAGAGCTGGTACCTAGATCTGCTGGTTACCAGAGCTGGTACCTAGATCTGCTGGTTACCAGAGCTGGCACCTAGATCTGCTAGTTACCAGAGCTGGTACCTAGATCTGCTGGTTACCAGAGCTGGCACCTAGATCTGCTGATTATCAGAGCTGGTACCTAGATCTGCTGGTTACCAGAGCTGGTACCTAGATCTGCTGGTTACCAGAGCTGGTACCTGGATCTGCTGGTTACCAGAGCTGGTACCTGGATCTGCTGGTTACCAGAGCTGGTACCTAGATCTGCTGGTTACCAGAGCTGGGACCTAGATCTGCTAGTTACCAGAGCTGGGACCTAGATCTGCTAGTTACCAGAGCTGGTACCTAGATCTGCTGGTTACCAGAGCTGGTTCCTAGATCTGCTGGTTACCAGAGCTGGTCCCTATATCTGCTGGTTACCAGAGCTGGTCCCTAGATCTGCTGGTTACCAGAGCTGGTCCCTAGATCTGCTGGTTACCAGAGCTGGTCCCTAGATCTGCTGGTTACCAGAGCTGGTCCCTAGATCTGCTGGTTACCAGAGCTGGTCCCTAGATCTGCTGGTTACCAGAGCTGGTCCCTAGATCTGCTGGTTACCAGAGCTGGTCCCTAGATCTGCTGGTTACCAGAGCTAGTACCTAGATCTGCTGGTTACCAGAGCTGGTACCTAGATCTACTGGTTACCAGAGATGGCACCTAGATCTACTGGTTACCAGAGCTGGTACCTAGATCTGCTGGTTACCAGAGCTGGTACCTAGATCTGCTGGTTACCAGAGCTGGTACCTAGATCTGCTGGTTACCAGAGCTGGTACCTAGATCTGCTGATTACCAGAGCTGGTACCTAGATCTGCTGGTTACCAGAGCTGGTACCTAGATCTGCTGGTTACCAGAGCTGGTACCTAGATCTGCTGGTTACCAGAGCTGGTACCTAGATCTGCTGGTTACCAGAGCTGGTACCTAGATCTGCTGGTTGCCATAGCTGGTACCTAGTTCTGCTGGTTACCATAGCTGGTACCTAGATCTGCTGGTTACCATAGCTGGTACCTAGATCTGCTGGTTACCAGAGCTGGTACCTAGATCTGCTGGTTACCAGAGCTGGTACCTAGATCTGCTGGTTACCAGAGCTGGTACCTAGATCTGCTGGTTATCAGAGCTGGTACCTAGATCTGCTGGTTACCAGAGGTGGTACCTAGATCTGCTTGTTACCAGAGGTGGTACCTAGATCTGCTGGTTACCAGAGCTGGTACCTAGATCTGCTGGTTACCAGAGCTGGTACCTAGATCTGCTGGTTACCAGAGCTGGTACCTAGATCTGCTGGTTACCAGAGCTGGTACCTAGATCTGCTGGTTACCAGAGCTGGTACCTAGATCTGCTGGTTACCAGAGCTGGTACCTAGATCTGCTGGTTACCAGAGCTGGTACCTAGATCTGCTGGTTACCAGAGCTGGTACCTAGATCTGCTGGTTACCAGAGCTGGTACCTAGATCTGCTGGTTACCAGAGCTGGTTCCTAGATCTGCTGGTTATCAGAGCTGGTACCTAGATCTGCTGGTTACCAGAGCTGGTACCTAGATCTGCTGGTTACCAGAGCTGGTACCTAGATCTGCTGGTTACCAGAGCTGGTACCTAGATCTGCTGGTTACCAGAGCTGGTTCCTAGATCTGCTGGTTATCAGAGCTGGTACCTAGATCTGCTGGTTACCAGAGCTGGTACCTAGATCTGCTGGTTACCAGAGCTGGTACCTAGATCTGCTGGTTACCAGAGCTGGTACCTAGATCTGCTGGTTACCAGAGCTGGTACCTAGATCTGCTGGTTACCAGAGCTGGTACCTAGATCTGCTGGTTACCAGAGCTGGTACCTAGATCTGCTGGTTACCAGAGCTGGTACCTAGATCTGCTGGTTACCAGAGCTGGTACCTAGATCTGCTGGTTACCAGAGCTGGTACCTAGATCTTCTGGTTACCAGAGCTGGTACCTAGATCTGCTGGTTACCAGAGCTGGTACCTTGATCTGCTGGTTACCAGAGCTGGTACCTAGATCTGCTGGTTACCAGAGCTTGTACCTAGATCTGCTGGTTACCAGAGCTGGTACCTAGATCTGCTGGTTACCAGAGCTGGTACCTAGATCTGCTGGTTACCAGAGCTGGTTCCTAGATCTGCTGGTTATCAGAGCTGGTACCTAGATCTGCTGGTTACCAGAGCTGGTACCTAGTTCTGCTGGTTACCAGAGCTGGTACCTAGATCTTCTGGTTACCAGAGCTGGTACCTAGATCTGCTGGTTACCAGAGCTGGTACCTAGATCTGCTGGTTACCAGAGCTGGTACCTAGATCTGCTGGTTACCAGAGCTGGTACCTAGATCTGCTGGTTACCAGAGCTGGTACCTAGATCTGCTGGTTACCAGAGCTGGTACCTAGATCTGCTGGTTACCAGAGCTGGTACCTAGATCTGCTTGTTATCAGAGCTGGTACCTAGATCTGCTGGTTACCAGAGCTGGTACCTAGATCTGCTGGTTACCAGAGCTGGTACCTAGATCTGCTGGTTGCCATAGCTGGTACCTAGATCTGCTGGTTACCATAGCTGGTACCTAGATCTGCTGGTTACCATAGCTGGTACCTAGATCTGCTGGTTACCAGAGCTGGTACCTAGATCTGCTGGTTACCAGAGCTGGTACCTAGATCTGCTGGTTACCAGAGCTGGTACCTAGATCTGCTGGTTACCAGAGCTGGTACCTAGATCTGCTGGTTATCAGAGCTGGTACCTAGATCTGCTGGTTACCAGAGGTGGTACCTAGATCTGCTTGTTACCAGAGGTGGTACCTAGATCTGCTTGTTACCAGAGCTGGTACCTAGATCTGCTTGTTACCAGAGCTGGTACCTAGATCTGCTGGTTACCAGAGCTGGTACCTAGATCTGCTGGTTACCAGAGCTGGTACCTAGATCTGCTGGTTACCAGAGCTGGTACCTAGATCTGCTGGTTACCAGAGCTGGTACCTAGATCTGCTGGTTACCAGAGCTGGTACCTAGATCTGCTGGTTACCAGATCTGGTACCTAGATCTGCTGGTTACCAGAGCTGGTTCCTAGATCTGCTGGTTATCAGAGCTGGTACCTAGATCTGCTGGTTACCAGAGCTGGTACCTAGATCTGCTGGTTACCAGAGCTGGTACCTAGATCTGCTGGTTACCAGAGCTGGTACCTAGATCTGCTGGTTACCAGAGCTGGTTCCTAGATCTGCTGGTTATCAGAGCTGGTACCTAGATCTGCTGGTTACCAGAGCTGGTACCTAGATCTGCTGGTTACCAGAGCTGGTACCTAGATCTGCTGGTTACCAGAGCTGGTACCTAGATCTGCTGGTTACCAGAGCTGGTACCTAGATCTGCTGGTTACCAGAGCTGGTACCTAGATCTGCTGGTTACCAGAGCTGGTACCTAGATCTGCTTGTTACCAGAGCTGGTACCTAGATCTGCTGGTTACCAGAGCTGGTACCTAGATCTGCTGGTTACCAGAGCTGGTACCTAGATCTTCTGGTTACCAGAGCTGGTACCTAGATCTGCTGGTTACCAGAGCTGGTACCTTGATCTGCTGGTTACCAGAGCTGGTACCTAGATCTGCTGGTTACCAGAGCTTGTACCTAGATCTGCTGGTTACCAGAGCTGGTACCTAGATCTGCTGGTTACCAGAGCTGGTACCTAGATCTGCTGGTTACCAGAGCTGGTTCCTAGATCTGCTGGTTATCAGAGCTGGTACCTAGATCTGCTGGTTACCAGAGCTGGTACCTAGTTCTGCTGGTTACCAGAGCTGGTACCTAGATCTTCTGGTTACCAGAGCTGGTACCTAGATCTGCTGGTTACCAGAGCTGGTACCTAGATCTGCTGGTTACCAGAGCTGGTTCCTAGATCTGCTGGTTATCAGAGCTGGTACCTAGATCTGCTGGTTACCAGAGCTGGTACCTAGATCTGCTGGTTACCAGAGCTGGTACCTAGATCTGCTGGTTACCAGAGCTGGTACCTAGATCTGCTGGTTACCAGAGCTGGTACCTAGATCTGCTTGTTATCAGAGCTGGTACCTAGATCTGCTGGTTACCAGAGCTGGTACCTAGATCTGCTGGTTACCAGAGCTGGTACCTAGATCTGCTGGTTACCAGAGCTGGTACCTAGATCTGCTGGTTACCAGAGCTGGTACCTAGATCTGCTGGTTACCAGACCTGGTACCTAGATCTGCTGGTTACCAGACCTGGTACCTAGATCTGCTGGTTACCAGAGCTGGTACCTAGATCTGCTGGTTACCAGACCTGGTACCTAGATCTGCTGGTTACCAGACCTGGTACCTAGATCTGCTGGTTACCAGACCTGGTACCTAGATCTGCCATAGGTTCCAAATAATCAGGTGAAAAAATCTGGCGCAAGGAAACGCGCATTTAGGCTTCATTTCCTGTCGAATATAAATTGAGAAATTTTATCGTTGTATTTGTAATGCTATTAGGAAGGAATTATACAGAACTTCAGTTAATCAGCTTTATTTGTTGGTGTAAAGAAAATTAGTCACGCCTTCTGAAGAACTCTCTAAGACGTGTTTCTTGATCTAGAAAAATAGCATCCAACTTTTTAGGCACTGTTACCAGGTGAACTAGCCAACAAAATCTTAACTACCCCCTTCCATTTATAAATAATAATGAAACATGTAGGAATAAAAATAATAATGAATAACAATGTTTAAACTGCATTGCCAACTAATTTAGACTCGTTGGTAGGTAAGACACATAGGCAACAGTAGGCAACTTTATTCCGAAACGTTTCGCCTACACAGTAGGCTTCTTCAGTCGAATACAGAAAGTAGGCAGGAACAGTCGAGATGTGAAGACGATGTAATCAGTCCATCACCCTTGAAGTCGTTGAATTTGAGGTTGTCAGTCCCTCAGCCTGGAGAAGTTCAGTTCCATAGTTCAGTTCCATAGTCAGGATAGTTCCTGACTATGGAACTGAACTTCTCCAAGCCGAGGGACTGACAACCTCAAATTCTACGACTTCAAGGGTGATGGACTGATTACATCGTCTTCACATCTCTACTGTTCCTGCCTACTTTCTGTATTCGACTGAAGAAGCCTACTGTGTAGGCGAAACGTTTCGGAATAAAGTTGCCTACTGTTGCCTATGTGTCTTACCTACCAACCTGTCAGTATTGTATACCATTTTAATTTAGACTCTTAGGCGTATACTCCCCCAAGAGTCTGAATTATTCTCTCACACCTCTCCCATGTTTTATACCACTGATCAAGCTTACTCCCAGGTAATGTATCTATTACAATGCTGCTGTCTATCATTTCTCACTTGAACTGTGAGAAACTGAACTCTCATAGGATAAAATTTGATGCTGATCACCACGGTTTTGTAGACGATTTTCTGTATTTCACGTCACGTTATTTGATATATATGTATAATAATTATACGTGTTAGTTTTTACCAAATATCTCTGGGATCACAATCCATGTAGTCTTTACAGTTTTCTGTGAAATTCAAACTTTGTATTTGTTTCTTTAATATATTTTCTACAAGTACATGTACATGGTATACAGTCCTAGCTGACATCAATGACATATTACTATACAGAAAACCCCTTGTTATGCTTAGCATTTCGGACAAATTAGGTCTTTGACTCATGATGCAACCCACACCAGTCTACTAACACCCAAGTACCCATTTTACTGATGGGTGAACATAGACAACCGGTGTAAAGAAACACGCTCAATGTTTCTACCCCAACTGGGAATCGAACGCAGACTCTCGCCGTGGGAAGCGAGAGCTTTAGTGATCAGGCGATTATGGTCTTAAGATAGTTGACAGAGTAGTGGTTATAGCCTTCCTTACTATACTGATACAGGAGATGTAACAGTGTTGAGAGTAGAAGTAGTAGTGGTAACTGGTGTGTATGGCTTGTGCTTGTAATGGGTAATCATCCTCGCTTCCTGTTGTTTTTCAAGCTTATATTTGTGTGACCCTTGCTCGTATTTTCTCCTTCATTCTTTTATATATTTTTACTTCTTTTACATCCCTGACATATGCAGGAATACACTGTTGTGCTGGAATCAGCATTTATATACTTCTGTTATTCCAGAGCTTCCATATCTGCATTCTCCCCCCTGATATATTATTTACATATTTAGGGAATTAAGATGGCTCCGTCTGTGAATATTTTCCTTTGTTGCCAAAGTCTATGCAAGTCTTATTTCGTTTAGAGTTTATTTTACAGTTTACCCTTCCTTTGTGATATTATTTTGCCTTTTCCATCTTCTTTGTCTCAATTGTCATTTGATTTAATAATGAATAGTTGATATTTGCGTTATCTTCTCTTGAGGTACCTGGCTGTTAGCGTGTTGGGTAGGAACACTCTTGATTGCACAGAATAATGATTTGCTATAAACGTAGAAGGCAAAATGTGTCCACAGCTTTTTATCTAGTCACACTGGCCCTCGCTAATTCTGTTGCTAGTATGTATTGTATGGATTGTGATTACCTGTTTGTAGGTGCAGGAGTTTGCCAAAAATCGTGGCACACCATTTTCAATTGTCAAATATACACATCCACTTTTATCCTATTAAAGAATTATATTACTCACTAGTCTTCAATTTCTTAAATCAAATGTATGTATCTCAGCTTCCCCAGACACTGTACTCTTTAACCTTTTAATACTAAATGACAAACTTCATTTTACAAAGAAACCATTACAGTGTCCTGTAGCCATATTATTTGCATCGCCACATTATTTGCTTGTATTTACTATCGTGGTCTTCATCTCTGTTGAAAGGGGCTAAGACAATGTTGTATTTTCTCGTTATATATTCTCACTGAGAACAGTGTGCGGTTACCACGTGTAATCTCTGACGTCAATCCATTTGGGCATTGTCAGTCTCTTTTGTCTGTTTTTTCGTTAATTACATTTCTTAAATTTGCGAGTGCCTAAGAAATACTCGGGAAAATGACAAAAGATGTGGGAAATTATCTACTGACTACAACTCCTGGACTGCATCTACTGTCACGTGTAGTTGTGGATTTAGCACTAAAACCTTCGAATATAGAAATCTGGAACTATACAATAATTACTGTGAGTGGCCATGTTTTTAAGAAAATATAATTCCCACTCTTAGTTTCATATTATCTAACCACCTAAATACTATTTTACTCTTTATTGCACCTCATATTCTGAATGCTTGCCGCTTCTGCTCTCGTGGAGTACACAACCAATTATTGTCGTGCCGAATAGGTAAAACTGGTCACTTAGCTAGAACTCATTTAGAATTAAGTCCTTTCTAAAATTTTCTCTTACACGTTTAAAGATATATGTTTTCATTTATGTTAATGTAAAAATTAATAATTTTGTACCAAAAGAACCTTAGAAAACTTACCCAACCTTATCATAAGTAGCGCAGTTTAATTTAACCTAATCCAACTAAATATACGTTAGATAAGTTTACACTAATTTAATAATAATAAAATATATATTTTTTAGTTAGGTACAGAATGATTTGTACGAAATTACTGCATACACAAATTTTCGCTTGCCTTATTCGGCAAGAAAAGCATTGCTATTTCAGCCAAAATCGCAAGTTTTATCTATTCAGCACGATATATATATATATATATATATATATATATATATATATATATATATATATATATATATATATATATATATATATATATATATATATATACGTCCCAGCTCTACACTGCGGTATACTGGTTGTTCTTCACGCTATATTTTCAAATCAGAATATATACGAGTATAAAAATGCGTCTCCCAGGACGGGTTACCATCTGACTCGCCCTTCACACAATAATTCGAAAACATTTAATGAAAAATAAGCGCTATTTAAATTCTTGTGACTTTAAAATCTTGAGTAAATGTTTTAGCTCTTTTGACCTTGAAACCAGAATTTAACAATGAAGAGTCACTTCTATTTTTTAACTGTTAAATAATTTGCCTCTATTTACTATTTGTTACATAAAACATTTGTTTTGTGCCTTTGTTAATAAAATTGCATTTGGTTTGTATTTTTGGCACATTAATATTGTCTTCGCAGTTTTTCTACTGAAGAATTTAATCAGGTTCACATATTTTTAGCTTCATTTAGTATAAATTTGTTACTCTGTATTTTTCTGTATCATTCGATCTATTTCACATTGTAGTAATATGTTGTATTATTATTTCAGTGGTAATTTACATAGCATTACTTTTACACAGATCAATAATAAAGGTTAAGAAGTTATCCAGCCTCAGCTTTTTTCAAAGCCGAGCTCTGAGTCATACTACCACTCCCCAGGATGCTACCCACAACAGTCGAATAGCACCCAGGTACCTACTTACTGCTAGGTGAACAAGTGTAAGGAAACATGCGCAACATTTCCACCCGTGCCGGGGATCGAGCCATGGGCACTCAGTATGTGAGAGGAGTATACTACTAACCGAACCACGAGACACCTAACTTTTCAAAATTATCAATTTTCCGAAATATTCTAAAATTTTCAGTTTCAATTTATCTTATTTAAAGTATATTCTTTACAATGTATATAAGTTCTGTTATAAATCACTATAATATTGGCTATATTAACATCAAACAAATCAGAATTTTAACAAGTCCGTTCTGGTAATATTATTTTCAAATTATATTTTATTATTGTGATATTTATATTATTGTTGCAGTATTCTGGCCCTGGCAAGTGGAAAGTTGTGAGGCGGGGCCGGGAAATAGGACTTGACCTCTCGAACCACATATAGGTGAATGTGAGAAAAGCACACATGCGCGCGCGCACACACACAAACACACACACACACACACACACACATACACACATACACACACACACACACACACACACACACATACATACATTACTCCTTAACAGCGAAGCACAACTCTCCTCTCTAGAAGCAGCCATTACAGTAAGGACATTTCCGCTTCGGTAGAGAGATTCTTTCTCTCAGCAGGAGGGCCACAGCTGCCTCAGTAACTGCGAGATCTTTGCCTCAGCTCCAGCAGAGAAGTTACCCCAGCAGGTGGCAAAAAGATGACTGGTCGCTAGGAGGGGTTCCTACCAGGTAATTACGGATGCTGTCCGTAACGATAATTAATATACTTGTTTCTGGCCACAGGACGCGGAGGGAAGGGCAGTGAACGTATTATATTCGGTAGGCAGCGCTAAATTCTTATGGGTCAGATGTCGTCTTGCAATGGAAGGTAATCAAAAATGCATACATATATCACATTATCCTCTGATTTCTTTGCCGCCACCTCTTCATTCGTCTAACTGCCTCTCCCTTTTTTCCATTCGTCTTCAGTCTATGATGAAAAGAATAGAAACTAACCCCCTGCGTGCTCAGTTATGCTTGTGATGGTATAGGTTGAGCCCTCGGTTTCATCGTCACAATCTAGACTATTCCGTGTCTTTAGCTCATTTAGTCTTTCCATGTGTTAGTCTGTTTCTAAGTACTTTGTAAGTACCCCAGAATACCTTCTACATTAAAATCTTATTTCCGTCATTTCTTATCCCACCACTGCAGCACTGATACAATAAGTTTTTACTTTTAGTGTGTGTATACATGAAAATTGCCAGAGTGGCAATTTATTGTACACCCGTAACTCATTCTATGTGGGAGAGTAAAATAACAAGATTACAGAGGTTGCAGTAGTTCTTTGTAAGACCTCACTGTGTAGAGTTACTTATGATATTAAGACATTACAGTTACTTCGTATATTAATCTTGTAACTCATCATTTACTCACTGCATTATTTAATAACAATCATAAAAAAAATTATTACTGCTGTAAACACTGGTCGCTTCCTGGGTTACAGTCTCTCCAGTTAACAGGTTCACTCCTTACACTTCACGTGACTGATAATTCTCCATAGAAATCATACTGTTTTAGGTACTTAGATCCTAGCCTTAGTCCCACACTGGTTGCCACTGTGAGACTTAGGCTAGGATCTAAGTATCTTGTTTTCTACTGATATTATTCCTTTCCTATAAACCCGAATTACCTGACACATTTAATTATGATAACCTCTAGTTCAAATCTATATTATTCTTCAAGCTCATTTGCTATTTTTTAACATTTTTTTTAAACTTTGTTTCAGAAACCATCATTATATTAGACATTCTCTTTGTGTAATGCAACTTTAGCCAAGGTTACGACTTGATCATTCTCCCTGAGGCTTATGTGATAAGGAATCTATAAAAGTTTGACTTTAATTCCTTCGTAAATTATTAGTTCGTGAATGTGTGTACCTGGTATTATTCTTAAAAGTAAGTTACATTAATAACTCAGGCTATTTAGAGCGAACACTGACTGTACTTTCATATATGTACGCTCAGTTACTGTTGTGCTAAACATCACTGACTTACTACATTTGAATATATGCAGATAACATTTGTATGACATAATTCTTTGATACATCTTGATTTCATGGCTCTGTTACACCCGACAACTGTTTAATGAAAATTGCATGTGACCACAGACACAGCTGCTCAAGTCACTTGACTGCACTATATGAAGATGCCACGCACTCTTTAAGATACAGAATATAAGCGATCTCTAATACAATATTTCTTCATGTGAGTTCGTTGATACCTATAAAGGGATCTTGATCAAAGTAAATCATCCTTTGAACAAACTTGTTATCACTCATTCCCAAGTGCTGTTTGACCCCCCCATTAGTTTAACGCTTGCACATGAGCTTAAAAATCTAATACACTTATACAACAAAGTCACTGGACAGAAATTCAATTTGCAATAGACTACCAAGAAGAAATAACCAAGACATGCATCCACTGTTAACACTAAGATTACATTAACATTTATTTGCTAAGATAGGAACCACGATTGAAATTCACTTGTGCATGTGCGGGTGTTAGGGACCAGTTGGTTGTATGACCTTTACGGATTTAGCACTTGGTTTTGATAATAATAATAATAATAATAATAATAATAATAATAATACGGATCAGTCGGTGGAGGAATGACTGGGTAGCTATAACCGCGAGCGTTCTCATTGTGGCAATAATATGAACTCTTTAGTAATAGCTAAGAGCTATTGTCTTCCACAGCTCATTTCAAAAGCCTAGTCTTATATAAGGTATCCTGCCACCACCCCGGGATGAGATCTGCGACATTTGACAAAAACTGAGGTACTTGTTTACTGCTAGGTGAAGAGGAGCAGAAAATGTGCGGAGAGTTTGTCTCACCCTGCTGGAAATCGATCCAGTGCGCCTTCGGTGGTGAGTCGTGTGCTCTACCACTGAGCTACAGATCACTGTCCTACAAGAGGCAAATATTTTTGGCCTACATCAGGTATTATTCATACGATAAATCCCCAAAACAAGACAGAACAACATCTATCAACAGAACCTCCCTTACGAAACACTTCTAACAGAATAACTTCTTTTATCTTTGCCAATATACAAGGACTGAAAACAATAACGACAGAAAAAATTCCCTTTAATAAATGGTCTCGCGGAGTCAAACGCAGAGCTCGGGACCTCCACAGAATCTCTTACAAAAGGTTATTCGAACAGTGGAATCTGAATAGACGAAATAATTTCTTTATCTGTGAGAGAGAAAATGTGTTACATAATCCATATGCTAAAAACAATTATTCTTTTACACAGAAAAAAAGACATGTCGATTGTTCTACTTATATATAAACCACCTGATACCAAGACTGAGTAACATCAGAATATCGTGGTCCCGGAGACGCTGTACAGACGTAGTTTATATCAACATGTGCAAGCTGTAGGAGAAATATGTTGGTAGCGCCTGCAACGTTTCCCCTGACGGTGGTTTGGAAACCGAGAGGTTACACAAGTTATTATTTTAGGGATTAATTCACCCCTGACTGATCGTATCCAGTTTACCCTATGACCGACACTAATGACCTTTAGTATTAAAAGCAGCTAAAGCAAAAGTAAGACAAATTTGCAATAAGCTAAGAATTTATTGCTATTTATCTGATCCCTCACAAATTTAGATAAAACTTTTATGCTGAAATACATCAGATTCTGATCACTCTGTCAGTGACGTAGAGACTGTTATTGGTGTTGGTATATCAATTCCAAGATATCTTACGTGGCTTAAGTGTTATATATCTAAACCTAAAAAGACATTGAGTAAGTTGTGACAGATCAACCAGGCTGTGATGGATATGTGGGGTAATGGGCCTCCAGCAGCAACAGCCTGGTTGATCAGGCAAGTACCAGACGAGTCTGGCCCATGGCCGGGCTCTGAGAATAGTTAAACTCTCGGAACTTTTCAAAGGTATAAAGATAAAGGTAAGATAAAAGGAATCATTATCTATTTCGTATTCGTTTAAAAAATTTTTTTGCATTAACAGCGGCAATAAAAATCTTTGGTTCTAGTGACGGGTAAGTCACTCAAAAACAAAATAGTGACTTATGAGTGGCAACACTGACTACCTACTAGAGAAGAAACAGGTGATAATATCGAAGTCTAAGCAGAGTAAACAGACTGTTACATTCGTTTCCCTCATTAACGAAAACAAAGTTTTGAATAAAATTCCAGAACACTAAACGCTAAAAAAAAAAATATTGAAGAAAAAGTAATATCACTTTTTCACGAGCTAATGTAAATTAAACTTAACTTAGAATGAGCAACTTTAACAAAGGGAACCCAGCACACTCATTAGCAATTCATGGTAAAAATAGAATTTAACAGTCATACTCCGACTATAAATCTATAAATTAAATAAAATTCTAAGCGTGTTCGAATATCTTGAATCTTGTTTTAAATAATAAGTTAAACTATATGCAGCTTACATCACACACATCACTAACATTAATACTCGACTTCTGAAGCTTTAATCGATCTTAATATTATACTATTCCCTCTACAATCTTCTCCTTGCATCCCTGCTTTTTGAAAAAATTGTCCTACTCTTTTTGACATGAGTAAAATTTCGTTTTCACTAGTGATATAAATCCCTCTGCTCTATACTCTGCATTAAATCCGTCCATAGTTAGATGCATTTCGAATTGGCAAGAGGTTTGAATTCCTGCATCTTTAGCGTCGACTACATATACACATCAACAGAAAAGTTCATTTCGACGACTGTGTTTATTACCTATGTAAATAAATTCGCCAGAATCGACGACGACCTCTGTTACTAATATTTTTTTTATTAACACATTGGTCGTCTCCCACCAAGGCAGGGTGGCCCGAAAAAGAAGAACTTCCATCATTCACTCCATCACTGTCTTGCCAGAGGCGCGCTTACACTACAGTTATAAAACTTCTATTAATAATATTATTTAATGAATATACCTAACAGGGCATATTATGACATACATACAAATTTCATTTAAGAAACTGCAAAGTAATTTCTTTATGAATAACAATGTCCAGCAACTACTAAGGGAGACACGCACTGATTATCTCAGACACACTGGCAAGAGCAACATTCCCTTCTTGAAAGAAGAGACTATTTTTAGTGGGTCCCTATGCCCAACACAACGCTCAATTTCCCTCTATACTTGCAATAAATATACCCTCTATATTGTTATTAAATTTATTCCTAAATACATTAAAATTAACTTATTTTTTTTACTGTTATAATGAATATTCTCACCAATCTTTTAATTACAGTTATTATTCCTTCAACTACATTGTTACTGTTAATGCAAAGATTTTCTTCGGCCAAAAGTTTAGCTCATTACGTCTAACTTGACTCACCAGATTTAACAATGCGAACTGAAGACACTCAGTTAAAATACTAAGGCAATTAAATTTCGAATCTGTTTTATAGATTGCCGAACCAACACCACACTAAGCTCTCTCTCTCTCTCTCTCTCTCTCTCTCTCTCTCTCTCTCTCTCTCTCTCTCTCTCTCTCTCTCTCTCTCTCTCTCTCTCTCTCTCTCTCTCTCTCTCTCCCCCTCTCTCCCTATCCCCCTCCCTCCCTCAGCGCGCGCACACACAAAAACAAACACCACACACACACACACACACATTCACACACACACACATTCACACACACACACACACACACACACACACACACACACACACACACACACACACACATACACACACACAAGATAGAGCAAGACTGCAAGTGACCGGTTTCATGACCAGAGGAGTGCAAGTAAAAAGTGCTACAGTAGGATAACCACCACCTCACCCGCTGGTCTCCTTAGGTAGGGGCACCAGCACCGGTACACACACACACACACGCACACACGCACACACGCACACCTACACACACACACCTACACACACACACCTACACACACAACAGGCCTGGTGTCTAATCGACATGTGCCTAGGACAAAATGGTAACTAACTAACACACACACACACACAGTTCAGTGGAGAGGGAATTGGATGGTGAGACAACCCATAAGATGATGACGAGATTAGCCAGAAAGTGGCGAAACCCACAGAATTGTTCATACCATTCTGAAGTGGGAATGTGAAAGAACGGGCGCGCCTCTGTACTTCAGCCAGAGTTGCAGCGGTGCAAAGTCGAGGAAAAAATAATATGGCTTATGTACTGAGCACTGAAGATGACTTAACAGAGAAGAAAACAGGAATAAATATGTAAGGGTAAGATATGAGGCAGCGCGGTAACTGAAGAATCCCATGTGTCTGAAGGGCTAGATCAAAACCGAAATTTCGTCACATCCACCAAAATCAGACGATCATAAAATTTCATATAGTTGGCTTGACGACAGAGGGAGAACACTCACAGAAGACAACGGGGGGAAGTGAAAGAGATTGAAGAAGGTTTTCATTAAAGAGGCAGGAACGGTACCAGCAACATTACGAAAGAGCTGATCAACAGAGATTGAATTTCATCCACATAAAACAGAAAGTGACGAAGCTATCGAAAGAAACGGACACGACAGAGCTACATGGTCTGCTAACATATCCTAATCGGTATTGACGGAAGTTGAGCATTGTGGGAACCACAAGCAACTACAGGACAGCTGGAAAATTGCATATGTCGTCTTGATAAACCAGTTAGAGGCAAATGACAATGAATTCCAAGCTAGTATCACTTGGTATATACGGATAAAGATTATTATGACGAACTTTGCAAATTAACTAGAGGGAAAGGAATTCGTTGTAGGAAATTGGGACAGACTGAAAGTAACGAATCGGTCTATCCTCATGTCACTACTATAATTTTCTTACGATATACCAAATGTAAGTTCCTTAGAGCTTCTACTGTACACTTGCAAATATTGTGAATTTTAGGACTCGCCTGCCATGGGTTCGAGTTCCTCCCGGTTTGTGATTTAAATAGGTATACTTAACTACAAATAAGCAAATTAGAAAAATGGCCGACATGTGTCTCTGTCAATACTGTGGTCAAGCGTTATCAGAAAACCTTCAAATTTGCACGCATATTCATTATGGTGCGGGAATGGGTTGAACGACCCTACTGAAATTCTGCGATAGATTAATGGTGATCAAGCAGTAACGACAGGATTAGGTCGATTTCATATTCTTGA
Source organism: Cherax quadricarinatus (assembly GCF_038502225.1). NCBI lineage: Eukaryota > Metazoa > Arthropoda > Malacostraca > Decapoda > Parastacidae > Cherax > Cherax quadricarinatus. The sequence goes on from NC_091318.1 coordinate 9,800,461, forward strand.
ACTACCTGAGATCTGATAAACTGCTATACTTGAGGCTAATTCACAAATTAAAGTTAGGCACACGCACACACAAAAAAGTAATAATAAAAAAATTAAAGAAAAGACGTATGAATATAATAAATGGTAGTGAGTAAGGTTACTCAAGAATCAGCAACTGAGTACTAGTTACTTTTCTTAATATACCTAAAGAGCTTGCCACAAGCAACCGAATCCTGTTTATCACTATACCTGGATAACGTGAACCAATGAACGGAGCCAAGAACGGGTACAGGAAAACAAATGGTTACTGCAGTTAAACATGTGTAAGATCATACACACTAGGGATGAAGAGAAGAGACCAGAGATGGGATACAACTTGAATCATAAATAATATCACACAGAGAGTAAGATCTAAGAGTGAACATTCCACCGAACATGTCACCAGATATGCATTCAAACTGCAGATAACTGTGTCGTTTACGAGGATTACAAGTCTTACAGCTGCCTTCAGAAAAATAAATGGTGACTTAATTCTGGCTATACACGACAAATGTCAAACCTGTCACAGAGCGTAGCGCCTACATGGATCCCACACATCGTTATGTGAATTTAGTAATTCTAGAGGTTCAAGAGATTTGCAACAAGACTATTCTTAGAGTGGAGGGAATTGAACGATGAAGAGACCAATGATCTAAAAGAAGAGAGATAGAGCAGCAGATCTAATGATCTGAGATAGATGGACCAGTGAAACATGATCACCAAGTACACGATTTTCAGAGAATTCGACGAGCAGGATAAGGGAAAGTCTGCTTGAAATTCGAGGTAAAAGTTAAAGGCACGTATGTATGTATGTATGTAACCTAAAAATACAGTTGAGCTTCAAAGATATTATGATATAGAATTTCATTATCATGGTGGTAAGCGAAATGAGCAGGAAAATGAAGATGTGGAAGGAAACTCTATAAACAAACTTATTGGTAGGTATAATAAGAGCCCATGAGCCAATAATGCCAACCGACAATACAGGGCCAAGAGCTAGGGCTTGACCGCTGCAAAGAGAAGCAGTAAGCATCATCGTAACACAACAACACAGCAAAGCCACAGTAATGCAACACTCAGCCACACACAACAGACATGTACAGCACCACACATCTCAGGACACCAGAATATGCAGTGCAACTTTTTTTCCCCATTTCGTTGCCTAATGGACAGATGGCAAATGGTGGTGCGGAGCGACCGATTCAATTCTCCAGTACCGAGAACCAGTAAAGTGGCTTTGATAAGAGAAATTGATTTGTGAATTATGAAAGGTGTTGGCATATCAGTGTTGATAAAGGTAAAAGGCTTTACTGAGGTAGACCTGTTCACACTAGAAGCATTTTCTTGTTCAAAAGTTATTCCCGTGTGGTAATAACGACAGACATTTCAGATATGTGTTAACAGCATCACTGGCTGCACCGACACCCAGCCTCCGCCGCATGTCCGGGAAAGTTGGCATGTTGTTATACCATTACCAGCGGACGTGATACCCAATATGGCTTATGAATAATATCCTGGCACAATCCAGAGACCTGTCGAGGCGGAAACTGTATGAACAGTGCATGCCTCTACCACATCTCTTGCGATACGTAGTGTCAACGGGACTACGAACAGAATAAACCAGTTCTTTGACTCTTGCAATCCCATGAATGCTAGTGTTAACTGTTCAGAATCATCGTTATCATGACCACCATTCCTCACCAGGAAATTTTGTTTGTATCGGACCTAACTCACAACTGATTAATTTTGATCACGTTCTGTGTAAATGTAACTTAGCTATAGACGTAAGAGTTCAAGTTCTCCTCCCTCCCCTTACTCTGTACCCATCTTCACGAGTAGCAAGAGCTGTAGCTCAACACCCTACAGAGTCACAAGAGTTACAGCACAGCACCTTCAAGAGTCACAGGAGCTGTAGCACAACACCTACAAGAATCATAGCTGTAGCACAACACCTTCAAGAGACATTAGTTGACACTCCTCCCGAATACTTTAACAGAGATCTAAGATCAATCTCATTTTATTTTTCCTAGTGAATTCATTTTATTTTTCCTAGTGTATTCATTTTATTTTTCCTAGCGTATTCATTTTATTTTTCCTAGTGTATTCATTTTATTTTTCCTAGCGTATTCATTTTATTTTTCCTAGTGAATTCATTTTATTTTTCCTAGTGTATTCATTTTATTTTTCCTAGCGTATTCATTTTATTTTTCCTAGTGCATTCATTTAGTTTTTTCTCGGGGCAGGGGGAGGGGGTGTTAAAGATATTCATTAATATATTCTTGTGTGTTGCATTACCCGTGGTACCCAGCGAATGGGAGGAAATCTAGTTTGGTTGGAGGAAAGGCAAGGTATCTCAAATTCTTTGAGACAAGTCCCTCACCAGGATGTGTAGTAAGTTGTGTAGTTCTGCTGAGTTTTCTTCACAGACCAGAGAACGCTATTCAGCTGATATGTAAAGCTATCTTACGTACTGTTTATGTAATTAATGGAAAACTTGATTTATTGGTGTGCTAATCTTGTATCCAAGAGAGAGAGAGAGAGAGAGAGAGAGAATTTGATTAAGTGTGGGACTAAACTTTAAACAAATGTTTTAGTGTAGATCTATAGTTTTTTAATAAAGCATTGTTTTGGTATTGATAAAGTAAACTCATAGTCTCATAGACTATGAGGTAAATTCGACATACTTGTATTGCAAATGGAAGAGACCCGATTGTATATTACCCAGTTGTAAAACCAATGTTTCATTTGGCGTCTGATTTCCAGTGTGTGCTGAAAGTCAGTGATGCCTGACTTCAGCTGAAACTGAAGTTTGCGAGTAAAGTCATAACATGGTAAATCTTCCTTCCATATAATTTAGTGCCATAAGTTTGAGTTCCACTTCAGAATACATTAGGATCTGAGATTTTAATATGTATGAATCATTGTTGTAATATTTTGCCGTTTATAATAAACCTAATCAAAATCAAAGCTAATTTCTTACATTTGACTAGATTCTTTTTTTAGAATTTCCTGCACATGTGTATTTTATAAATACTAAATAGGAGGATAATGGTAAATTTTGTGTGTATCTGTGTCTGTCTTGGGATACTAACTGCAAGTTCTTCTTGGATGAGTTGTGTCCCAGAAAACCCTTAAATATGATAATAAAGTAGTATATTCTATTAATAAAATTAAGATGGATAAATAATTACATGAGAAGAAGAAATATATTACAAATTGAATATGTTTTTCATCCTGAGCGAATCAGATATCAGCAAAATAGACTATAGACTGCCACTAGGAGCCAGCAACCACACTGGAAAAGTTTGAATATCAGGCAAAAGGCACTGAATTACAGGTCAGTATCACTGGCATGAATACTGTCCAAAGTATTGGAAAAGACATTCTGCGGAAAATACTAGCGGGAAACCTTGAGAAAATTGACGTCTTTACCGAAAGCCAGAACGGCGTTGGAGTTGACAAAACCTGCCTCACGGACCTCCAGGAGCTCTGTGAAACGTATCACAGAGATCTAACAAAAAAAAGACAGTATTAAGTTTACTGCTTATTTCTGGAAAGCCTTTAGCATAAACTAGTAAAGCATGACGGGACAAAAGATAAAGCACTTAAGTGGATCACGGAATCTTTAGAAAGAATCAGGTTCATCACGGTTTTCCCAAGGGTATTATTTTTTATATACTTAAATAATCTACCAAAGGAAGGTGACTTATATATTATTATTTGTTTAAGATTGAGACATTTATGCAACATGTGGAAATCAATAAAGAGTCCCATATGTTGTATAAGTGTCTCATTTTTCAACTTGTCTGTTTTCTAAATCATTTATCACACACTATTGTTTGTAAACGATATCAGTAAGAACGGACAGACAGGCTATGAGAAGCCATTAACAGATTACAAGAGTGGTCAAATATTTGGTTTCGGGAAATGAACCCTAAAGAAGTGCAACAGCATGCAAATCGAAACGGAAAAGAGATGAAAATTCCAAAAATAGAATACGAAGAACTTATGTAGGAGTAAATATGACAGCGAATATCTCACCAGAGGCACAGATCAAATCCATAATATAGGCAGAAAATGTGAGGTTGGCAAAGGTAAGAACTGCCTTCAGAACCGTAAAGTAAGTGTTTAGAACACTATGTAAAACTTAGGATATAGAGCAAAGCAATGAGAGACTAAAGGAGTCAAATGCAGACTTACAAGAGAGAAAAACTAAGGCAAACATGATGACGACGGACGTGTTAAATTCACCCAGGAAAGCGAAAAGGGACAGGTAGAAAGGGGCACAAATGGAAGTTAGAAACAAGCCAAAGGAAAAAGGACACAAGTGCAACTAATGTGACATTTTATTGTGGCAACGTTTCTCTCTCCAGGAGCATGACAATAAAATGTCACATTAGTTGCACTTGTGTCCTTTTACCTAACATATTGACGGTAATTCTACTAATATTATTACAAGCCACAGGGACGTTAGGAAATACCTTTTCAGTCTCAGAATGACTGAAAAGTGGAATGAACTGGGCGAGGAAACGGTGGAAAGGAACTCGATGCATAGTTCCGTGAAAAGATTCTACAGCTTCCAAAATGTTAAGAATGAAAAACGGTGGTCAACTGTAGGTCAAGAAATGTGTAAAACTTGTCCAACTACGGAGCTAATAACTGATTTGCATTTACCAAAGTAAGATTAGACGTGTGAAATTCAGAAGTAAGATTAGTCATGTAAGAAACTGAAAAATAAATATGTTGTGTTAAGTTATACTATAAGCTATACCGAACAACATTTACAAATTTGAGATGAACATGACGATGGAACATTTTAATTTTCAAGGGCAGATTACAGTTTTGTACCTTTATTTTATCACTTAATCACATTTATTAATTCCTTCATTATAGCCTCTGGTACCAGTAGTACCAGAGGTACTAATGGTCTCCAACTGAACTTTGCCGGTAAAATGAAGAGGAGTAAGGACTCTTCTTGTGTGCCGAATATGTAAAACTGTTGAATTAGCAAGAACTCATTTAAAATTAAGTCCTTCCTAAAATTTTCTCTTATACGTTTAAAGATATATTTTTTCATTAATGTTAATGTAAAAATTTATAGTTTTGCACTAAAAGAATCTTAGAAAACTTACCTAACCTTATTATAGCAAGAGTAATTTATTTTAGCCTAACCCAACTAAATATATTTTAGATTTGTTTACAATAATTTAATACTAAACAAACACAGTGAAATGTATTTTTTCGTTAGGTTAAGAATGATTTTGGCGAAATTATTCCATACACAAATTTTCGCTTGTGCTATATGGCAAGATGAACGTTGCTATTTAAGCCAAGATCGCAAGTTCTGCCTATTCGGCACGACATATATATATATATATATATATATATATATATATATATATATATATATATATATATATATATATATATATATATATATGTCGTGCCTAATATGTAAAACTGGTCAATTAGCAAGAACTCATTTAAAATTAAGTCCTTTCTGAAATTTTCTCTTATACATTGAAAGATATATTTTTTTCATTAATGTTGAAGAAAAAATTTATAATTTTGCACCAAAAGAATCTTAGAAAACTTACCTAACCTTATCATAACAAGAACAATTTATTTTAGCTTAACCCAACTAAATATATTTTAGATTTGTTTACAGTAATTTAATACTAAACAGACACAATGAAATATATTTTTTTCGTTAGGTTCAGAATGATTTTGGCGAAATTATTGCATACACAAATTTTCACTTGTCCTATATGGTAAGATGAGCGTTGCTATTTAAGCCAAGATCGCAAGTTCTGCCTATTCGGCACGACATATATATATATATATATATATATGTCGTGCCGAATAGGCAGAACTTGCCATCTTGGCTTAAATAGCAACGCTCATCTTGCCATATAGGACAAGTGAAAATTTGTGTATGCAATAATTTCGCCAAAATCATTCTGAACCTAACGAAAAAATATATTTCACTGTGTTTGTTTAGTATTAAATTATTGTAAACAAATCTAAAATATATTTAGTTGGGTTAGGCTAAAATAAATTGTTCTTGTTATAATAAGGTTAGGTAAGTTTTCTAAGATTCTTTTGGTGCAAAATTAAATTTTTTTACAATAACATTAATGAAAAAAATATATCTTTAAACGTATAAGAGAAAATTTCAGAAAGGACTTCATTTTAAATGAGTTCTTACTAATTGACCAGTTTTACATATTCGGCACGACATATATATATATATATATATATATATATATATATATATATATATATATATATATATATATATATATATATAAACACTGATCTCTGGCTGAAGGAGACTCGAACCTACGAACCTTAGGACAAGGTACGCAGTGCTTTACCAATCTACCCACACTGGACAATACCTTGGCGTGTAGCTTGTGCTACACGTTTGATCCAAGGCGGCCAGCTTTCAGGGAGAAGGCTTACAGCTTTTCATCTCATCCCCTGCATGCATCAGCCTTACTAGAGATTTGAACAATGCAAGGAATTCGCGAGAGCATGCGAAATATACACAAACACTGATCTCTGGCTGAAGGAGACTCGAACCTACGAACCTTAGGACAAGGTACGCAGTGCTTTACCAATCTACCCACACTGGACAATACCTTGGTGTGTAGCTTGCGCTACATGTTTGATCCAAGGCTGCCTTGGATCAAACGTGTAGCACTGGTAAAGCACTGCGTACCTTGTCCTAAGGTTCGTAGGTTCGAGTCTCCTTCAGCCAGAGATCAGTGTTTGTGTATATTTCGCCTGCTCTCGCGAATTCCTTGTATGTATATATATATATATATATATATATATATATATATATATATATATATATATATATATATATAAGTAAACCTACATATACAACGTTCAACCTATTCTGCTACATACCAACATCACCATACTCCAGTGTTCACCGTTACCCAGCTCACTAGCACACTGCTACTAGTGACTACAACACTCATTTACGAACAGGGAAGCTCCATGACACCCCTCCTTTCTGCAGGCTACTCAACCCGTACTAGTACTGTCGCAAAAATTAATCAGGACTCTGCACACTAGGGCTTTACAGGTAAACATGAGAGCACTTAAGCCAAAAAACTAACCTAACTTACAAAAAAAAAAAATCTACAAAAAACAAACCGTGACGTCTTATGACATTTTGCTGCAGGTGTTTCGCGCCACGTACTGACACACACCACACTCTCCTGGTCACTCTAACTGACCAGTAATAATACGTGTCCAGTTTCAGAGCTAATCTCAGAAGCTGACATCATACATGGAACGGTTTTTTTATACAATATTCACCAATACACTGTTTAATATCCACCAATACAAGCAGTTTCGGTGAGAGGCTGCATGAAAGTGGAGGCAAGCCTGTTTATGCAGAAGTTGATGTCGATTTGCTAATTGCTCAAACGACTGTAATATTTGCTTCCACCTGTGCCGCAGCCATCATCGAAGAGTACACAGATCCCTTGATGGTACTTTGTTTTTATGCTGACTTCAGTAAATTCGATCTGTTCTTAAGGTCAGACAAAAAAAATTCTTTGAAAATCTGGAACATTGATTGATTGTAGAATGTTTGGGTGCAGAGACGTGAAAATTGTTTTCTTTTGTGTATGTAATCTATGGTTTAGATACGTCACACCTTTTCAGCACTGGGCAAGAGATTTCTCTGAATGAACCTGAGGTGCAATATTCATTTCAAGAAGCAGACAGATATATCCCCTCGAGTAGCAACCACAAATAAGGTCACCTTAACTGGAGAAGAGGCACCTGTCTGCTCCTACAGTCGTACTCCAGGTGATGGACTGGACGCACTGTGTTGCAGGCTATTTCGTGAAAATTTTTACTTAAGTACCTGTTCTCTGCAAGTTTACACTCAGCCTCTTAGCAGCTCCAAGCGCACTCTATCATACCTTCAGGTGTTCATTTCCAAAGTTAGGCAGTGGATGATCATTTTCTTGGATCTAAAATATTATGGATGAATATTGGTTAATGGTCGAATTGAACCACAGGCAACATATTCACCGCTTGCTCCACTGGAGGTGGTCAAATGCAATATCAAGATTAAGTGTAACACTAAAGAATTTCCATGCAAAAAACAAGGTCTGGAGTGGTCAAAAGAGTGTACTGAGTGCCAGGAGCTGCTTGTATAAACTCATTATTACACTGTATGGAGAACGTGAAGGAAATGCCATATTTCTATTGTTCGTTGTTAATATTAACATATGTTCCAAATATACGGCACTATGTTGGTAGTGCTCATAATTCAGTCATTTCCTAGATCTATGGTACATCACGTGCATAGTGCAAGGCATGGATGTTTTCCACATAGGTTTAGGTAAGGTAAGATTTGTAAGGAAACAGGACAAGTGTTTCCGGACACGGGTTTTAGTCATATGATGACCCTCAGCTGGTGGCCTGGTGGCTAAAGCTCCCGCTTCACACACGGAGGGCCCGGGTTCGATTCCCGGCGGGTGGAAACATTTCGACAAGTTTCCTTACACCTGTTGTCCTGTTCACCTAGCAGCAAATAGGTACCTGGGTGTTAGTCGACTGGTGTGGGTCGCATCCTGGGGGACAAGATTAAGGACCCCAATGGAAATAAGTTAGACAGTCCTCGATGACGCACTGACTTTCTTGGGTTATCCTGGGTGGCTAACCCTCCGGGGTTAAAAATCCGAACGAAATCTTATCTTATCTTATCTGACCAAAAGTCCCAACTGACCGTATTTTTTGCTAATTCAGATAAATCATAAGATGATTCTATTTTAATTGGACTTGTGCATTATTTTTGACAGGAAATAACACTAAATTTCATACCAATTTTTTTTAATCCTACAACTTCTTTTGTCAGTATTTTAGTAATAATGTTTCTTAAGTATTTGTATAAATGTAAAGCAGTAAGAGTAAATTATTTTACCGTTACTTCCAGGGTGACTCCTGTCTCCTCCTGGACTGACTGGACTGCTAGGTGAGTACTTAAATGCGGTACTTACATTATCAATACAATGTACCCAGTTTCTGGTTCAACTTTTGCTTGTCATCCACTCCTCGAATGCTTTATCTGCTTTTGTTTGATGGCTTTTGGTAATAAGAGGCTGTGGTGGAGGGTGCAGACAAGAGAAGTGGTACTACATCACTGCTAGATGATGATAAGTCCACACCTGCACCACCATGGTAGGTGTGGGGACCAGTGATAGACACCGGAGTGGTAGCTGCTGGAGTAGGGGTCGTAGGCTTCGAAGGAGGGGAGATGTGGCACCGATGGAGGGTATGACACTGATGGAGAGGTGGTGTACACTGATGGAGGGGAGGTGTGATATCGAAGGAGGGGTGGAGTGACACCTATGGAGGGGTGATATGGCACTGGTGCAGAGGTAGTGTGGCATCGATGGAGGGTGGTGTGACACAGACGGAGGGGTGGTGTGGCACAAATTAATGGTGGTGTGACACAAATGGAGGGGAGGTGAAGACTTTATAGCTCTCCGAATCCCTTAATGCAGTGTTATTTTCTTACTCTCATCCTCCTCAATCAGCGCATCAATTATGCCTCAGTAACTTACAAAAGTTAGAGTTGAGTGGGGAGACCGCGTTGGTTCGAGTAATTATGCAAATCATCAGGATAATAAGCTAGTCACCAAATTCTAATCAAGTCTAGACTTTGTTCGTAATTAGCATCGCACTAAACTGCATTAAATTATTATAACCACTTTTTCACTTCGCTTTTTTTTCTGTCATAGTCTCGGTAGAGAGGACGGAATGAATATCTAGATATATTACTAGTACAAAATTCTGCTGTAATATAGCGCGCATATATATATATATATATATATATATATATATATATATATATATATATTATATATATATTACATATAATATATATTTTTTTTATTATCACACTGGCCGATTCCCACCAAGGCAGGGAGGCCCGAAAAAGAAAAACTTTCACCATCATTCACTCCATCACTGTCTTGCCAGAAGGGTGCTTTACACTACAGTTTTTAAACTGCAACATTAACACCCCTCCTTCAGAGTGCAGGCACTGTACTTCCCATCTCCAGGACTCAAGTCCGGCCTGCCGGTTTCCCTGAATCCCTTCATAAATGTTACTTTGCTCACACTCCAACAGCACGTCAAGTATTAAAAACCATTTGTCTCCATTCACTCCTATCAAACACGCTCACGCATGCCTGCTGGAAGTCCAAGCCCCTCGCACACAAAACCTCCTTTACCCCCTCCCTCCAACCTTTCCTAGGCCGACCCCTACCCCGCCTTCCTTCCACTACAGACTGATACACTCTTGAAGTTATTCTGTTTCGCTCCATTCTCTCCACATGTCCGAACCACCTCAACAACCCTTCCTCAGCCCTCTGGACAACAGTTTTGGTAATCCCGCACCTCCTCCTAACTTCCAAACTACGAATTCTCTGCATTATATTCACACCACACATTGCTCTCAGACATGACATCTCCACTGCCTCCAGCCTTCTCCTCGCTGCAACATTCATCACCCATGCTTCACACCCATATAAGAACGTTGGTAAAACTATACTCTCATACATTCCCCTCTTTGCCTCCAAGGACAAAGTTCTTTGTCTCCACAGACTCCTAAGTGCACCACTCACCATTTTCCCCTCATCAATTCTGATTCACCTCATCTTTCATATATATATGTATATATATATATATATATATATATATATATATATATATATATATATATATATATATATATATATATATATAATGTCGTGCCGAATATGTAAAACTGGTCAATTAGCAAGAACTCATTTAAAATTAAGTCCTTTCTAAAATTTTCTCTTATACGTTTAAAGATATATTTTTTCATTAATTTTAATGTAAAAATTTTTAATTTTGCTCCAAAAGAATCTTAGAAAACTTACCTAACCTTATTATAACAAGAACAATTTATTTTAGCCTAACCCAACTAAACATATTTTATATTTGTTTACAGTAATTTAATACTAAACAAACACAGTGAAATGTATTTTTTTCGTTAGGTTCAGAATGATTTTGGCGAAATTATTGCATATACAAATTTTCGCTTGTCCTACATGGCAAGATGAGCGTTGCTATTTAAGCCAAGATCGCAAGTTCTGCCTATTCGGCACGACATGTATGTATATAATATATATATATATATATATATATATATATATATATATATATATATATATATATATATATATATATATATATATATATATAAACAACACTGCGGCTAGTCAAGTAGTCGAACCTATGCTGCTTTGGCCTGCCTCATGGTGGACGAAAACTCATGATGCCTTAATCCACGGGACCACACAATTCTTAAGAGTAGAGCATCCAGCAGAACTGGATGTTGTTCTCGCTACCCAAGGACATACGGTGGTGTGGATGTCCTTGGGTAGCGAGTACAACATCCAGTTCTGCTGGATGCGCTACTCTTAAGAATTGTGTGGTCACGTGGATTAAGGCGTCATGAGTTTTCGCCCACCATGAGGCAGGCCAAAGCAGCATGGGTTCGACTTCTTGGCTAGTCGCAGTGTTGTTGTTGATCAATACCACTTGTTCATGGTTACAATAATATATATATATATATATATATGTCGTGCCGAACAGGCAGAATTTGCGATCTTGGCTTAAATAGCAACGTTCATCTTGTTGTTGATGCAATAATTTCCACTTGTTCATGGTTTGTTTACAAATCTAAAATATATTTAGTTGGGTTAGGCTAAAATAAATTGCTCTTGTTATATCAAGGTTAGGTAAGTTTTCTAAGATTCTTTTAGTGCAAAATTAAAATTATATATATATATATATATATATTAGTGCAGAATTGGCAGAACTTGCGATCTTGGCTTAAATAGCAACGCTCATCTTGCCATACAGGACAAGAGAAAATTTGTGTATGCAGTAATTTTGCCAAAATCATTCTGAACCTAACAGAAAAATATATTTCACTGTGTTTGTTTAGTATTAAATTATTGTAAACAAATCTAAAATATATTTAGTTGGGTTAGGTTAAAATAAATTGTTCTTGTTATAATAAGGTTATGCAAACTTTCTAAGATTCTTTTTGAGCAAAATTAAAAATTTTTACACTAACATTAATGAAAAATATATATCTTTAAACGTATGAGAGAAAATTTTAGAAAGGACTTAATTTTAAATGAATTCTTGCCAATTGACCAGTTTTACTTATTCAGCACGACATATATATATATATATATATATATATATATATATATATATATATATATATATATATATATATATATATATATATATATATATATATATATATATTGTATACATATATATTCTCTCTCTCGGTGAGTTAAAAAAGATGTGCTAAACTGTCAGTGTGTGGATTTTTTTATGAATTATTATTATTATTCAAACTTTTAGTGGTATGTTTAGTTTAATGAAAAACTCTCGTTGTTGTTGGTCTGTGCAAGTCCCAGTTTGCCAATATATTATCAATCTGTAATACTGATTTTTATCTGATAGTTGGATAATGCATGTTCTGGCAGGCTTAAATCTTTCAGTAATCGTGCGTCTTACCATAATTTGGAAATTTTAGTTTTAAAATTTTTGCAGTATAATACGTAACTGTCTATCAAGCTATAATATTAAGCAGACCTTTATAATGGTTTAGACCTATATAACAGAATTTATTAGGCAATTCATTTAGTGATAAAGATCTTAAATTTTATATAAAACCTACAACAAATTTTTGATATTATGCCTAATTTTTTTTTTACGTCCTATTGTCTGCATATCTCATGCATAGAGTAACAACTTAAGCGAGTTTCATTAAAATTAGTACATTAATTTACACGACATAATCTGTAGCAAACATGATCGAAACAAGAACACTACAACTGCCCCGCATACCACCTAAAGGGGACGAAGAGGTACACACCCCGTAAAACGAACCATAGTAGTTATAGTAGTTACGGCAAATTCACTCCAAGTGATTTTTTAGTGGCAGGAAACGAAGAAAGTAAATGGAAAGAAATAACCAAAGTAGTTCACCTTGGAGCCTTGCTGGACTGGAGGCACAGCCAGTGGCGCCCCATGCCACTCCAGAATCAGAACTACTGATGCCAACAACAAAATCTCCCGAACAAACACGCAACACGGCCTCATTTATATTTGCTAATATTCAGGCCCTTAAGCCATCCACCAGCAACAAAATACCTTTCATTAGTGGACTTCTAGGGGAGTCAAATGCAGCCTTCACAAAGAGACCCACGCAAAAGATCACTTTGACAACGAAATACGGATACCTGGGTACAACCTTTTCAGATGCGACAGACAGAACAGGCAACAAGGAGGGGGGTGGAGGGGGTGGGTTGGCCTGTATGTCAAAAAGTCGCTCACTTGCACGGAGATACTGAACACCACAAATATTGTAAATGAAGTTCTAACAATAAAGATCGAGAACCAGAACTCAGTCAGAAGTTGCCACTAGATGCAAATTCCCAAAAGTTCAAGGAACAGCTATTGAAAATTGACTACTGTCTGGAAAACCTTCCAGCCCCATCCCCAAACATCTTGCTGCTTGGTGATTTCAATCTAAGTCATACAAAATGGAAGAATGTAGCAAACAATGGAGCAGCAATAATCCCTGGAGGCAGCTCAGATGAAAAATTACACAATCGAGCTGCTGAATTTCTGCAATAAACACTTCCCCTAGCTTCAGACAGTGGAGCCAACAGGACTGGAGAACACATTTGACCTTATTTTCACAAATAATGAGGACCTGGCAAGAAACATATAAATAGCAAATAATTCTGATCACAGTCTAATCGAAGTCCAGACTTACATGCACAGGGGTCCTGATCAGAAAAATGGATACAGCTATGAGGGTACCTTCACCAAATTCAACTTCAACAACAAGAACATCAACTGGGACCAGGTAAACTATGTCCTAAATGAAACATATTGGGAAGATATCTTAAATAACATGGACCCTAACTAGTGCCTTGAAAAGATTAACTTCCTGACTGCTAAAATATGTTCAAGGCATACTCCCCTTAGAAAAGAAGAAGAAAAGTAAACTGGAGAGAGAGACGCTCCCTCTACAGAAGAAGGCTAAGAACCACTGAGCTCCTCAAGAATGCTAGATTATATGAAACACGAAATGAGCGCCAAGCAGGCAAGTGGAAAATATTGAGCTTAAGTTTAAGGACTCGTACAGGATCCAGGAGAGACGATAGGAGCTTAAAGAGATCAGTGAAATTGAAAGAAATTCGAAATATTTACTTTCATATGCCAAAAACAAGGCAAAAACTACATCTAGTACAGGGCCCTTGCTCAGACAAGATGGAACGTACACAGATGACAACAAAAAAATGAGTGAGATACTGAAATTTCAATACGACTCTGTATGTAGCGATCCACTAATAAGTCTAAATATCGACAATCCAAATCATTTTTTCATGAATGAGCCTCAAAACCCTGTCAATGTAGGCCAGATTTCTGACATAACCCTAACTCCACTAGACTTTGAGAAAATCATTGACAACATGCCCATGCACTCAGCTCCAGGTCCAGACTCGCTGAACTCTGTGTTCATTAAGAATTGCAAGAAACCCTTTTCGTGAGCCCTAAGTATGGAGAAGGAGCATAGACACAGGTGAGGTTCGACAGTCACTTAAAGCAACGGATATAGACCCACTTCATTAAGGTGGCAGCAAAACAATAGCTAAGAACTATAGACGAAAAACTCTAACGTAACACATCAAAAAAAAATCTTTGAAAGAGTTCTAAGAAGCAGGATTGCAAACAGCTTGGATTCCCAACAATTGCACAATTCAGGGCAACATGGGTTCAGAGCAGGTCGCTCCTGCCTGTCACAACTACTTGATCACTCTGATATTGTCTTGGATGCACTGTAAAACAAACAGAATGCAGATATAATATACATAGATTTTTGCAAAAGCCTTTGACAAGTGCGTTCATGGTGTGATAGCACACAAAATGCGTGCTAAAGGAATTACTGGCAAAGTAGGCAGATGGATCTTCAATTTTGTAACCAATCGAACACAAATAGTAGTGGTAAACAGAGTTAAATCGGAAGCTGCCATAATGAAGAGCACTGCTCCACAAGGCACAGTACTCGCCCCCCCCCCTCATGTTACTCATCCTCATATCAGACATAGACAGAGATATAAACCATAGCACTGTATCGTCCTTTGCAGACGATACTAGGATCTGCACGAGTGTGTCAACCACTGAGGACACGGTAAATCTCCAAGAAGATTTTAACCAAGTTTTC
>NC_091318.1:9820806-9855806 GCF_038502225.1 Cherax quadricarinatus
AGCAAAAGGCACTGAAAATATTAAGTCACTTACAGTGTTTGATCAAACTATTCATCATTTTATATAATATTCAGAGTTGAAGACCGGTGGGGAATTATTAAAATCTACACAAATAACTCGATCATGACAGAATGAACTCATGACGAAGTTTCGGTCCGATTTGGACTATTAACTAAGTTTCATTCTCCTGTGTGCGGATTATTTGTGTATTGTTCCAATCACGGTATTGTGCCTTTTTGTTCTTTATCAAAATGTATATTGTATTGGCCAGGCACACACACCCCCTTTTTTTCATTAACTCTTCCGTCGTGCACGAAATGTGTTCTTGAACATAAGATGATATGCTGAATAGCTTCAATAAAAACATCTTAATTACGTTGTCTTTTTCACGTACTTGTAACAGTAATAGTATTTACATTTCACTTTGACACTCAGATACGCGTCTTTAACTTAAAGTTGTTTAATGTGTGTGCGGTAGAGCACTTGGCTTCCCACCGCTGGTAGAAGGCTGCTCGGGTCAGATGTACATCTCTACACAATACTGTACACAGCTGGTGAAATGCTCCTTGAAACAGCGTAAACCGTCAAGGGAACTTCATTGCTAAAACTCACCTTGACCCTCAAGTGTTTATAATGAAAACTAATGCTTTTGTATATTTGTTTTTTCCATGTGGGGGTTGGGAGAGAAAAAGAGAATGAAAAACACAAAATAATTGAACCAATTATAATAACGTTTTACTCAGGGGGATTGAAACCTGGTAATACTTAAAACTCGTGTTATTTTTTTTTTTTAGTTTTTTTGTCTCTTCTCATCCCATTGTGTAATATGATGACTTAAATTTCTAATCTTTCCCTCAACAATCTTCACAGGGACACTGAAGTGAGGCAGAAAAGATACAAGTCGTTTTCCAGGTCCTCCGAGCTTAGTTATAACTATCCACCTGTTGACAGTGTTGCTGTGAAATGAAGTAGACACCCCAGTCCCAGCCTGGGGTTGGCAGGTCATCGTATAGAACCATAGCGACTACCCTCCTGCAGGCTCAAGTCAAGATAAAAAAAATAAATGCAGTGAGAGAGCTAGAGAGTAAATGAGGTAATTACCTCAGGTAATAACATAAGCTGCCACCACCTGCCCGGAGGATTCTCTGGAAGCACGGGTTTAGCGCTTCATGTACTACAACACAACAGTCTCTATAGAGTGTTACTCTATTCGTACATGATATTTATGTTCACTCTTGTGGTTTTTTTGCTTCTAAAGCATTCAAAGGCATAAGAAAATGCATGGATGTAGGGGGCGTGCTGCAGCTATGATTGAATTATCGTATTCGCGAGGGAAGAACAAACCAGGTTTGACCTAAGAAGTTAACTACACTAACCTTGAGTTATCAAAAGCCCTTCACCAGCATCAAGGCTAGTGTAGAGATTTATCAAAAAACGACGTGATGAAGCTCTACACAGAGTGAAATGTACACGAGAGGACATGGAAAAGATAGTAGAGGACTTGGAAGTCAACACCGAGACTACTGAGTATATCTATCTACTACCTAGAACAGAGATTCTTAACTATGGAGGTCTGGCCTCCCTAGGAATAAGGAACATGTTGCGTACTTTCGGTTTGCTTCTTAAACAGACTCTTCTGAATAGTCAAGAATAATAAAGTTAAGAATGAAAACTAATTTCTGAGTTTTCCCATTTAAATGAAGAGAGCATTTTAAATTTTTACATTTTGAATTTTATACGAAGAAAAGAGGGAAGATAATGATCATCTGTGATAGCAGATGTGACCCAAGACAGGTTAAGAACCACCGATCTAGAGTAAAGACAATCGGGCATTATCTGATGTGCGAGTCAAGGATAGAAAAGCAGAAGGCTCTTGTCCCAATAAAAGAATTTTGTGCAACCTGAGTCCTTTCCTCACCTCTATAAATGCATATTGTTATCGTAAATTAAATAATAATAGAAAACAACAACCGGAGTGAGAAAGAGAAAGAGAGAGAGAGAGAGAGAGAGAGAGAGAGAGAGAGAGAGAGAGAGAGAGAGAGCATACATGTAGAACACAGAAACAGTAACTCTATCAGGAGATTAATAGTTAAAACTAAGCCCAGGGACAACCTGGACGAGGGTGTGTATATCCTCCCTTGAGAGCAGTGTCTCGCTAAGGTTTATGTGGGGGAAGCTAACACGAATTTGAATAAATGCGTTTGTGAACATACACACACACAAAAAGTTACAAGCCAATGAGTGTATCGGCTGTAGCCTCACCAGTGCCAAACACAGCAGCAACAGCAGCAGCAACAATAGTAACAACATCAACAGCGGCTGTAGCCTCACCAATACCAGATACCAGCAACGTCAGCAGCGCTAACAGCAAGAGCAGTAACAACAGTAGCAACAGTAGTAGCAGCAACTGCAACGTACCTTCAGCAGTCGTGTCTACAGTAGCAGTGCAGTCAGCACCACCAGCAGCAGAAGCGGAGGAATCACCAACACTGACAGCACAATGAAACAATCCAACAGTAGTAGCGCCATCTGTAAGTAGCACTAACAGCACCAAGAGAAGCACCAACATCAGCACCACTACCATAAGCAACACTAGCAGCACCACCACCATCAGCAACAGAAGCAGCACTACCATCAGCAGCAACAGAAGCAGCACTACCATCAGCAGCAACAGGAGCAGTACTACCATCATCAGCAACAGAAGCAGCACTATCATCAGCAACAGAAGCAGCACTATCATCAGCAACAACAGAATCAGCACTACCATCATCAGCAACAGGAGCACCACTACCATCATCAGCAACAGAAGCAGCACTATCATCATCAGCAACAGAAGCAGCACTATCATCAGCAACAACAGAATCAGCACTACCATCATCAGCAACAGGAGCACCACTACCATCAGCAGCAACAGAAGCAGCACTACCATCATCAGCAACAGGAGCACCACTACCATCATCAGCAACAGAAGCAGCACTATCATCAGCAACAGAAGCAGCACTATCATCAGCAACAGAAGCAGCACTATCATCAGCAACAGAAGCAGCACTATCATCATCAGCAACAGAAGCAGCACTACCATCTTCAGCAACAGAAGCAGCACTACCATCATCAGTAACAGAAGAAGCACTACCATCATCAGCAACAGAAGCAGCACTACCATCATCAGCAACAGATGCAACGCTATCATCAGCAACAACAGAAGCAGCACTATCGTCATCAGCAACAGAAGCAGCACTACCATCATCAGCAACAGAAGCAGCACTATCATTATCAGCAACAGAAGCAGCACTACCATCAGCAACAGAGCAGCACTACCATCATCAGCAACAGAATCAGCACTACCATCAGCAACAGAAGCAGCACTACCATCAGCAACAACAGAAGCAGCACTATCGTCATCAGCAACAGAAGCAGCACTACCATCATCAGCAACAGAAGCAGCACTATCATTATCAGCAACAGAAGCAGCACTACCATCAGCAACAGAAGTAGCACTACCATCATCAGCAACAGAAGCAGCACTACCATCATCAGCAACAGAAGCAGCACTACCATCATCAGCAACAGAAGCAGCACTACCATCATCAGCAACAGAAGCAGCACTACTATCATCAGCAACAACAGAAGCAGCACTGCCATCATCAGCAACATAAGCAGCACTACCATCATCAGCAACAGAAGCAGCACTACTATCATCAGCAACAACAGAAGCAGCACTACGATAATCAGCAACAGAAGCAGCACCAGCGCAACCACAACAGCAACAACTGGTACAGTAGTAGCAGTAGCAGCGCTAACATTAACATTAGCAAAGCTAACGGCAGCAACACCAGTAGCAGCAGCGCCAATACCAGTAGCAGCAACAGTACATAGCACCAATGAACATGACAGGAAAAGCAGGGCCAAAAGCAGTAACAACAGCAGCAGCACCAGCAGAAAGAAGAGCAGGAGTAACAGATGCAGGAGAACAGGAAGAGTAAAGTTAAGATAATCAGAAGCACGATAAACAGAATGAGCTGCAGGAACAGAAGCAACAGGAACAACAAGAGTAGCAGTTGGAGCAGGAGCAGTAAAACCAAGACCAATGGGTGCAACGGGAGCAACAGGAGTAGGAACAGGAGGAATAGGAGCGGGATGAAAAGGAACAGTACGAGGAAAGGAGAAACAGTAAAAGCGGGAGAATGAGCAGCAGGATCAGTAACAGCAGAAGCAGGTGCAGTAAGAGGGGGAAGCAGTGAAACCATGAGCAGCAGCAGCAGGAGAGGCAAGCATCAGAGCAGCAGCAGGAGAGGCAAGCATCAGAGCAGCAGCAGGAGAGGCAAGCATCAGAGCAGCAGCAGGAGAGGCAAGCATCAGAGCAGCAGCAGGAGAGGCAAGCATCAGAGCAGCAGCAGGAGAGGCAAGCATCAGAGCAGCAGCAGGAGAGGCAAGCATCAGAGCAGCAGCAGGAGAGGCAAGCATCAGAGCAGCAGCAGGAGAGGCAAGCATCAGAGCAGCAGCAGGAGAGGCAAGCATCAGAGCAGCAGCAGGAGAGGCAAGCATCAGAGCAGCAGCAGGAGAGGCAAGCATCAGAGCAGCAGCAGCACGCAAAGGGACAACAGCAGCAGCAATAAGAACAGACACTGAAGCAGGAGCAGGCACAGCAACAGCAACAGCAGCAGGAACAGCAGAAGCAGGCACAGGAACAGCAGTGCTAGGGGCCTGGGGCATCATTTTCTGACTGGGTACACCTGCAAACCTTTGACATTATTTCTGTGGTCGGGGTACGAAATGGCCGGAGTCCGGTAGGGTCGGGGTACAGGACGACCAAGGTCGAGAAAGGTTCGGGTCGGCGGTGGTCGGGGAGCACGGTGTGGTTGGGAGCACGGTGTGGTTGGGAGCACGGTGTGGTTGGGAGCACGGTGTGGTTGGGAGCACAGTGTGGTCGGGAGCACGGTGTGGGCGGGCACACGGTGTGGGCGGGCACACGGTGTGGTCAGGCAGCACGGTGTGGTCGGGGAGCACGGTGTGGTCGGGGAGCACGGTGTGGTCGGGGGCACGGTGTGGTCGGGAGCACCGTACATGAGGTGCACAGTAAGCCACGACCACGGGAGCTCACCGTCACCCCGAGGACAAGGCCGGTGGAGGCTGCCCTTCTAGTGTTTGTACACAATTTAACGCCGCTTGTCTCGACAAATAGACTTAATTAATGGACATATTTACTCTTTATTAATGGCGGTCTTTGATTACCCTCAGAGCGAGCGGTGGCGCTGGCGAAGCCTTCGCCAGGGCGAATTATAGCCGAGACGGTGGCCTACGTCCGCTCATTACGGCCCACCCAGACCCGCCATGTTGGTTTATCATTTTTGCCACGCATTATGATTTCTGGGTAATTAACACTATGACATGGTTGGCAATTAAGCTGAATTTTTTCTTCCTATCCTGGCGTGGATATTGCCATCTGAGTTTCCCTGGTAAACTGGTGGTACGAAGTGTGGCAGCTGCGTTACCTGTGCCCCAGCCACACTACAAGAGTAAACGAAGGTGGACGACAAGTAGGTGAACAAATAGCAAGCAGGGGAGTTATAATTACCCTCCAGCAGGTAATAATATGGCAGTATTTGGCAGCTCCTCCACGAACACCAATTAATTAGGAAGGTAAGCAGGCAGGGAAGGATTGCCAGATGTCGCCAGGGGCTCCAAGCTCCCCCAGCGCGCTCACTACCACGTAAGTTACCTTCTCTCCTCACTTATCTCCTCCTTGTTTCATCTCTAATTTAGGGAATGAGCTCATAATTCCCAGTCTAACTCTTGGAAAATGTTGAAAAAAATCGAAAAGAATGTTATAATGAGCGAGATTAATTTGTGTGTCGAGTCTATTTTTTTCTTTCACGTTCTGAAAAGATGTGAAACTTTTCTAAACTGATCTATTCAGCCGCTCACGTGCCCAGCATTTAATTAATCAAATTGATATTTATCATACAGCCCAACAGGATTTAAGTTTAAATTAGCCACGGGAGTGAGCAAATAATAATAATAAAAAAAGTTACGAATACACGGAGGCTGTAATCTGGTCTTAATTAAACTCCTCACACGGTTGTAATAGTGGAGGAAGGGGAAGGAGGGGTGGAACGGGAGGTAGTGGAGGGATGGAGGGATGTAGGTAGGCAGGCAATGATCGGGCAGGGGCATAACCCACCTCCCATACCCACAGATGACTATACAATAAGCGCTCCTCCTCTCTCCAAAGAACCAATCATGAGATAACTCTGCTGATTAAAGTCCCCACAGCCCTTATTCTGAGATAATTTTACTAATAAGGTCACCCCACACAGCCTCTGCCTCTAGATAACTTTAATAATAAGGGCTTCCCCACAACTATCGATAAAGACCCCCACAGCCCCAACCTCGAGATACCTCGAAATAACACGAGGCAGAGAGAGAGAACTCACTGATAAAGGCTCAAACCGCCCCTGCCGCTAGATCACTCAACCAACTGGGGCCCCCTGCCGCACCCACCAGTGATATATCATCTAAATGCCTCCCCCTCCACAGCTCCTACCTCAAGATAACTCTAAGAATAAAGATTCATTGCCTTCAACCCACCACTCTCTTCCAGACCTACAAACCTGGACACACCTCCCACCCTCACCATTCAGGACTACCTATCTCTAAAGAAACAAAAAGGTACAATACTGTGACTGGAACAATACACAAATAACCCACAGGATACAAATTACACACATTAAAAAGAAGCTCTCACAATGTTTTGGTCCGATTTGGACCATTGACCTATCTCTGGGCCTCCACACCCCTGTAACCCTACCTAGCGTTAAAGGGGCATTATCCTAACTCCGATAGACTTTGGGAGAGCCATTGACAAAATGCCCATGCACTCAGCCCCAGGCCAAGACTCGTGGAACTCTGTGTTCATTAAGAAATGCAAGAAACCTCTTTCGCGTGCCCTAAGTATACCATGGAGAAGGAGCTTAGACATAGATGAAATTCCAGTCACTACAAACAACGGTTATAACCCCACTCCATAAAGGTGGCAGCAAAGCATTAGCTAAGAACTATAGACCAATAGCTCTAACGTCCCACATCGTAAAAATATTTGAAAGAATGCTAAGAAGCACGATTGCAAATCACTTGGATTCCCAAAAACTGCACAATCCAGGGCAACACTTGCAACTACTGGATCACTATGATATGGTCTTGGATGCACTGGAGGAAAAATAGAATGCAAATGTAATATACACAGATTTTGTGACCATGGCGTAATAGCGCACAAAATACGTGCTAAACGAATAACTGGCAAAGTGGGGAGATAGATCTTCAACTTCCTAATCAATCGAACACAAAGAGTAGTGGTCAACAGAGTTAAATCGGAGGCTGCCATAGTGAAAAGCTCTGTTCCACAAGTCACAGTACTCGCCCCTATCCTGATCCTCATCCTCATATCAGGCATAGACAGAGATGTAAACCACAGCACATGTCATCCTTTGCAGACGATACTAGGATCTGCATGAGACTCCCATCTGTTGAGGACATGGTTAACCTCCAAGAAGATATAAACCAAGTTTTCCGATGAGCAACGGAAAACAATATGATGTTCATTGAAGACAAATTCCAACTACTCTGTTATGGAAAATTGGAGGGGATAATAATCAGAACTGAGTACACTACAAACTCTGATCATACAATAGAGCGGAAAAATAATGTGAGGGACCTGGGAGTAGTAATATCTGAGGATATCACTTTCAAGGATCACAACAGTGCCACGATCACAAGTGCAAAGAATATGATAGGATGGATAATGAGAACGTTCAAAACAAGAGATGCCAAGCCAATGATGATCCTTTTCACATCACTTGTTCTTCCTAGGCTGGAATATTGCTCTACATTAACATCTCCGTTCAAAGTAAGTGAAATTGCAGATCTAGAGAGTGTACAGAGAACCTTTACTGTACATATAAGTTCTATCAAACACCTCAACTACTGGGAACGCTTGGAAGCACTTGACTTATACTCGCTGGAATGCAGACGAGAGAGATATATCATAATCTACGCTTCGAAAATCCTAGAAGGTATGGTCCCGAATTTGCACACAGAAATCACCCTACGAAAGTAGAAGACTGGGCAGGCGGTGCAAAATACCCCCAGTGAAAAGTAGGGGTGCGATTGATACACGAAGGGGAAACACCATAAGTGTCCGGGGCCCAAGACTGTTCAACAGTCTCCCACGATGCATAAGGGGAATTACCAATAGGCCCCTGGCTGCCTTCAAGAGGGAGCTGAACAGATAGTCAGTGCCAGATCAGCCCGGCTGATCTGGCACTGACTTGTACTGGTTCGTACGTTGGACTATGTGCGGCCAGCAGTAACAGCCTGCTTGGTCAGGCCCTGATTCACCAGGAGGCCTGGTCGTGGACAGAGCCGCGGGGGGCGTTGATTCCCAGAATACCCTCCAGGTAGACCGAGCTCCCACACTGCGCTGTCATCTTCGAGTACTGTATTATATCAGCCATCTCCTGCACGGTTTCATTTACAGCTACATACTTGCCATTTCACTGTTTTAAACAGGAAAACATGAAAAAAAGTAATTACATAACAGAACATAATTTTATTGATTCTTGATTATTCATCTATGGCTCAAATGTTGAATGTAAGTTAATCAACCACAAATGATAATTATTTTAGGACGTATACCGGATTATTATATTAAAGATACATTATACAAAACTAGAGCCGCACACGACCCAAGTCACAACAATGCATGTGTGCAAATATCATCTAGTAAAGAAAATACAGTGTGTAGGCACCAACGATGCAATCAGGGGAAACTTCATTCAGTCCTAGAACAGACCAAGCCAACGAAGAGTATTAAAACATTAACTAGTATGCAGAAGCAAACCTCTTCGTGAGAGTGCGCGCGTTAAATACTGCGAGAAACTAAGTCTGATACACTATCCATAAAGATTATTAACACCTAAACTAAGTCAAACTTAACCCCAAAACCTAAATGTACTCCACTTCGGCCTGTTCATACAGGGTAGATTAATAAAAAATAACCCTAAACGCTCCCACAGCGGCAATACACAACAAGCAGAACCCAGTAACGAGGTTCATAAATACAATGTAAGGTATATTTCAGATCAATGGTTCAGAGAACTGACACGTTGATAAATTAGACACATGTGCAACTTTTGGGTATCTTTATTGAGGAAACGTTTCGCCACAAAGTGGCTTTATCAGTCCATACAAAGGAGAATCTTGAAGAACGTTTCGCCACTGTGTGGCGAAAAGTTTCCTCAATAAAGATACCCAAGAGTTGCACATGTGTCTAATTTATCAACGTGTCGGTTCTCTGAACCATTGATCTACAATCCTGTCAGATACTGCAGCTTCTTGGGATCTTAATACTTGAGAATTCTTCGCTTGCCTAACCCTTGGGCACGACCTACTTCCACAGTGAACAAATGTGACATCACCTACGACTGCTGCACCTCTCCTGCCTACAGTTTATAAGCTCCTCCGTACTTATGCCGTATTCTATTCAAGATTGATGGACTGACCACATCGACTCAAGGTTAAGGGAGTGATTACCTCATTCTCCTCCTGTTCTTCAAGATTCTCCTTTCTATGGACTGATGAAGCCACTGTGTGACGAAACGTTTCCTCAATAAAGATACCCAAGAGTTGCACATGTGTCTAATTTATCAAGGTATATTTCAATGAATGCACAGCAAAGTTTCAGAAATTCGAAGTTCCAGAATTAACATTGTATAAAATGGGGTTGTGTTGGGGCTCATCTTGTTTATTCCCGTTATGCCTTGTTTCCCTTTAAGGAAAATTCGCCTCCTAAAGAAGAAAGGTCAAGAGAGGGAGGATGAAAGTACAATATTCTGGTCAGAAGACCAGTCCTGCGGAGATGGTTCATGTTCTGGCCGTACGACATGTCATCAATCATTCTCCTTTAGGAGGCGAATTTCCGGTTCTTCAAGGAAAACAAGGCATAACGGGAATACACAAGATGAGCCCCAATTCAACTTCAGACATCTACATTGTTTTTCATTGTTCATCTCCATGAGCTGGGAAGGCACATGCAGGGCAGGCTGTGCGTGATCGACAAAATTTAGCAGTGCCCATAAAAGTTAGCACCTACGGCACTGTTGGGAAGAAGACAAGAGATCTGTCATCGTTAAGCAGTTACCTGTTGTATACACGGTATTGAAAGCACACAGCTGTCAAATGTCAATTTGGCAACATTGCTCGTGTATCTGTCGCATTCTCTGGCAGGACGAACAAAAGTGTGAACTAAGAGAAGAGTTATTTATTGCTGTAGTAGCTCTTTGAAAATATTGACTGTGCATTCAGTAAATGCTCGCTTATGTACTGTTTAACGAGGAAGAATGACCGTTCCATAGCACGTATTAAGGCGAGTGTGTTTGGAAACAGTAACAGGCTTGTTGCCTGTTAGTTTATCGGTATGGGTAGCATCATTAACCCACACTACACGTACACCATCGTACAGGGTTTGGAAAGTGACCCTCGGACCTCCTACCTTCCCTATTGTTGGGTTCACTCCAAACTTACTCAGCTTATCTGAAGGTTCTCTTGACTGGAGCGTAAAGGTTTTTGACTTTGTCTTAGGGACACATACCCCATGTAGATGATATGGCATGGTATTTCAACCATTAGTAGTTGTCTTACATGTTAAACGAGAACCTTGTGGGATATATGACAAAGGCGATTTGTAAATAATCATTGTGTAGTCTAAGACGGCATAGAGGGATTAATAACAATCTAATTACAATAATAATAATTGTCTTTAGCTCTATTTCCCTATCCACCATTTAATCCAATCAAGGGAAGGCTCACTCATATATATATATATATAATATATATATATGTCGTGCAGAATAGGTAAAACTTGTGATTTTTTTTTTGTTTATAAGCAACGCTCATCTAGCCGAATAAGACATGCGAAACTTTGTGTAAGCAATAATTTCGCAAAAAATCATTCTGAACCTAACGAAAAAATATATTTCATTGTGTTTATTATTAAATTACTGTAAACTTATATAAAATATGTTTAGTTGGATTAGGCTAAATTAAATTGCGCTTGTTATAATAAGGTTCGGTAAGTTTTCTAACGTTCTTTTGGTACAAAATTATTAATATTTACATTAACATAAATGAAAAAAAAATATATCTTTAAATGTATAAGAGAAAATTTTAGAAAGGACTTAATTTTAAATGAGTTCTTGCTAAATGACCAATTTTGCCTATTTGGCACGAGGTTTTGGGTCCCGCAATTTACACCAGAGGTTGACCCCATATATATATATATATATATATATATATATATATATATATGTGTGTGTGTGTGTGTGTCGTGCCGAATAGGCAGAACTTGCGATCTTGGCTTAAATAGCAACGCTCATCTTGCCATATAGGACAAGTGAAAATTTGTGTATGCAATAATTTCGCCAAAATCATTCTGAACCTAACGAAAAAATTATATTTCACTGTGTTTGTTTAGTACTAAATTATTGTAAACGTATTTAAAATATATTTTGTTGGGTTAGGCTAAAATTAATTGCACTTGTCATAATAAGGTTAGGTAAGTTTTCTAAGATTCTTTTGGTACAAAATTAAAAATTTTTACATTAACATTAATGAAAAAAACATATCTTTAAACGTATAAGAGAAAATTTCAGAAAGGACTTAATTTTAAATGAGTTCTTGCTAATTGACCAGTTTTACATAGTCGGCACGACATTATATATATATATATATATATATATATATATATATATATATATATATATATCTCGTTATGCTCAGCTGATTGATGGCAAAAACAAATTTTCATTCGGCTTATTCGGCAAAGTGAACCCTTGCCAAATAGGTCTGAAGGCTTACTCAGCCCTGTAACAACTTCAGACAGTATTACCAAGGCTGGCTCCTCAGGAAAATTAGTGAATAGAAAAAGAAATAACAGACAAACATAAACACTTCATTATATAGAAAATATAAAATGTAAAACACTTAAATATGAAATATTAATCCTACATTAAAGAAAATGAAAAATGAAAAATATAAATAACTGAATTCAACGCTAATGTAGATAGGGGTGTCTGGTGTTGGTGACACTGTTGTTGAAATCGTAGCCGTTGCTGATGATGGGGGGGGGGTCGCAGGTGTTGGTGACCACCACTGGCTAGTTCTTCACAGATTATCGCCGTGAGTAGTATCCCGATGACAGGAAAGCAGGTTCTTTACCGCTGCAATGATGTGGGGTTACGTCCTGCAATTTCATACAGGTGCACAGGTAATTAGATTCAAAATGGGACGTCTCCAGGACGTTAGTCCGTCTCCTGTTCTTCTCGTTGATTGACAGGTGACCCTCACTGTCATCCAAGCTGAAAAGATAGACAGGTTACCCACTGCTTAAATAATCACTCTCCATGGCAAGTACGATATTCAAAAGACGTGGTGATTATTACAACAGTCAACCTAGAGCAAGACTGAAAGGACTAAGTTAATTATTGGTCAAAAGTGAAGCTTTTAACCAATAAATCCACTAGAATACAAGGCAGGCATGTACTTAAAGTAGTGTTGGGAGCTGTGAGTCCAGTGATTTACTGTTTGACCAGAGCCCCACACGTCACCTTTCGGGGGGGGGGGGGAAGAGGGAGGGGAAGGGATAGCGGGAGCTAGATTGACCCTACCTTAACAAGCAGCCAGCAGTCAAACTATCACTTTCAGGGAGGGGGAAAAAAGGTGGGAAAAACGGGAGCTTGAATTACCCTACCTTAACTAGTAGCCGGCAATGAAACTATTGTTACTATATTGCTACTCCTATCTATTGAACTTTTCCCTCACACTCCCCCATACCAAGACTTATAGTCAAGGAGTATAAGAAGAATAGGTGAGGAAAAAGTTCTAACATGTTGAAGTCGCGTAAGGCAACAAATCTTCTACTGACTGTCACGACTTAACCAGTCAGAGAAATAATTGGATGAACCATTGATATACACAATATGGAACTTAAACATTGGCCTGGAGTGCCAATGTCCACCTCAAGAGGCGACTGTTGGTTCCCTTAAAAGTTTCTAGGTATATCAAAGGTTTTTCTCCGTTTCTAAAATGAATTCTTTTCCCAGCAAATAAAATTTAAGTT
The DNA here is from genome assembly GCF_038502225.1 of Cherax quadricarinatus. Taxonomy (NCBI): domain Eukaryota; kingdom Metazoa; phylum Arthropoda; class Malacostraca; order Decapoda; family Parastacidae; genus Cherax; species Cherax quadricarinatus. Next base: position 9,833,978 of record NC_091318.1, read on the forward strand.
TGGAGATACCCCACACAAGGGCTAAACATTCCTTTTCTATTGTAGAGTATCTTGTTTCTGCGGGAAGGAGTTTCCGGCTTAGGAAGCATACAGGGAAGGGAGTACCATCATGGTATTGTAGTAACACCGCACCTAAGCCAGTATTGGAGGCATCAGTTCTCAAACAAAATGTTTTATTAATATCTGGAATCTTAAGTATAGGGTCTTTCGAAAAGATACTTTTAATCTCATTAAACTTTTCCCGAGCTACGTTGGAAAGTTCAAAAGGTTCCTTCACAGACTTTTTAAGGAAGTCGGATAAGATGCCTGTAAGATCAGTAAGGTTAGGGATAAACCATGCATAAAAATTTACAGAACCAAGAAAGCTTCGCATGAGCTTCTTGGTTTTGGGGAATTTAAATTCTAATAAAGCTTTGATCTTACTGGGGAGAGGCTGCAGAGAGTTATTAGAAAGTATCAGTCCAAGATATCTGATCTTGTTATACCCAAGGAAGCATTTCTTCGGCTTGGCAGTGAGGCCATGTGAGCGTAACCTACGCAAAACTGATGTTAATGTTTGGATATGTTCGCCCCACGTAGATGTCATTACGTAAATGTTATCAAAATAAACTGAAACATTTGGCATATTACCCAAGACCTTTCTCATCAGTCTCACGTAGGTAGCACAGGCAGTTACCAATCCGAAGGGCATAGTTCTATACTGCATCAGTCCTTGGTGTGTAGGAAAAGCGGTGTACTGCTTAGAAGAAGGATCTAACATTACTTGATGATATGCCTGCGCAATATCAATCTCTGAAAAGAAGGAAGCGTCATAAAATTTGTGTAGATCGCTATCTATTAAGGGCATAGGCTCAGCATCCCATCGAGTTATAGCATTAAGGCCTCTGAAGTCAATAGCAAGTCTATATGAATTATCCTCTTTCTTAACCATGACTACTGGTGAACAATATGAAGATACTGAAGGTTCAATGATCTTTAGTTTTAATAATTTGTCTACCTCTCGGTCAAATGCATCCCTAAGGTGAACTGGAACTGTGTATAATTTTCGTTTGATAGGATTGTCCGTCACTAAGTCAATCTTATGGACTACCGTGGAGGTAACACCTGGAATATCAGTAAAGACGTCTGAAAAGTTACTCACACATTGAAGTAGTTCATGTCTCTTATGGTCATCCAAAGATTCATTAATATAATATTAATGGTGGTTGCGTCCGAGTGGTCAAGAGTCACCAAGTCATGTAGTTCTTCATCATGGTCTAAGTTAGAGGTGTCAATTACACACACTTTACATTCTTCAGTTGTCTTATCAAGTTCGTGTGGAAAAACTAAGTCGAAGTTATTAAGGCACTTAACCGAATTTCTTCGGTAATATTTCTTAAGGATGTTGATATGATAAAGCTTAGGTTTCCCCTTGACTTCTATGAGGTAGTCAACTTTCCCACAAATTTTTAATACTTTATATGGACCTTTCCATACTACTAATAATTTATTTGACTTAATAGGCAAAAGTACAAGAACTTCATCTCCTACTTTAAAACTTCTCCTCTGACTTTTGGAATCAAAATAGGTTTTGTACTGGTCCATTGACAAGCTTAGGTTTTTCGAAACTATGTCAGAGGTCTCCTCAAGTTTGGATCTAAGGTCAAGGAGAAACTGGTAAGAAGACTGAACCTCAGCATTTACCTCCTCATTAGTCCATAAGTCATGAAGGATGGACAATGGGCCTCTGGCCTGTCTACCATAGAGAAGTTCAAAAGGTGAAAACCCCAAAGAGTCACTGGGAACTTCCCTCATGGCAAACAAAGCACAGGGTAGGTAACGATGCCACTCCTTAGGTTTAAGGGAGCAAAGTTTCCTTAAAATGGACTTGAGAATCGAATGCTGGCGCTCAATCCTCCCATTACAGCTGGGATGATAGGGTGTGGTGAAGAGAGGCTTCACTCCCAGAAGTTGGTATAGATGTTGCATTAAGTCAGATGTGAATTGTGTCCCACGGTCAGACAAAATTTCTCTAGGGATGCCCACTCTGGAGAAGATGGACAAAAGGGCTTCAGCCACCTCTGTAGTGGTTATGGTCTTTAAGGGAACGGCTTCAGGGAAACTCGAAGCATAATCAACTAATGTTAATATATATCTATGTCCCCCAGATGAAAGTGGAGATAAAGGACCAACGATGTAAATAGCTCCTCTTTCAAACGGTACCGTAAAGACAGGCATTTTGACCATAGGTACTCGCCTGGTACCTCGGGAGGATGACAGTTGGCAAACTTTACACGATCTACAATAGGTAGTGATATCTGAGGACATTTTTGGCCAAAAATAGGTTTCCCTAATTTTATTTAAGGTTTTACGATGCGAGAAATGTCCGGCCACTGGCAGGTCATGAGCCATTTTAAGAACAGTCTCTCTGCATTGACTTGGAACAACTAAGATGGAATAGTCAATCTCATCTGAATTTAATTTGAATACTGACTTGTACAAGATTTTTTTTTTTTTTTTTTTTTTCAACAAGTCGGCCGTCTCCCACCGAGGCAGGGTGACCCAAAAAAGAAAGAAAATCCCCAAAAAGAAAATACTTTCATCATCATTCAACACTTTCACCACACTCGCACATTATCACTGTTTTTGCAGAGGTGCTCAGAATACAACAGTCTAGAAGCATAAACATATAAAGATACACAACATATCCCTCCAAACTGCCAATATCCCAAACCCCTCCTTTAAAGTGCAGGCATTGTACTTCCCATTTCCAGGACTCAAGTCCGACTATATGAAAATAACCGGTTTCCCTGAATCCCTTCACTAAATATTACCCTGCTCACACTCCAACAGATCGTCAGGTCCCAAGTACCATTCGTCTCCATTCACTCCTATCTAACACGCTCACGCACGCTTGCTGGAAGTCCAAGCCCCTTACCCACAAAACCTCCTTTACCCCCTCTCTCCAACCCTTTCGAGGACGACCCCTACCCCGCCTTCCTTCCCCTATAGATTTATATGCTTTCCATGTCATTCTACTGTGATCCATTCTCTCTAAATGACCAAACCACCTCAACAACCCCTCTTCTGCCCTCTGACTAATACTTTTATTAACTCCACACCTTCTCCTAATTTCCACACTCCGAATTTTCTGCATAATATTTACACCACACATTGCCCTTAAACAGGACATCTCCGCTGCCTCCAACCGTCTCCTCGCTGCTGCATTTACCACCCAAGCTTCACACCCATATAAGAGTGTTGGTACTACTATACTTTCATACATTCCCTTCTTTGCCTCCATAGATAACGTTTTTTGACTCCACATATACCTCAACGCACCACTCACCTTTTTTCCCTCATCAATTCTATGATTAACCTCATCCTTCATAAATCCATCCGCCGACACGTCAACTCCCAAGTATCTGAAAACATTCACTTCTTCCATACTCCTCCTCCCCAATTTGATATCCAATTTTTCTTTATCTAAATCATTTGACACCCTCATCACCTTACTCTTTTCTATGTTCACTTTCAACTTTCTACCTTTACACACATTCCCAAACTCATCCACTAACCTTTGCAATTTTTCTTTAGAATCTCCCATAAGCACAGTATCATCAGCAAAAAGTAACTGTGTCAATTCCCATTTTGAATTTGATTCCCCATAATTTAATCCCACCCCTCTCCCAAACACCCTAGCATTTACTTCCTTTACAACCCCATCTATAAATATATTAAACAACCATGGTGACATTACACATCCCTGTCTAAGACCTACTTTTACCGGGAAGTAGTCTCCCTCTCTTCTACACACCCTAACCTGAGCCTCACTATCCTCATAAAAACTCTTTACAGCATTTAATAACTTACCACCTATTCCATATACTTGCAACATCTGCCACATTGCTCCTCTATCCACTCTATCATATGCCTTTTCTAAATCCATAAATGCAATAAAAACTTCCCTATCTTTATCTAAATACTGTTCACATATATGCTTCAATGTAAACACCTGATCTACACATCCCCTACCCACTCTAAAACCTCCTTGCTCATCCGCAATCCTACATTCTGTCTTACCTCTAATTCTTTCAATTATAACCCTACCGTACACTTTTCCTGGTATACTCAGTAAGCTTATTCCTCTATAATTTTTACAGTCTCTTTTGTCCCCTTTCCCTTTATATAAAGGGACTATACATGCTCTCTGCCAATCCCTAGGTACCTTCCCCTCTTTCATACATTTATTAAACAAAAGTACCAACCACTCCAACACTATATCCCCCCCTGCTTTTAACATTTCTGTCATGATCCCATCAGTTCCAGCTGCTTTACCCCCTTTCATTTTACGTAATGCCTCACGTACCTCCCCCACACTTACATTCTGCTCTTCTTCACTCCTAAAAGATGGTATACCTCCCTGACCAGTGCATGAAATTACTGCCTCTGTTTCTTCCTTAACATTTAAAAGTTCCTCAAAATATTCTCGCCATCTACCCAATACCTCCATCTCCCCATCTACTAACTCCCCTACTCTGTTTTTAACTGACAAATCCATATTTTCCCTAGGCTTTCTTAACTTGTTTAACTCACTCCAAAATTTTTTCTTATTTTCATTAAAATTTCTTGACAGTGCCTCTCCCACTCTATCATCTGCTCTCCTTTTGCACTCTCTCACCACTCTCTTTACCTTTCTTTTACTCTCCATATACTCTGCTCTTCTTATAACACTTCTGCTTTGTAAAAACCTCTCATAAGCTACCTTTTTCTCTTTTATCACACCCTTTACTTCATCATTCCACCAATCACTCCTTTTATATATTCAAATTTATATGAAAAGTTTTTCCTTTGGATAACTTGATTTTGTGTAGCGGCATTATGGCAATTCTGAAGAGAAGGGCAATTACGTTGTAAATTGACAAAGGAGTCCTTCGATATGTCTAAAGGCTTAAAGTCAGGGAAAATCAAAGGATGGACAGTAGGAGAAGCCTTGGCTTTGGTCTGAGCCCTAGTCAAGACATTTATGGTATCGGAGATGATATCTTCACTTTCATCTAACAAGTGAACCGGTGATCCTACTACCTCGCTTTCGAGAGTATCATCACTGGTTTTTAATCCCACATGAATCTCACGAGACATTGTCTTATCTGAACTTTCGAGGGACTTCTCTGACTCTACAGGAAGAGGATCTGAAACACTTATATCCATCTTTGGTGATGAAAGGTCAACCTCAGAAGGAAGAATGGCACCTTTTACATTACCTATTAGTACGGAGCAAGAAGTGATGGGAGCTAGTACGGCTTCAGACCAACCTGTGAACCATTTAGACCTAATGTAACAACGGATGGTAGGAAAAGTGTCTGTACGGCCCAAGTAGTCTGAAAGTATAGCAGAGGAATGAGTTTCTTTAAGGTTAGGGAACAGCTTATCAGAAATGACTATACATGTGTATCCAGTGTCTCGTAAAATGGTAGATACATTAAGTCCATTAACTGTTCCTGAACAGAAGGGTGCTTGGGCATTACAGTTTTTAAAACATCTTCCAACTTTTTGGACCTTCTTAGAAGGACAATCTGGACGTTTATGTCCCTTAACACCACACAAATGACAAACAGCAATAAAAGAAGTCATTTTACTTTCCACTAGAGGCTTTGATTTCTTCAGGTCTGATGAGCCCTTGCCCTTAGGGTTCGATCCCTTTAGGTCTTCATAGGAATTGTGAGCCTCAGCATACAGGTCAGCAGCTTCAGCAACTTCCTCAGCTTTAATCAGGTTACATTCTCTGATGAATGTTCGTATCTGATGGGGAAGAGCTGTCAGGAACTGGTCAGCAACCATGAAGTCTCTAAGAGATTCATAACTGTGATCAATTCCTGAACTCTCTATCCAAAAGTCGAACAAACGAAAGAGTGTTACCTGTAACTGCTGAAAGTTCTGGCCAGGCTGTAAGGTGGCATACCTGAAATCTTTCCTGTAAGAATTAGTGGTTTTTTGATATGCTTTAAGGATTGCCTTCTTCAGTAGGTTATAATTACATATGATATCCTGAGACAAAGTTGCATAGATATTCAAGGCTGTACCAGAAAATAACATTCCTAACCTGGTAGCCCAGGTGTCAGCAGGCCATTCACAGAGGGTAGTGGTATTTTCAAACCTGATAATGTATGAAGTTATGTCTTCCCCCTCTGTGAAGGGAGGTAAATTAGGTGTTGGAATATGTGCACTGACTGCACGTTGTTCCATTACTCCTTCCTCTAATTGTTGTTGTGTAAGTGTTAACTTTTTATTCTCCAATTCATGGCGAGATTTTTCGAGCTCGCGATCCTTTTCTCTCTATTAACTCATGTTCTCTAGCTTTTTCCTCACGTTCTCTAGCTTTTTCCTCAACTTCTCTATCCTTTGCTCTTTCCTCAAGTTCTCTTAATTTAGCCTGTTCCTCACGTATCTTAGCTTGTTCCTCACGTATCTTAGCTTGTTCCTCACGTTCCCTAGCTCTTTCCTCACGATCAAGTCTATCACGCTCTTTTTGGTCTTCTCGCTCTCTTTCTAACTGTCTTTCTTGGATTTCTCTCTCATTTCTCTCTCTCTCCTTTTTCTCTTCTCTTTCCCTTTCTAGCTGTCTTTCTTCTCTCTCAATTCTCTCTCAAGTCTTTCCTGGATCTTAGCACTAATGAAAGATTCTAAATTTTTCCCTGTTATTCCTAACTTACTTCCAGCATTCATCCAAAACTGGTATTCCTCTATGCTTGCAAGAATAACTTAAATTATCAGGGGAAATGAAATGGGTATTAAAGAAAACAGAGGGTTCAATTCCTGCTCTGCTCAAACTGTAAATAAACCAGAGGGCTCGATCCCTGCTTCAATTAAACAACTTGTATTAATTAAAACGAAGGGTTCTATGCCGGCTCCGAGCAAACAGTAAGTAGAATGGGGTCACTTGACCATCCAATCTTCTCACCAACAAATCAAGAGTGTCCTATGATAGTTCCCTTGATATAATAAAGAGCTCAGTGAAACAAGTTGTCACTGGAAAATCTCGGGTCCCTAGAGTCTAATCCTCCAAAGTGTTTCAAGCTCACACACAATTAGGTGGCAGAATTAAATATTATATCCTGCCTGACTTAACTTACAATAAATTGAGACTATAACAATCACCAAATCTTTTAAATACCTGTACTGTAGTCCTACCATAGAGAATGATTACTCATGGCTGGTGGTAACCGTCTGTGGTATGCAGCGTTGAAGTTCCGATGGTAGATTCGAGATGGAGTTGAATCTTGATTCAGTAGAGTTGTATCCTGGCAAGGTCGCCACTTGTGAAGGCTTACTCAGCCCTGTAACAACTTCAGACAGTATTACCAAGGCTGGCTCCTCCTCAGGAAAATTAGTGAATAGAAAAAGAAATAATAACAGACAAACATAAACACTTTATTATATAGAAAATATAAAATGTAAAACACTTAAATATGAAATATTAATCCTACATTAAAGAAAATGAAAAATGAAAAATATAAATAACTGAATTCAACGCTAATGTAGATAGGGGTGTCTGGTGTTGGTGACACTGTTGTTGAAATCGTAGCCGTTGCTGATGATGGGGGGGGGCGCAGGTGTTGGTGACCACCGCTGGCTAGTTCTTCACAGATTATCGCCGTGAGTAGTATCCCGATGACAGGAAAGCAGGTTCTTTTACCGCTGCAATGATGTGGGGTTACGTCCTGCAATTTCATACAGGTGCACAGGTAATTAAATTCAAAATGGGACGTCTCCAGGACGTTAGTCCGTCTCCTGTTCTTCTCGTTGATTGACAGGTGACCCTCACTGTCATCCAAGCTGAAAAGATAGACAGGTTACCCACTGCTTAAATAATCACTCTCCATGGCAAGTACGATATTCAAAAGACGTGGTGATTATTACAACAGTCAACCTAGAGCAAGACTGAAAGGACTAAGTTTATTATTGGTCAAAAGTGAAGCTTTTAACCAATAAATCCACTAGAATACAAGGCAGGCATGTAATTACAGTAGTGTTGGGAGCTGTGAGTCGAGTGATTTACTGTTTGACCAGAGCCCCACACGTCACCTTTCGGGGGGGGGGGAAGAGGGAGGGGAAGGGATAGCGGGAGCTAGATTGACCCTACCTTAACAAGCAGCCAGCAGTCAAACTATCACTTTCAGGGAGGGGGAAAAAAGGCGGGAAAAACGGGAGCTTGAATTACCCTACCTTAACTATTAGCCGGCAATGAAACTATTGTTACTATATTGCTACTCCTATCTATTGAACTTTTCCCTCACAAGGTCAAACTGGACGATTCTACTTATTAAGCATCCCCCCTCCCACATACATTTATATATGCATGCATATTATGAAAGCCTCCAAGTCTAAAAAATGTAAATGGTTTCCTGGGTTAATATAAATTTTCTTGCATAAATAGTTTTATTCGACTAATATTCGGTATTACAAATGAAAGTTTTCTTAGTGAATGAGCTGAAATATTTTGATAAACATTTCGATGTACACGACTTTGAAAGTCAAGTGTCTAAAGTGGGTTGAATACTTAAGGTTGATTAATCTTTCAGATGTACCGTCTCTCGGGTACAGGAGGATCATCAGGTACTGCATGTCACCTGTACACGAGTGTAATTAAGGCTGTGAAGCACCTGTCCATGTGGGTCATTAAGGCTGCATGTCACATTGTACATAGTCATTAAGGCTACACCATTCACAATCAAAATTATTTTAATCCCAGATAAAGGAAATTAAGTAACTCTAAGCGAATATAACCTGACAAATGTACATCTCTTCTTAAATAAATTCTTGTTAAAGCTTAAATTCACCCAAACTCGTATTTACTGAAACGTGAGGTGGAAATCTGTAGCAGCGAATAAAACTTCATAAAACGTATAAATATATTCAAGATTAGCGCTCAAACCCCTAATGGCTATCCATTGCTTTTTCTGATGTACAAATTAAATAAAAAAATTATGGTGACGTGTAAAGTGTTTGAGACGTCAGAGAGATCCAGCTAGTTTATGAACCGGTTTATTGGTCCTCACAATGACACTTTCCTCGAAAGGATTTCTTCTATCAACAGTTCCTTGGTTTTCAGAGCGAATTCTTGGCACCTAAAGTGGTTTGTCTGAGATAAAAAAGATGGTTTTAGATTTGCTGGCAGTCTCTCTTAGAGAGGTCGATTAGTTTTTAAGCAATAATTATTTAACTAAATAATGACTACTTAGAAAATAAAAAAAAAATACAACTGAAAGCTCACTTTGTATATAATGGTAAAATATACTACCAAATGTGTTTTATTCTGAAACTGAACGATAAATTTTGACATAGAATATTGGAATTATCTGTCGACTGAATTTAGTATAGAAATCTAAGTCTATTGATCAGTAATTGCTTTGAAATTCATTATGCTGCTTTAGTAAAAATAATTTCAATGAATGTACAGGATGAAATCTCTAAGCCTTGTGTCTATAAACATATTTACGTTAATAGTGGACTTTTGTGTCGAGCATATTTAAGGATTAAGAATTTAATTCAAAGAGCCAAAGGTGAAGGGATCTGGAGGCCACGCACGTGGGTTTGGAGGTCCTTATTACCAAGTACTTGGCACGAATGTCAAGTCTTCCTCCATACACACCGACTGCGTGTGTTCGTAATTTTCTGTCTGTCTGCCTCTGTCTGTCTCTCTCTGTCTCTGTCTCTCTCTGTCTCTGTCTCTCTTTCTCTCTCTCTTTCCCTTTCTTTTTTACATTTGCTTCACCATACGAAGACTGTGTTGGATGGCATGTATTGCCAAAAAATATGTTAGTTAACTGCTGCTGTCGCTTCGGTTTTGTTAGCTTTACCCATAGTAAAAGGACCGGTTATAATAAAGGTTTGTTTTATACCAGATGTCTTTCTACGAAACGAACACAGGTAATGGTTAGATGTTTGGCAGCTTGTGATTCTTCCTCTCAGCTTTTTGTCTTCGAACACACGCGTCTTGTCGGGTAGTAAATCCGTGCCTGTTCGTGTCTGCCTGGTGATCACTGCGTGCGTGAGAGCTTCAATGTCTGTGTCTGTACAGTGTTTGGATGCATTGAGACTTTGCTACGTTAGTGCGTGTCTTGAAAAAGTGTGTATATTTGTCAGTGTGTGTGTTTACCAGTATATTTGCCGGTGGTGGTTAGCTAATAGACAAGGACTGCCTGTGCGTGTCTATTAGCTAAAAGCTGGGTCTTCGTGCGTGTCTTAATTGGAAGGAGTGTGTATGACGGCAGGAGTGTCTTATTATGAAGGTACACCTGTGGCAGCTTAAGCAGGTCTTCATACTCCTAGCTTCCCGAGAGAGAGAGAGAGAGAGAGAGAGAGAGAGAGAGACAGACAGACAGACAGACAGACAGACAGACAGAGACAGAGGAATGAATTATTAAGTACGTTTAAGGGGGTTTTATCAAGGGCCCCAAGTAGGTGGCGCGTTGTACAATGAAGATTTTCCTGAATAATGTGTCTCAATCTTTCACCTGACACTCAGAATGCCTCAGGAGAAACTTCAGTCCTCATCTCCAAGTATCGAAGTCACCTACATATAGCAGAGGCCATATATCACTATAATAATTGACTATAGTTTTTCTCCACTGAAGTAGCGGCTGTCATCTTTTCCGCTCAATGATTTTTGAACAACTAGTTGAATATAAAATTGATTGTATTCATAGGGAAACACTAAATAGGGGGTCATACAGCTTCTGGGGAGTGGGAGATAGTCAAGTTTGTTCCAAATGAGGAGAGATTATCAGCACCTGAAATTTAGAACCTTTTACTAGCAACAAGGCAACCACCTCCCCCTCCTTCCCTGTTAAAGAGATTTAAAACCCAAAGCGTGTTCGATCCCATTATACACACACTCCTCATATTCTATATCTCACCCTTCAGGATCAGGATTGTAACACTGTTTCTCTTCAAGAAAGGTACCTTGATGCTGGTGAAGAGCTCTTGGTAAAAGTAATACAGTCCTGAGAGTGCCACGCTCAGGACTGTATTACGAGACTGTTTCACCCACACTTGGCAGGTTTTTGAAACCCAGCTCTCGGTCCTCATATTGTTGCATCTTTTTATTTACAAAGCTGCCTATGACATTAGATTCTGTGATTCTTCTTGGCAAAATATTTCACTCATTTACATCTCTACTGACAACCCAGTACTTTCCTAAATCCATTTTAAACTTACAGCTTTAGAATTATACAGTTTGAGAATAAATCATGGTTTCTTTGATATCCCACTAAAATAAGTAAATAGTGGCACATGAGATTACACAGACCTATTAAGAGGAATATATTTATTGTGGATCACCCACTTATGGGTGCTGAAAACACTTTTGGAGACTCGCTCTCGCTCTGTGGCATATATGTTGCCACTGACTGCCACGTATTTTGGTGCCATATTTACCTGGCATGGAACTGTACTCATCATCCATGGTGGAGCAATTAAAAAATCCTGGTGACGTAATTACTGATCATAATGGTGTGGTTATCCATCCTGGCGGCGCAGTAAATTATATTCTAGTTGAGGAAGTACATATCCTGGTGTAATTATCTATATGTGTGACGTAGTTATCTATTTAGTCACCGTAATTGCCGATACAGTTTGACGCAATCATCTTTCCTGTTTCAGCACGTAATTTCATAATTAACCAGCTTCGTACCATGAATACGTGTCCTGGTGCCCTAAATACCTACCCTGTTGCCGTAATTACCTCTCCTGGTTTATCAAGACTTCACCGAGCCCACACATGTGGTCTAGCGTGGCAGCATACTACGATGTTCATGGAATTTCACCACATTATCCTCGGCATAAATTCTTCTGATGACACTGCTAGATTAAACAAGTTAGCACAATCTCCCACAAAGGAGGATCATAACTTTTTGTAAATTGGCCTCAAGGAGTCGTCAGCTACAATTAACAAGGATCCACAATAGCGATTAAGGTTTTCCGCACTGCAAAACGCGGTAGCGAGAACAAGGCAAAATTTATACGCCTCGTGAATCTCTCGAGAAAGTTACAAGACTTCGCGGTAAAATCTTGACACTCTGGGTCTTCACGTCCACATTCACCAGATATTTATGGTTAAAGTGCTTGGTAAAGAGAGCCGGCAAGTGGCAATTCACTATCAGAAAATTTATATTATACCGACTAATGTTAGTAAATGTTATCAATCCACTAGTGGGCGAGATGCTTCCTCATTAAAGTTTTCTAACTTTCTACATGTATCTTACGTGTATTTGTGTGTTTGTATACACACACACACACCAGGAGCTTGGACTCGACCCCTGCAACCTCAACTAGGCGAGTACACACACACACACACACCTTAAAAGTAAAATGCCTTTGAATGACGAGAGAAGAAAGTCCTCTTAAGTTTGCAAGCAATTCAGATCTACAAATACACAAGACTAAATATAATGTTTTTACACAGTCTGTGAAATGTTTGATGACCATCATGCAGTGTTGAAGACGTTTTTGAGTCACCCTCGTCACAATGTTGATGTTTCTGAGTCACCCTCGTCACAATGTTGATGTTTCTGAGTCACCCTCGTCACAATGTTAATGTTTCTAAGTTACCTTCGTCACAATGTTCATAACGGTTCTCAGGTATCCTCGTCACAATGTTGATAACGTTTCTAAGTCACTCTCGTCACAATATTGATAACATTTGAGTCACCCTCGTCACAATATTGATATTGTTTCTAAGTCATCCTCATCACAATGTTGATAACGTTTCCGAGTCACCCTCGTCACAATGATGATAATGTTTCCGAGTCACCCTCGTCACAATGCTGATAACGTTTCCAAGTCACCCTCGTCACAATGATGATAACGTTTCCGAGTCACCCTCGTCACAATGTTGATAACGTTTCCAAGTCACCCTCGTCACAGTGTTGATAATGTTTCAGTCACCCTCGTCACAATGTTGATAATGTTTCAGAGTCACCCTCGTCACAATGTTGATAATGTTTCAGAGTCACCCTCGTCATAGTACATTATGCCTCAACGGTTTCACTAAGCAGTTTCTTATTGTTTTAATCATCTTTGTTCAATATCAAAAGTTTCTTATATTATAACTGCATTTGGTCAACACTTATTTCAAGCCAATTTCGCAATTAATTTCAACAAAAATTCGACGATGGTGTTAATCACGTTAAATAACTTACAATGTAACTTCAGTCATTAAATACGTCTTCTGTATTTAATGACTGATGTATCTTAGTGCCAGGATAGTACCTATTATGCTTCACTTGCCTCCAGGAAAATTTGTTAATGTAGTTGGAATCTGTACCATAACTCAAGAATGATTATCTGATCGGCTTCAAATTTTCACCTCTGGTGTGGCTTCCCCGACACCAGACTCACGCTGACACTGAGTGGCATAAGTCTCAGTTTGCTAATATTATTGAATGGTGATATACACTTTTTATTCAATACCTAAAGAATGTTTTATCCTGATTGGCTTGAAAATAAGTTTAGTTCAGTTAGGTGCAAATTTTAAATTTTATTAAAATAGTTAAAAAATTTTAGAATCACTGGAGTCGGCTTACTGGATCGGCTTCAAACTTCTACTATGATGGTGTTCCATACTCCAAGATAGACTTAATGTATGTTGTATATAGGGTCGCAATTGACGTTTGAGGTTTTTAATATTATTCAGGAGTGAGGTTTGCAGACTTTGTCGTCCCCAAAGTCTATACTTAGCTTACATTCTTTCTGTCTCCTCTCCAGGTTATATAACTTTACATTTCGTGGGTTTAATTATGGTAGCCATTTGTCTGGAAAATCTTTCAGTTTGTCCAGATGCATTTGAAACCTTTTCTTGTCCTCATCGTTTTTTATTCTCCTCATTCACATACACCATTAGTAGTCCCGGTCCCAATACTGATCCTAATGAACTCCACTTGTAACATTTTTCCACTCTAACACCTCGTCTCGGGCAGTCATTTTGTCTCTTTCCCATAAGATACTCTTTGATTTACTTAGCGCATTTCCTGTTACATCTCCTTGCTCCTCAATTTTTTCTGTCAGTCTCTTGGGAGGTACTGCATCAGATGCCTACTAGTAACCCAAGAATATGCAGTCTACCCATTCCTCTTCTCTTGCCTCACCTCAGTTGTTTCGTCATAGGACTCCAGGAGGTTTGTGAGACACTATTTGCCATCTGCATTATCATGCTGGTTAATGTTTATGAATGTACTTTCATCCAAGTGCTCCAAAATTCTCCTGATTATCGCCGCCATCATATGCATGCCAGTGATATTAATATGTAGTTTAATGCATTCTGTCTATCTCATTTCTTATATACTGAGACTACGTTTGTTATGTTCCAGATGCTCATACCATTCAGTATTTGTTGGTGCACCCGCGGTGTGTGTACTCACCTACTTGTGGTTGCAGGGGTTGATTCACAGCTCCTGGCTCTGCCTCTTCGCTGGTCGCTACTAGGTCCACTCCCTGCTTCATGAGCTTTATCGAGTGTGTGTGTGTGTGTGTGTGTGTGTGTGTGTGTGTGTGTGTGTGTGTGTGTGTGTGTGTGTGTGTGTTTCAGCCATGAAGGCCATTCGTCATATTCACAACATCAACCTTCCTGCAGGTGGGGTTCAAATGGGGTTCAAAAACACACATCAATGGCACCCGTTCTTAATAAGATACCATTATAACATAGTTTCTTAGTCCGCTTTATGTACTAAGCTATGCATTTAGATATATCTAATTTATTTATACTACAGTGATTGTAAACAACTTTTATACAAGGATTTTGAGAAGAAAATATAGACTTAACATATTAAAAAGTATGAGAGAGAAATAACTTGTATTCAAGACAAGACTCTTGGCCAAAGTTCTGGCAGTTGACGTTGATTTATCTGTCAAGGGAAAAAATAAATGTGGCAGAGGTCATCCTTACAAGCTGACCCAGGTTTCCACTGGTCATATGATATGCTGAGGTTAGGTCACAATGAGATCATTATACAGCCTCCTATCTAATATTATGGTTATGGGTCTTAGATGTTGGAACACTTGCGCATATCTAACTGATCTCTCGAACTCGGTGACAAGAGCTGAAAATTCTACCAGCTTGTTCTAATATTTATAAGTTGTTGGTTACATAGTTCACTTTAAGTAAATTGCTTTTATCATGGTCAATATTAGACACAATTAAACTTTTTCTCATTCTTTGAGAATAAGCAAAAAGTTACATTGACAAGGACATAAACCTAACTGGTCATAAAATAAGAGCAGGTTCTAATGCAAAAATATTCATGGCTTAATAAATGTGGGTACTTATTTGTATTGCAAAGAGTACACTCAGTATTTATGTCGTAGGTCTTATCTCCCACTGGTCTTATCTCCCACAGCTTATAATAAAAAAATAAAAGGTCTCGATAATATGCTGAGTTATAGGGAACTTCCTTGTAAAGTCTAGCCTTCAGTGTGACCTTTATTTCTAAGATAATGAAACCAAGCACCTAACTACTTGTTTGCTCTTATAGCATGCTTGTCCTCCTGAAGCTTGATCTCAAGAAGTTTTAAAGTTTCTCCTACACATAAGACAGCCCAAGTGTTTCAAGGTACATAAGAACACATAAGAACACATAAGAACACTTTCCTACAGTTTATAACTTGTTTTATCTTCAATAATGTATATTCATTTTTGAACGTAGCTTTCACTTTACGATATATATATATATATATATATATATATATATATATATATATATATATATATATATATATATATATTTATATATATATTTTTTTTCGGTCGTCTCCCACCGAGGCAGGGTGACCCAAAAAAGAAAGAAAATCCCCAAAAAGAAAATACTTTCATCATCATTCAACACTTTCACCACACTCACACATTATCACTGCTTTTGCAGAGGTGCTCAGAATACAACAGCTTAGAAGCATATATGTATAAAGATACACAACATATCCCTCCAAACTGCCAATATCCCAAACCCCTCCTTTAAAGTGCAGGCACTGTACTTCCCATTTCCAGGACTCAAGTCCGACTATATGAAAATAACCGGTTTCCCTGAATCCCTTCACTAAATATTACCCTGCTCACACTCCAACAGATCGTCAGGTCCCAAGTATCATTCGTCTCCATTCACTCCTATCTAACACGCTCATGCACGCTTGCTGGAAGTCCAAGCCCCTCGCCCACAAAACCTCCTTTACCCCCTCTTTCCAACCCTTTCGAGGACGACCCCTACCCCTCTTTCCTTCCCCTATAGATTTATATCCTTTCCATGTCATTCTACTTTGATCCATTCTCTCTAAATGACCAAACCACCTCAACAACCCCTCTTCTGCCCTCTGACTAATGCTTTTATTAACTCCACACCTTCTCCTAATTTCCACACTCCGAATTTTCTGCATAATATTTACACCACACATTGCCCTTAGACAGGACATCTCCACTGCCTCCAACCGTCTCCTCGCTGCTGCATTTACCACCCAAGCTTCACATCCATATAAGAGTGTTGGTACTACTATACTTTCATACATTCCCTTCTTTGCCTCCATAGATAACGTTTTTTGACTCCACATATACCTCAACGCACCACTCACCTTTTTTCCCTCATCAATTCTATGATTAACCTCATCCTTCATAAATCCATCCGCCGACACGTCAACTCCCAAGTATCTGAAAACATTCACTTCTTCCATACTCCTCCTCCCCAATTTGATATCCAATTTTTCTTTATCTAAATCATTTGATACCCTCATCACCTTACTCTTTTCTATGTTCACTTTCAACTTTCTACCGTTACACACATTCTCAAACTCATCCACTAACCTTTGCAATTTTTCTTTAGAATCTCCCATAAGCACAGTATCATCAGCAAAAAGTAACTGTGTCAATTCCCATTTTGAATTTGATTCCCCATAATTTAATCCCACCCCTCTCCCGAACACCCTAGCATTTACTTCTTTTACAACCCCATCTATAAATATATTAAACAACCATGGTGACATTACACATCCCTGTCTAAGACCTACTTTTACCGGGAAGTATTCTCCCTCTCTTCTACACACCCTAACCTGAGCCTCACTATCCTCATAAAAGCTCTTTACAGCATTTAGTAACTTACCACCTATTCCATAAACTTGCAACATCTGCCACATTGCTCCTCTATCCACTCTATCATATGCCTTTTCTAAATCCATAAATGCAATAAAAACTTCCCTACCTTTATCTAAATACTGTTCACATATATGCTTCAATGTAAACACTTGATCTACACATCCCCTACCCACTCTGAAGCCTCCTTGCTCATCCGCAATTCTGCTTTCTGTCTTACCTCTAATTCTTTCAGTTATAACCCTACCGTATACTTTTCCTGGTATACTCAGTAAACTTATTCCTCTATAATTTTTACAATCTCTTTTGTCCCCTTTCCCTTTATATAAAGGGACTATACATGCTCTCCGCCAATCCCTAGGTACCTTCCCCTCTTTCATACATTTATTAAACAAAAGTACCAACCACTCCAACACTATATCCCCCCCTGCTTTTAACATTTCTGTCATGATCCCATTAGTTCCAGCTGCTTTACCCCCTTTCATTCTACGTAATGCCTCACGTACCTCCCCCACACTTACATTCTGCTCTTCTTCACTCCTAAAAGATGGTATACCTCCCTGGCCAGTGCATGAAATTACCGCCTCCCTTTCTTCCTCAACATTTAAAAGTTCCTCAAAATATGCTCGCCATCTACCTAATACCTCCCTCTCCCCATCTACTAACTCCCCTACTCTGCTTTTAACGGACAAATCCATACCTTCCCTAGGCTTTCTTAACTTGTTTAACTCACTCCAAAATTTTTTCTTATTTTCATTCAAATTTCTTGACAGTGCCTCTCCCACTCTTTCATCTGCTCTCCTTTTGCACTCTCTCACCACTCTCTTCACCTTTCTTTTACTCTCCATATACTCTGCTCTTCTTATAACACTTCTGCTTTGTAACAACCTCTCGTAAGCTACCTTTTTCTCTTTTATCACACCCTTTACTTCATCATTCCACCAATCACTCCTCTTTCCTCCTGCCCCCACCCTCCTATAACCACAAACTTCTGCCCCACATTCTAATACTGCATTTTTAAAACTATTCCAACCGTCTTCAACCCCCCCCCCCACTACTCATCTTTGCACTAGCCCACCTTTCTGCCAATAGTCGCTTATATCTCGCCCGAACTTCCTCCTCCCTTAGTTTATACACTTTATATATATATATATATATATATATATATATATATTATATATATATATATATATATATATATATATATATATATATATAAATCGCAAACAAGCGAAGTAAGATGCAAGACAACCACGGAAGGGGGGGGGGGAAGCTGAAAGGTAGCTCTAGGTCTTTCGTGTTGCAATCCTGATGCAATCCTAGAGGTATCTTTCAACTCCTCCCGTGGTTGTTTTTACCTGTTTATACTTACCTATTTGTGGTTGCAGGGGTCGATTCACAGCTCCTGGCCCCTCCTCTTCGCTGATCGCCACTAGATCCACTATATCAGGTCCATTAGCTTTATCGTATCTCTGTGTGCATTTAGCTATATGTGATTGAGCGAGCGTGTTTACGTGTGAGCACACATACTTTCCTTAGTATTTACGGTGGTCTGTTATAGTCTTTATTTCCAGTCTGATCTCCAAGTGCCCCTGACGTCTCTCATAATAGCAGGCTTATTCGGTCCTTCAGAACTGAGTGTAGCAGCAGCCTCTACCTAAAATGCTGCTGCATCAATTATCCCATAAATCTCCAAGACTAAGTAAGCGTATTCTAACTATTGTCTCAGTCTTCAGACTTCCCTTGACTCTTCTTTGTATAGTATCGCTGTTATTTCTACTCACTTGCCACTTGGTATTATATACCAATCATTCACACATTGTCCTTTCGTCATATCGAAAGTTAAATTTCTGTTTAAGGTGGTGATGAGAGTTCTGTTGTTTGTTGTAATGATAATTCTGTTATTATTTGACGTGGTGGATACAGTTCTATAAGTGTTAGTTGTGATGGTCTAGGTTCTATTAGTGCAAATGTAATGCTGAGACTTATGTTAGTGTTAGTATAACATGAGGTGCGGAGAGTTGTATTAAAATTACACATATTAGTGTGATTTCTATTAACCGATAAGCGTGGTGATTGCCGTAATGTTCGTTTAATGACAAGAACATAGGGCTGCTTATTACTACTATTTCTTTCCTATTGCATAAGAAAATCTTGAAGCTGTGTTGCTAGAATGTTTCTGGTTACAGTACGGATGTAATTAAAATGTAAATGTGAGGAATGAAAGGGAAATGGATCTTCTAGCACTGACTGCAACTCTTAAATGGATCAGAAGTATTAAGTTGGATGTATATGGTAGAGTAAGAGCTTACGGTATAATGGCACAGTTAAACAACGGTAGTATGAAAACGAATTGGTATTAATGTTTTAATTCAAGAACTGTGCGAATTTGATCGGAACAGAAGATGCGAGAAATAGATAATTGCCAGTGTTAGTGTACTTGGATGTGAGAGTACAGATAACGTTTTCAATGTTAAAATAATTACGCAATTTTGAGTGAATGAAGCAAATAATTGCTTTGAGAGAACTCCATGCAAAAATTGGAGACTGTCTCGGAAGGTGTAGTAGGGAACTTTGTAGTGAATGCTGTTCTTTACACGAGTGAAATTAAGTAGGAACTATGTTTAGAGTTTTACAATGAGCAATATAAGTTTCAAAAGGAAAATATAAATAAGTGTAATAGTCCCGATAAAGTGCACAGTGAGTGTAGTCTACCAGACTGTGGGGAAAAAAGATACTTATATACATGGAGTTCAGGACGTTTGTTAAGGGAGACGTTTCGCCACGAGCGGCGAAACATAAATGTTTTCCACATCTTGTCGGTATTACCATACTATTTATGTTCACTAGACTGACTGTTAGCTGATTAACTGTTAATGGGGAAAGTCATTTGGATGTACATGTTTTCAGAAGAGTAGCTGACCTATTTAACCATTAATTAATAATAGAGAGTAAGTGTAACAGGAAGGTGGAATTCAAGGAGAAGGTTGTCAGTAGGTAACTATAGACAAGAGAACACACGACGAGAATCCCAAGGCAGGACCAGCATTTTATACAAAAACAAGAGAGACTGATGAAAACAACAAGAGACAGGTAAGCGGATAACGAAGAAGGATTACCATAGTACAAACCGAGCAAGGAGAGAAGGGATAGAGATTCAGGGGGTAAAAATGTTTTCTATTGGAAGCTCTTGAGACAAACGATTGGTGTTGCCACCAGCATGAAAATGCTGGAGATAACTTCATTAAAATGGTGAAACGCAAAGCCTAATGAGCTATTGTGCTAGAATCTTACAACGTGGTATAATACGAATCCTGTGCGACTTAGGCCGGGTTATTTTTGTTTTGTTCCATTTACGGTATTGCGTCTTTTTATTATTTAAGAACAGCCTAAAGAACCTAGATGATGAAGTAATGAATGTGGCAGCTTAGCCTCAGACCAGGCTGCCAGAGTATAAACCTCAGAACTGACCGAGGGTAATAAAGTGACTTGAATCAAAGTTAATAGAGCTTAAGTGGACATTAACCTGCTTTTAAAATTATGAAAGCAAATATCCAAGTATCATTTTATATTCTTATATATATTTCTTGAATCTTCATGTATCATATTTATAAACATAATTAAAAGAGGTTTGTTGACGTTATGAATAAATAGCCTCAGGTTTGCCAGTCCATTAGACAGTGACGCAAGAGGATTCTTCATGAGAGCCTTCTGTCTACTCCCTGTCCGGACAGAGAGTTTTACAAGACTGATCTTTGCTCCCTTTACTTGAGCCTGTCCAGCCCCTCCTTTGATATAACCTCATGGATGTTTATCCTTATGGTAGATGGTGTACGTATGCTTGTCTGCGTTCATTCAGAAAAGATGACTGTATAAAATTACAACTTTATCATTTATAAAATTTATAGTTAAACATTTAGACTGCAGCCTGTACAACACGGGTACTGGGGTCCTAAAGCTGAAATTGCACCAAAAACAGTCACCTGTTTTTTCCGGCTTGTACAATTGCATATTTGCGTGTGTGTTAGTTAACATTTGTCAAAGGCACTTTTCGATAAACACATGGCCTCTTTTTCTTTTATTTTTTTATGTGCTCGCCTAACTTTCTCGCCTGACTGGTATTCTAGGGATTCGAATCTCAGCTCCTGGCCCCGCCTGTCCGCTGGCCTCTGCTGAGTTCACTCTTGGCTGTGTGAGCCATATCATACCTCTTCATAAAACTATGTATGGATCTGGCTTCGCTGTCTAGGTCCTTGTGACTCATCTGTATTTTGTAGCTTCAAGCAGTGTCCTCGTGTACCTGAGATCCGCCTCTCAAAAAGACTCGCCCTGTCAATTCCATTCAGAATTTTGTATGTCATAGTCATGTCACCTCTGGTCCTAGTGAAGCTAAAGCTACTGCCATTAGGTTTAGCTTCTCTAGCTTCTTCTCACTGCTGATTTATCTCAGCTTTGAAATTAGTTTCATTGCACTTTTTCTAGGTCTTTATATGTTTGATTATATGTTTCATACTTGCGCTGTATACTCCAAGGTGAATAACAAAAAAGGCACAATACCGTGACTGGGACGATACACAAATAAGCCGCACATAGAAGAGAGTCGGACCGAAACGTAGTCTATGTGCGGGTTATTTGTGTATACACCAAGATGGGCCGGACATATGTCATGTATAGGATCGTTAATGCCTCCTTGGTGAGGTTAATGAAAACTACCCATAAATT
>NC_091318.1:9860806-9930806 GCF_038502225.1 Cherax quadricarinatus
GCCAGGCCTGGGGACAGTTGGTCCCAAAGATGAGGAGGTACTTGTGCCTCCTCCCATGGGAGACCTAGGTCTCAGATACTCCCTAAAGAGGGAGCCAAGGCCGGGCCACCACTTGGAAAAGGCCCGGGCCGGGAGAATACCGGCTAATCTTTAATAATAATAATAATAAGATATATATATATATATATATATATATATATATAATGTGTGTGTGTGTGTGTGTGTGTGTGTGCAATAGCGTGCAAAGTAATTGTGACGGGAGTAAATTTTCTGATTATCTCATAATTTGTCATGTTCTCCGGCTTAATGTAGTTTGGGATCTTTTCCTTTCATAAGAATTTGCTACTGCCTTCTGACAACCGTCCAGCTGTGGTGTTACCCTGCCACTCTAGTCAGTGCTACAACAGCAGTTGTTCTGTAAGGCTATTTCTGGAGGCATGTTCTGTGAGTGAATGTAGTTTCGCCTAACAAAGTGTACTGTAGGTTTGAATCTGAAGAGAGCTGACGACACTGGTGATTGTGGAGTGTTGCGTCTAGGAAGATGTGGAAGAAAATGCAAAATAACACCTCACGATGACTGTGTTATAAAAAAGAGTGTGAAAACCAGCAAAGATCTGCAGAGAGATTTGGAATCAGCTGGCGTACATGCTGATTCTTCAACTGTTCAACGAAGGCTCCTTGAAGTTGGCAGAACTGCCAGAAAGCAGGTAAAGAAAAAATTATTGACTGCTGCTATAAAAAAAAAGGCTGTAGTGGGCACTCGATCACAAGGGATGGACGACAAATGAATGAAGAAAAGTTATATTCTCAGATGTGGCACATTTTGAAGTACATGGGGTACAGATCAGTGGTAGTGAGACGGAGCGAAGGCGAACTTCTTCAGAATGGACACATTTAACAAGCACCAAAACACCCACCTAAGAAGATGTTTTGGGGTAGTTTTACTGCTGAAGTCCTGAATGGAGGGAACGATGAACAGTGACAAATAAAAGACAATCCTGGCACTTCATTTGCTTCCCATTGTGGATAAAGACTTTCCTGATGGAGAAGAAATTTTCCAGTAGGATCTTTATCCTTGTAACACCCCCAGAAAATGCTGACTTTTTTCGAAGAGAGTTGGCTAAGCGTTCTGAGCTGACCTAGAAACTCTCCTGACCTTAACCCAATTGAGAATCTATGGACAATAACCAAACGCAGGATCGCAAAACAGAATTGTTCAACTGTGGAGAAGCTAATTGCTGCTGTTATTAGGACCTTGTGCCACTACGAAGAACTTGCCAAAATGTGTTCAACATTGGTCGATTCTATGGCAAAGCGTGTAGCAATGCATAATTATAATAACCAAGGGTAATCATATCTCGTATTAAATCAACTATCTGTCATATCATTGCTGTGTTTATTCAGGTAAACATAATTTTCCAAATAAATATTGTGTTTCATCAATGTCCCAATTAATATGCACAGTACTGTATATATAATCAGCTGTCTTGAACTTTTTATTACTAAACAGTTTATAGGCAATTATTTATGCTACAATGTACAAAAACTCAAAGCTAATATTTGATCCGAGAACCACATTTAACTATCATAATAACTATGATAAATAATTATTAATGTCACTGATAATTTCACTTATCTGTATCGTGCCTTTCAGTAATATTCACAATACAATGTAATTCTATGCACTGACTGTGCTATGAGCATTTACAAAGAAAAAATTTAACACCGATGATTATTTCTTAAGGATCTTTTAGCTTTGTAATTATAGCTGCTGACTGCAGATGTAACATTTAGTCATTCCATTCAATAAAAGTCACAAAATCACTGGTTCTGATAGGAATATAATGCACTGCAACCCATGTAAATCAATTGTTTGCCTGGTGTAACAAAGAACTTAATAATCCTTAGAACTACACATAAACTAGGGATTCATATACTCTCGAATCTTGTCTGTAGTGTTGAACGACTCAATACATTTGATGTGATTTTAGCCTATACATATTTCATTGACCTGTAACTAAGGCACTTTATTACGCTACATCAGTGCTGCTTACATGATTCATTACTCAAACAGAACACCTCATTATATTTGTACAAAACAAGCAAGCCTTTTTATTTGCTCTTTAATATATCATAAATTGGAATATTTAAAGATGACAGTATTTAGAATTTTACCATGAATAATAATAATAAAAATAATAATAAACTTGTTGCATCACACCGTGCGTGTGGTAGGCTGTCTTGCATTATTAACATACAATATAAATTAATGCACTTTAAAAGGCACAAAACTGTTAACTAGTTCGCACAAATAAAAATGCTACGTTGTAATTAGTATGCTTTAAAAATCATTAATAACGGGCATTTAAATTTGCAAATTAATGTTAGCTATGTGTAGATGATAACATGAGTAATTGCCTTTCTATATTACAACTTCAAAATGACTTGAGTATTTCTTTCTTAGAAAAAAAATAAGCTTAGAATTATCATTATTATTTTCATTGTCATCAATATTCCTCTATTTTGGTGAATTTTGGGGGTGGGTCATTGACCCACCCCCCCTTTTTTTTTTTTAGCACAAACTTAGATGACCACAGAAAATTATTTTGATATTCCTCGTCTGAACTACAGTTACTTTGAGCTAGTTATCAAGTTCTAAGAAAATTTTCTTACATAAATCTTCCAGCGCCTCTTTACTGGAGATTTTTATAAGTTATCTGTGCCCTATAATAAATGCGTGTTTTCTCAACCATTGTTAACTGACATAATTTTCAGTCTGTATTTTTTTTTCATGTCCAACTTCTGGAATTTGCAATAATATTATTTAATATTGTTAGAGACCTTCATTATTGTGTTTGATGACGGCATTCAAAAACTCCTATAAATAGGCCACTCAAAAAAAAAAAATTATATATATATATATATATATATATATATATATATATATATATATATATATATATATATATATATATATCTAAAAAAATGAGCCTACCCTTCAATCAAACACATTATTATTATTATTAGCAAAACTAAACGCTAAATCCGCAAGGGTCATACAGTGCTGCAAAAAACAAACTCCAGGACAGATAAAATATCAACTCTCTTTATCCCAGCAGATTCAGCATCTACTTAAGAAACCCCAAGACAACAGTATTTTTAGACATACCAGTGGTCTACCTAATTCCATGCAGGAGATGTGGACAAAAATACATGACTAGATAGGAAGAGTTCTTCACAAATGTATCATCAAACATAAGAGAGCTATTAGATAAGGCCAAAAAAAAGATACGTCACTTTTCAACACATACAAAAAGAAAATCAAGAAAATTAATTGAAACGAGGCCACTGTCGTGAATGCTGCTTCAAAGGGAAAATACATAATAGCATAAACAATTATTGACTACATCCTCAATGTCAATGTATCTGGATACAAGGTAAGTGGGAACCAGACAGTAAGTTCAGATACGTTCCTTTCTTTAATGTGCTGGAAGTTGTAGCAGGAACGGCTGCAGATTATATATATATATATATATATATATATATATGTCGTGCCGAATATGTAAAACTGGTCAGTTAGCAAGAACTCATTTAAAATTAAGTCCTTTCTGAAATTTTCTCTTATACGTTTAAAGATATATTTTTTTCATTAATATTAATGTAAAAAATTTTAATTTTGCACCAAAAGAATCTTAGAAAACTTACCTAACCTTATTATAACAAGAGCAATTTATTGTAGCCCAACCCAACTAAATATATTTTAAATACGTTTACAGTAATTTAGTACTAAACAAACACAATCAAATATATTTTTTTCGTTAGGTTCAGAATGATTTTGGTGAAATTATTGCATAGGTAGTAGGTTGGTAGACAGCAACCACCCAGGGAAGTACTACCGTCCTGCCAGATGACTGTGAAACAAAAACCTGTAACTGTTTTGCATGATGGTAGGATTGCTGGTTTCTTTTTCTGTCTCATAAACACGCTAGATAACAGGGATATCTTGCTACTCCTACTTACACTTTGGTCACACTTCACAGACACGCACATGCATATATATATATACATACATCTAGGTTTTTCTCCTTTTTCTAAATAGCTCTTGTTCTTTTTTATTTCTTCTATTGTCCATGGGGAAGTGGAAAAGAATCTTTCCTCCGTAAGCCATGCGTGTCGTATGAGGCGACTAAAATGCCGGGAGCAATGGGCTAGTAACCCCTTCTCCTGTATACATTTAATAAAAAAGAGAAGAAGAAAAACTTTATAAAACTGGGATGCTTAAATGTGCGTGGATGTAGTGCGGATGACAAGAAACAGATGATTGCTGATGTTATGAATGAAAAGAAGTTGGATGTCCTGGCTCTAAGCGAAACAAAGCTGAAGGGGGTAGGAGAGTTTCAGTAGGGGGAAATAAATGGGATTAAATCTGGAGTATCTGAGAGAGTTAGAGCAAAGGAAGGGGTAGCAGTAATGTTAAATGATCAGTTATGGAAGGAGAAAAGAGAATATGAATGTGTAAATTCAAGAATTATGTGGATTAAAGTAAAGGTTGGATGCGAGAAGTGGGTCATAATAAGCGTGTATGCACCTGGAGAAGAGAGGAATGCAGAGGAGAGAGCGAGATTTTGGGAGATGTTAAGTGAATGTATAGGAGCCTTTGAACCAAGTGAGAGAGTAATTGTGGTAGGGGACCTGAATGCTAAAGTAGGAGAAACTTTTAGAGAGGGTGTGGTAGGTAAGTTTGGGGTGCCAGGTGTAAATGATAATGGGAGCCCTTTGATTGAACTTTGTATAGAAAGGGGTTTAGTTATAGGTAATACATATTTTAAGAAAAAGAGGATAAATAAGTATACACGATATGATGTAGGGCGAAATGACAGTAGTTTGTTGGATTATGTATTGGTAGATAAAAGACTGTTGAGTAGACTTCAGGATGTACATGTTTATAGAGGGGCCACAGATATATCAGATCACTTTCTAGTTGTAGCTACACTGAGAGTAAAAGGTAGATGGGATACAAGGAGAATAGAAGCATCAGGGAAGAGAGAGGTGAAGGTTTATAAACTAAAAGAGGAGGCAGTTAGGGAAAGATATAAACAGCTATTGGAGGATAGATGGGCTAATGAGAGCATAGGCAATGGGGTCGAAGAGGTATGGGGTAGGTTTAAAAATGTAGTGTTAGAGTGTTCAGCAGAAGTTTGTGGTTACAGGAAAGTGGGTGCAGGAGGGAAGAGGAGCGATTGGTGGAATGATGATGTAAAGAGAGTAGTAAGGGAGAAAAAGTTAGCATATGAGAAGTTTTTACAAAGTAGAAGTGATGCAAGGAGGGAAGAGTATATGGAGAAAAAGAGAGAGGTTAAGAGAGTGGTGAAGCAATGTAAAAAGAGAGCAAATGAGAGAGTGGGTGAGATGTTATCAACAAATTTTGTTGAAAATAAGAAAAAGTTTTGGAGTGAGATTAACAAGTTAAGAAAGCCTAGAGAACAAATGGATTTGTCAGTTAAAAATAGGAGAGGAGAGTTATTAAATGGAGAGTTAGAGGTATTGGGAAGATGGAGGGAATATTTTGAGGAATTGTTAAATGTTGATGAAGATAGGGAAGCTGTGATTTCGTGTATAGGGCAAGGAGGAATAACATCTTGTAGGAGTGAGGAAGAGCCAGTTGTGAGTGTGAGGGAAGTTCGTGAGGCAGTAGGTAAAATGAAAGGGGGTAAGGCAGCCGGGATTGATGGGATAAAGATAGAAATGTTAAAAGCAGGTGGGGATATAGTTTTGGAGTGGTTGGTGCAATTATTTAATAAATGTATGGAAGAGGGTAAGGTACCTAGTGATTGGCAGAAAGCATGCATAGTTCCTTTGTATAAAGGCAAAGGGGATAAAAGAGAGTGCAAAAATTATAGGGGGATAAGTCTGTTGAGTGTACCTGGTAAAGTGTATGGTAGAGTTATAATTGAAAGAATTAAGAGTAAGACAGAGAATAGGATAGCAGATGAACAAGGAGGCTTTAGGAAAGGTAGGGGGTGTGTGGACCAGGTGTTTACAGTGAAACATATAAGTGAACAGTATTTAGATAAGGCTAAAGAGGTCTTTGTGGCATTTATGGATTTGGAAAAGGCGTATGACAGGGTGGATAGGGGGGCAATGTGGCAGATGTTGCAAGTGTATGGTGTAGAAGGTAGGTTACTGAAAGCAGTGAAGAGTTTTTACGAGGATAGTGAGGCTCAAGTTAGAGTATGTAGGAAAGAGGGAAATTTTTTCCCAGTAAAAGTAGGCCTTAGACAAGGATGTGTGATGTCACCGTGGTTGTTTAATATATTTATAGATGGGGTTGTAAGAGAAGTAAATGCGAGGGTCTTGGCAAGAGGCGTGGAGTTAAAAGATAAAGAATCACACACAAAGTGGGAGTTGTCACAGCTGCTCTTTGCTGATGACACTGTGCTTTTGGGAGATTCTGAAGAGAAGCTGCAGAGATTGGTGGATGAATTTGGTAGGGTGTGCAAAAGAAGAAAATTAAAGGTGAATACAGGAAAGAGTAAGGTTATGAGGATAACAAAAAGATTAGGTGATGAAAGATTGAATATCAGATTGGAGGGAGAGAGTATGGAGGAGGTGAACGTATTCAGATATTTGGGAGTGGACGTGTCAGCGGATGGGTCTATGAAAGATGAGGTGAATCATAGAATTGATGAGGGAAAAAGAGTGAGTGGTGCACTTAGGAGTCTGTGGAGACAAAGAACTTTGTCCTTGGAGGCAAAGAGGGGAATGTATGAGAGTATAGTTTTACCAACGCTCTTATATGGGTGTGAAGCGTGGGTGATGAATGTTGCAGCGAGGAGAAGGCTGGAGGCAGTGGAGATGTCATGTCTGAGGGCAATGTGTGGTGTGAATATAATGCAGAGAATTCGTAGTTTGGAAGTTAGGAGGAGGTGCGGGATTACCAAAACTGTTGTCCAGAGGGCTGAGGAAGGGTTGTTGAGGTGGTTCGGACATGTAGAGAGAATGGAGCGAAACAGAATGACTTCAAGAGTGTATCAGTCTGTAGTGGAAGGAAGGCGGGGTAGGGGTCGGCCTAGGAAGGGTTGGAGGGAGGGGGTAAAGGAGGTTTTGTGTGCGAGGGGCTTGGACTTCCAGCAGGCATGCGTGAGCGTGTTTGATAGGAGTGAATGGAGACAAATGGTTTTTAATACTTGACGTGCTGTTGGAGTGTGAGCAAAGTAACATTTATGAAGGGATTCAGGGAAACCGGCAGGCCGGACTTGAGTCCTGGAGATGGGAAGTACAGTGCCTGCACTCTGAAGGAGGGGTGTTAATGTTGCAGTTTAAAAACTGTAGTGTAAAGCACCCTTCTGGCAAGACAGTGATGGAGTGAATGATGGTGAAAGTTTTTCTTTTTCGGGCCACCCTGCCTTGGTGGGAATCGGCCAGTGTGATAATAAAATAAAATAACAAATTTTCACTTGTCCTATATGGCAAGATGAGCGTTGCTATTTAAGCCAAGATCGCAAGTTCTGCCTATTCGGCACGACATATATATATATATATATATATATATATATATATATATATATATATATATATATTTATATATATATACACACACACACACTTCCCAGTAAAAGTAGGTCTTAGACGAGGATGTGTAATGTCACCCTAGTTGTTTAACAGATAGATGGGGTTGTAAAAGAAGTAAATGCTAGGGTGTTGGGGAGAGGGGTGGGATTATATTATGGAGAATCAAATACAAGATTTAAGTTGACACAGTTACTTTTTGCTGATGATACTGTGCTTTTGGGGGATTCTAAAAAAAAGTTGGAAAGGTTAGTGGACGAGTTTAAGAGGGTGTGTAAAGATAGAATGTTGAGAGTGATTATGGATAAGAGCATCAAACGATTTAGATAAAGAAAAATTGGATATCACATTAGAGGGAGGGAATATGGAAGAAGTCAATGTTTTCAGATATTCGGGAGTTGACTTGTCAGCGGATGGGCTTATGAAGGATGAGGAAACCATAGAATTGATGAAAGAAAGAAAAGGTGAGTGGTGTGTTGAGGTATTTGTGAAGACAAAGATTGTTATACATAGACGCAAAAAAAGAGAATGTACGAGAGTATAGTGGTAACGACACTCTTATATGGGAGTGAATGCTGCAGCGGGGAGGCGGTTGGAGGCAGTGGAGATGTCGTGTCTAAGGGCAATGTTTGGTGTAAATATTATGCAGAGAACTCGTAGTGTGGAAATTAGGAGGTGTTGAGTTACTAAAAGTATTAGTCAGAGGGCTGAAGAGGGGCTGTTGAGGTGGTTTGGTCATTTAGAGAGATTGGATCAAAGTAGAATGACTTGGAAAGTGTATAAATCTATTGGGAATGAAGGCGGAGTAGGGGTAGTCCCCGAGAAGGTTGGATGGAGGGGGTAAAGGAAGTTTTGTGGGCGAGGGGCTTGGAATTCCAGCAAGCATGCTTGAATGTGTTAGACAGGAATGAATGGAGACGAATGGTTTTTGGGTCCTGACGAACTGTTGGAGTGTGATCAGGGTAATATTTTGTGAAGGGATTCAGGGAAACCGGTTAGCCAGATTTGAGTCCTGGAAATGGGAAGTACTATGCCTGCACTTTAAAGGAGGGGTTTAGAATATTGGAAGTTTGGTGACCCGGTGGCCTGGTGGCTAAAGCTCCCGCTTCACACACGGAGGGCCCGGGTTCGATTCCCGGCGGGTGGAAACATTTCGACACGTTTCCTTACACCTGTTGTCCTGTTCACCTAGCAGCAAATAGGTACCTGGGTGTTAGTCGACTGGTGTGGGTCGCATCCTGGGGGACAAGATTAAGGACCCCAATGGAAATAAGTTAGACAGTCCTCGATGACGCACTGACTTTCTTGGGTTATCCTGGGTGGCTAACCCTCCGGGGTTAAAAATCCGAACGAAATCTTATCTTATCTCTTATCTTATCTGTCTAAACTGTCATATCTTAGCGCCTCTGCAAAGACAGGGATTATGTATGAGTGATGGTGAAAATGTTGAATGATGAAAGTTTTTTCTTTTTTTTCGGTCACCCTGCCTCGGTGGGAAATGGCTGTTATATATATATATATATATATATATATATATATATATATATATATATATATATATATATATATATATATGCAAAACAACCACTCTGAAAGAATAGAAAGAAAGCGCTTGGAATTTCTCTATTCTTTCAGAGTGGTTGTTTTGCATATTCTGAAATCACCTGTTTACTGTGATCTTATTGCATATATATATATATATATATATATATATATATATATATATATATATATATATATATATATATATATATATATATACAGTACACAGTGGAACCTCTGGTCACGACCATCATTCTTTCCAAAACTCTGGTCGTGACCCGATTTGGTAGAGACCCGAACCTAATTTCCACATTGAATTCTATGTAAATACGATTAATCCGTTCCAGACCCCTATGAGCTGTATGTAAATGTTGTTTCTTTTTTAAGATTTTTAAGCTCAACAATAGTTAATTATACCATAGAATGCACAGTGTAATAGTAAACCAAATGAATAACACTGAGAAAACCTTGAACAACGGAGAAAACTAAAATTGCACGAATCCGTGGCCTGGTGGCAAAAGCTCTCGCTTTACATGGTGAAGGTCCGGGTTCGATTCCCGGCGAAGTGGTAGAAACAATGGACCTGTTTCCTTGCACCGGTTGTCTATGTTCACCCATCAGTAAAATGAGTACCTGAGTATTAGTCGACTGGTGTGGGTCGCATCCTGGGGCTAAAACTGACCAAATTTGCGGGAAATGCTCTGCATAACAAGCGACATTCTGTATAGTAATATGTCACTGATGTCAGCTAGGCCTGTATACCTTGTACATGTAATAAATAAAGATATTATTATTAAGCAAAGAAAAAAAATCAGCTTGAAAAATCCTTAATTATACAAAATAATGCACAGTTTAATACAGAAAAAAAAACTTAAATAGCACAGTAAGGTGTAGACAACAAGAAGTGGGGAATATTGGCAAATGCGAAAAAAATGGCACAATGTGAAAATTCTCGCGTCTGTGTTTGTTCGGCACCCGATTGTGTGTTCGTGACCAGATGCAAAAATTTTTGATCATGAATCGATTTGTTCTTGTTTGGAAGCGTTTGTGTCCAGAGGTTCCACGCAAGCGTGCGTGAGCGTGTTAGGAGTGAATGGAGACAAATGGTATATGGGACCTGACGATCTGTTGGAGTGTGAGCAGGGTAATATTTAGTGAAGGGATTCAGGGAAACCGGTTATTTTTTATAACCGGACTTGAGTCCTGGAAATGGGGTTTGGGATATTGGCAGTTTGGAGAGATATATTGTGTATTTTTATACGTATATACTTCTAAGGTGTTATATTCTGGGCACCTCTGCAAAAACAGTGATTATGTGTGAGTGAGGTGAAAGTGTTGAATGATGAAAGTATTTTCTTTTTGGAGATTTCCTTTCTCTTTGGGTCACTCTGCCTCGGTGGGAGACGGCCGACTTGTTGAAAAAAAATTATATATATATGTGTGTGTGTGTGTGTGTGTGTGTGTGTGTGTGTGTGTGTGTGTGTGTGCAGGACAAGCAAAGGTGGGTGGAAATCTTTAGCTCAAGTACTTTCACACTTCTCGGTGCGTCATCAGGAGCTGTGCAATGTTACAAGGGAGCATCCAAAGCAGGGAGAGAGGTCTCAGAGTAGCATAGGTGCTACGCTCTCTCCCTGCTTTGGTTGCTCCATTGCAACATTGCACAGCTCCTGATGATGCACCGAGAAGTACGAAAGTACTTGAGCTAAAGATTTCCACCCCCCGTGGCTTGTCCTACATAGTTAAGATTGCCCGGTTGCTATTGCTTATATATACATGTATATAATATATATATATATATATATATATATATATATATATATATATATATATATATATATATATATATATATATATATATATGCAATAAGATCGCAGTAAACAGGTGATATCAGAATATTCAGAACAACCATTGTGAAAGAAAAGTGAAATTCCAAGCGTTTTCGTGATTTCTCACAATATCAAGGAACTATAAAAACAAAGCATCAAAAGAAAGCCTATAAAGAATCAGACTACACCTCACCATCACGTCACCACAACAAAGCGAAACCTCACACATGCGTGACGACACCCGACTCTGCTATAAAGTTTATTACGGTCAAACTTGTAAAAATCTCGAACTATGATTAAAACAACATGAATATAGCATTAGAACTGGACAAGATTCTAATACTCTATTTATTCATGCGAGAGATTTTAACAATCCAATTGATTTTCAAAAGGCTGAGAAATTTGTGTCAAGGAAATCCAGGGTCGGAAGGAATGTAATTGAATCATGTTTCATAAAAACAGTTTTGAAGATAACATGAATATTTCCTTTAGTTTATGTAAATTTGATTCATATATAATTAATAAAATTTGTGAAGAATTTAGTGATACATTAGACAAGTAATAAATCTTAATTCTTGGGTAGAGTATTAGGTGTGTTTCACAGAGTCGGGTGTCGTCATGCGTGTGTGAGGTGTTGCTTTGTTGTGTTGACGTGATGGTGAGGTGTAGTCTTGACCCTTTACATGCGTTCTCTTGATGTTTTGATTTTATAGTTCCTTGAATATGTGAGAAGTCACGAAAGTGCTTCGAATTTCACTATTCTTTCACAGTGGTTGTTTGCATATATATATATATATATATATATATATATATATATATATATATATATATATATATATATATGCAAGGAATTCGCAAGAGCAGGCGAAATATACACAAACACTGATCTCTGGCTGAAGAAGAATCGAACCTACGAACTTTGGAACAAGGTACGCAGTGCTATACCATTCTCACCACACTGGACCAATACCTTGGCGTAATATACACAACATATGGTGAAATATACACAAACACTGATCTCTGGCTGAAGGCCAGAGATCAGTGTTTGTGTATATTTCGCATGCTCTTTCGAATTCCTTGCATTGTTAAAATCTCTAGTAAGGCTGATGCATGCAGGGGATGAGATGAAAAGCTGTAAGCTGGCTGCCTTGGATCAACGTCTGGCGCAAGCTGGACGCAAAGGTATTGGTCCAGTGTGGTGAGAATGGTATATCACTGCGTACCTTATTCCAAGGTTAGTAGGTTCGAGTCTCCTTCAGCCAGAGATCAGTGTTTATATATATATATATATATATATATATATATATATATATATATATATATATATATATATATATATATATATATATATGTATATATATATAATATGGGGATCACCTCTGGTGTAAATTGTGGGACCCATAGCCTCGGTGAAGTGGATAAAAAGGCTTCAAGAATATTTGGATATATATATTATTGTAATCACGAACGAGTGGTATTGATCAATAACAACACTGCGCTAGCCAAGGATTCGAACCCATGTTGTACTGGCCTGCCTCATGGTAAGCGAGAACCACATGACGCTTTAAACCACAGGACCACCCAACCCTATAAGAATGGTGCACCCAGGACACAGCTAGCTGTTGGGCCACCATCCGAGGGCATACGGAGGTGTGGGAGCTTCTAAGCTAATTTCATTCTCATCCCTGTTTGGTGTACTAGCCTCACGAGCAGTATTTATATATTATTGTAACCACGAACGAGTGGTATTGATCAATAACAAAACTAGCTCCCCAGGGATCAATAGTTACCGTGATGAGTCTTTTTCCCAGCTCTTTAAGGAACTTGGATGCACTCTCCATATTTTCTAAACTTTTGGGACTCCCTGAAGACATATATATGTGTGTGAGATATAAACAACTATTGGTAGAAAGGTGGGCTGGTGCAAGTATGAGTAGTGGGGGAGGGTTGACGAGGGTTGGAATAGTTTTAAAAATGCAGTATTAGAATGTGGGGCAGAAGTTTGTGGTTAGAGGAGGGTGGGTGCAGGAGGAAAGAGGAGTGATTGGTGGAATGATGAATAAAGGGTGTGATAAAAGAGAAAAAGGTAGCTTATGAGAGGTTTTTACAAAACAGAAGTGTTATATGAAGAGTAGAGTATATGGAGAGTAAGATAATGGTGAAGAGAATGCAAAAGGAGAGCAGATGATGAAGAGGGAGAGGCACTGTCAAGAAATTTTAATGAAAATAAGAAAAATTTTTGGAGTGAGTTAAACAAGTTAAGAAAGCCTAGGGAACGAATGGATATGTCAGTTAAAAACAGAGTAGGGGAGTTAGTAGATGGGGAGATGGAGGTATTGGGCTGAAGAGGGGTTGAGGTGGTTTTTGTCATTTAGAGAGAATGGATCAAAGTAGAATGACATGGAGAGCGTATAAATCTGTAGGGGAAGAAAGGCGGGGTAGGGGTCGTCCTCGAAAAGGTTGGAGGGAGGGGGTAAAGGTGGTTTTGTGGGCTAGGGGCTTGGACTTCCAGCAAGCGTGCGTGAGCGTGTTAGATAGTGAATGGAGACGAATGGTATTTGGGACCTGACGAGCTGTTGGAGTGTGAGCAGGGTAATATTTGGTGAAGGGATTCAGGGAAACCGGTTATTTTTCTATAGCCGCATTTGAGTCCTGGAACTGGGAGGTACAATGCCTGCACTTTAAAGGAGGGGTTTAGGATATTGGCAGTTTGGAGGGATATGTTGTGTATCTTTATATGTATATGCTTCTAAACTGTTGTGTTCTGAGCACCTCTGCAAAAACAGTGATTATGTGTGAGTGAGGTGAAAGTGTTGAATGACGGTGAAAATATTTTATTTTGGAGGATTTTCTTTCTTTTTTTGGGTCACCCTGCCTCGGTGGGAGACGGCCGACTTGTTGAAAAAAAAAAAGTGTGTGTGTGTGTGTGTGTCAATGTTCGCTATATGTTTTTAGTTATAATACATTCTCTTGTTGTAATATTAAAAGCCCTCCTTTTCTAAATTTGTCTTTTGAACGATGCTAAAGTCATAACTAATTCACTGGTCGTACATAAATTATAACGACAGTGCAATCCATAACCATAATTAGTTCCGTGTCATCAGGCGTAACATCAATTTTACACGAAATGGGAAATTAACCCACCATTTATGGCTAAAGAAATGCTGGGTTCTTATTCAGGTAAGAACTCTGTGGGGGGAGTGTGGAACCCACAGCAGAAAACAGGCTCCTATTCCACTTTAACCCCCGACCATAGCGTTAATGTGATCCAGCGCCAGGAGTCCTAATTTCCCTATCAGTAGGAGATCGAATTATACAGCTCCTAAAATTTCCTGTTCATGTTTTCTATGATTATATATATATATATATATATATATATATATATATATATATATATATATATATATATATATATATATATATATATATATATATATGTCGTGCCGAATAAGTAAACATAACATAAGAAAGGAGGAACACTGCAGGAGGCCTGTTGACCCATACTAGGCAGGTCCTTTACAATTCATCCCACTAACAAAACATTTGCCCAACCCAATTTTCAATGCTACCCAAGAAATAAGATATGTGCAAGTCCCACTGAAACCCAACCCCTCCCACTCATGTACTTATCCAACCTAAATTTGAAACTTCCCAAAGTCCCAGCCTCAATAACCCAACTAGGTAGACTGTTCCACTCATCAACAACCCTATTTCCAAACCAATACTTTCCTATGTTCTTTCTAAATCTAAACTTATCTAATTTAAATCCATTACTGCGGGTTCTCTCTTGGAGAGATATCCTCAAGACCTTATTAATATCCCCTTTATTAATACCTATCTTCCACTTATACACATCGATCAGATCTCCCCTCATTCTTCATCTAACAAGTGAATGTAACTTAAGAGTATTCAATCTTTCTTCATAAGGAAGATTTCTAATGTTATGTATTAATTTAGTCATCCTACGCTGAATGTTTTCTAACGAATTTATGTCCATTCTGTAATATGGAGACCAGAATTGAGCTGCATAATCTAGGTGAGGCCTTACTAATGATGTATAAAGCTGCAGTATGACCTCTGGACTTCTGTTGATTACACTTCTTTATATAAATCCCAGTAATCTATTTGCCTTATTACGTACGCTTAGGCATTGCTGTCTTGGTTTAAGGTTGCTGCTCACCATAACTCCCAAGTCCTTTTCGCAATCTGTATGGCTAAGTTCTACTTCATTTAATCTATAAGTGCGAGGGTTATGGACACTCCCGAGCTTCAGAACCTTGCATTTATCTACATTGAACTGCATCTGCCACTTTTCTGACCAAGAATAGAGTTTGTTTAAATCCTCCTGAAGTTCCCTAACATCTACGTTTGAATCAATTATCCTACCTATCCTTGTGTCATCGGCGAATTTGCTCATATCACTAGTAATTCCCTCATCAAGGTCATTGATATATATTATAAACAGCAACGGTCCCAAGACTGATCCCTGTGGAACGCCACTTGTTACAGATCCCCACTCGGATTTAACCCCATTTATGGACACTGCTTCCTGTCTGTGAGCCATGACTCGATCCACGAGAGCACTTTTTCCCCAATGCCATGAGCTGCCACTTTCTTTAACAGTCTTTGGTGCGAAACTCTATCAAAAGCCTTACTAAAATCTAAGTAAATAATATTAAATTCTTTATCGTGGTCAACAGCCTCAAAAGCTTTACTGAAGAAAGTTAATAAATTAGTTAGACAAGACCGGCCTCTTGTGAATCCGTGCTGAGTATCATTAATCAAGCTATGCTTATCGAGATGGCTTCTTATAATCTGAGCTATAATTGACTCTAGTACTTTGCCTACAATTGAGGTCAGGCTTATTGGGCGGTAATTTGACGGTAACGACTTGTACCCTGCTTTAAAAATAGGAATTACATTAGCCATCTTCCACATATCAGACACTGCACCTGTTTGAAGAGATAAATTAAAAATATTAGTTAATGGTTCACAGAGTTCCATTTTGCATTCCTTAAGAACCCTCGAAAAAAGCTCATCACGACCCGGCTACTTATTTTGCTTCAGTCGGTCTATTTGTTTCATAACCATTTCACTAGTGACTGTGATGTTACATAATTTATCTTCTTCAGGCCCACTATAAAAATTAATTACTGGGATATTGTTAGTGTCTTCCTGTGTAAAAACCGAGAGAAAATAATTATTTAAAATCGATTAGCAAGAACTCATTTAAAATTAAGTCCTTTCTAAAATTTTCTTTTATACGTTTAAAGATATACTTTTTCATTAATGTTAATGTAAAAAATTTTAATTTTGCACCAAAAGAATCTTAGAAAACATTTCTAACCTTATTATAACGAGAGCAATTTATTTTAGCCTAACCCAACTAAATATATTTTAGATTTGTCTACAGTAATTTAATACTAAACAAACACAGTGAAATATATTTTTTTCGTTAGGTTCAGAATGATTTTGGCGAAATTATTGCATACATAAATTTTCACTTGTCCTATATGGGAAGATGAGCGTTGCTATTTAAACCAAGATCGCAAGTTCTGCCTATTTGGCACGACATATATATATATATATATATATATATATATATATATATATATATATATATATATATATATATATATATATATATATAAATAAACACATGGGTATGGTGACATCACATTTAAAATGGATCTCTAAACTTCAGGATCTCCACTCCATAAGTTCAGTCTCCTGAATATGTCCAATTATCCTTTGGTCACTTAAATGTTCAACACTTAATAAAAAAAAATCTTTGAAAGAACTGGGAATATATTCACATTTACAGAATATATCCACATCTGCAGAGACCGTACATTTACTGACTTAGCAACTAATTTTTTTTTAATTATGCCAATTCAGTTTAAATGTAATTTAATAATCCTAGTAACTAGGATTTTATTACACATTTATTTATTTCTTGGATCAGGATGTGGAGAGAATGGTTTTCCATATAATTTTATTCATACGTTGGTAAACAACCGAACAAACTTTTAGCATTATCAAAAGATCCTTTTGTTAAAGTAAAAAAAAAAAGTGTGAATGCTGTTGTGCCAATTAATGGAAGTTACGTTATTAGAAATAGGTTAAATAAATTACTTAAGGAATTTTGTCCTCAGTATTTTTCTCGTATTATTCTTAGTAGTTACTGTACATTACAAAGGTTTTTTCAGTTCAAGGATTCGATCTCCGACTTCCTACAGTCGTATATTGTATATTAATATTGGTCTATGAGTTGTTAGTCTCAGAACATTGGAAAGACGGAGGAGTAGCTCAGGACCCAAATTTCTGAACAGTTAGGTAAATCTTATAGAACAGGGCAGCTGCTAACTAAATCCTCATTTTCGGCAAGATGTTCCAGTGAGCGAGAGCTCTTTCAAGGTGCTACTCAGCTACCCTTTAGACATTGAGCTAAGGGAAACAGGGGCTCTCTACACACGCTATCTTCAGCCAAGTATATGGACTCATGAATACTCCTGCTAGCTGCTTTACTTTAATAACATTATTTTTTTTTTTAGATTATTTGTGGCACCTTTTCATAAAATTCTGGAAGCTTTTTTTCCTCACTGATAGACCTGATGTTGAAAACAGAAGTCTCTAGAAATGTAAAAAAAAAAAAATGACTTTGCATGTCATTGGTATCTTATATAATCTCTAATTTAAATCAACCCTTCAATAATGACGCAAGAATCCTTGCGATATTTTATGTTTTCAAATAGTGTCACGAGTTTGCTTTTTTTCGTGTAACTGGATGCCGCTTGTGGCTCGCTGTTAGATGATAGTGTTCATCAGTGGCGCATACCTTCGTTCCTTCCACCTGCTTTCTGCATTTTTATGTCTGCAGTCGTGCATTGGGCGCAA
This sequence comes from Cherax quadricarinatus, assembly GCF_038502225.1. NCBI lineage: Eukaryota > Metazoa > Arthropoda > Malacostraca > Decapoda > Parastacidae > Cherax > Cherax quadricarinatus. Next base: position 9,878,642 of record NC_091318.1, read on the forward strand.
CACTGCATTCCATCCTAAAAGATTTTCTTGGTGGAACAAAGGAGCCAAACATTTTATGCCATCTCTGCTAGCTTGATACTGGTGAAGGGTTCTTGATCTAAGGAATTTGAATAACTCTCTCCATCCTAGGATCAAACTTTATTATCTCTCATTCTCCACGCACAGTACGTCCCCCTCTGCGGGTACTTCGCTTGTGGGAACGATCGTTGCCTGAGTAAATTTCACTATCTAACTGTTGAGTCAACTTTAATTCAATTTTTGTTGCAAAACAACCACGAGGGAGAATTGAGTGATAGCTCTAGCCAATTCGTGTTGCAAACAACACATTATCAGGAGTTTGCAGTGCTGCAGAAAAGAGGAGGAGGTCGAAGCAAATACGATCAAAGGAAACGCATTTGCTGGAATATTCGAGCCAAGGAGCATCTTGTACCGCTTGTTGCCGATTTTTGCATAATCATTTTTTGTTATTTCTAACAACGTCATTAAGAAGAGCAGCAGGAAAGGGTGATAAGGATCTGTGTGAGACTCAGAGGGAAGAGCCAGCCATCAATAGAGCAGTATAGCAAGAGACCACAGTCTTAAAGAAGAGGAGAACACAGCACTAGAAACCAAGAGAGCACAGTATTAGTAACCAAGAAAGAGAGAGCACAATACTAGAAACCAATAGAGCACAGTAATCAAAACCAAGAGAGCACAGTACTAGAAACCAAGAGAGCACAGTACTAGCAACCAAGAGAACACAGTACTAGAAACCAAGACAACACAGTACTAGCAAGCAAGACAGCACAGTACTAGAAACCAGGAGAGCACAGTACTAGAAACCAGGAGAGCATAACAATGAGAGCAACAGAGGCCAAGAAAAAACAAGCGATTAAAAGACCAGAACATGCAAGCCAAAGAGCGCAATACTAAACCAAGAGAACACAACATAAGAGCAAGAGAACACATTACAAGAGCGAGAGAACACAATATTAGAGCAAGAGAACACAATACTCTAGCATGAGAACACAATATAAGAGCAAGAGAACACAATACAAGAGCAAGAGAACACAATATTATAGCAAGAGAACACAATATTATAGCAAGAGAACACAATATAAGAGCAAGAGAACACAATATAAGAGCAAGAGAACACAATATAAGAGCAAGAGAACACAATATAAGAGCAAGAGAACACAATATTAGAGCAAGAGAACACAATATTAAAGCAAGAGAACACAATATTAGAGCAAGAGAACACAGTATTAGAGCAAGAGAACACAATACAATAGCAAAGGAACACAATATAATAGCAAGAGAACACAATATAATAGCAAGAGAACACAATATAAGAGCAAGAGAACACAATACAAGAGCAAGAGAACACTATATTAGAGCAAGAGAACACAATAAAATAGCAAGAGAACACAATAAAATAGCAAGAGAACACAATAAAATAGCAAGAGAACACAATATTAGAGCAAGAGAACACAATACAAGAGCAAGAGAACACAATATGAGAGCAAGAGAAAGCAATATAAGAACACGAAAACACAATTCATCACCAAGTACATTATATGACCAAGAGAGCACAATATATGACCAAGAGAGTACAAAGTATGACCAATAGAGTACAATATATGACCAACAGAGCACAGTACATGGTTGTTGCTGTTGTAGTTGTTGGTATTGTTGGTGTTGTTGGTGGTGATATTGTGGTTATGATCAGGAGAGTACAATTCGTGACGCAGTGAGTGCAAGTCGTGACCAGAGTACAAACATGACCACGAGAGCACAGTACGCGACCAAGGGAGCACAGTACTTGACAACAAGAGCACAATATGTGACCACAAGGGTACAACACGAGACCAAGAGATCACATTACGTGACCACGATAGCACGATACGAGACCACGATAACACAATACGAGACCACGATAACACAATACGAGACCACAATAACACAATACGAGAACACGCTAGCACAATGCGTGGCCACGCCAGCACAATCCGTGACCACGATAGCACAATACGTGACCAAGAGAGTACTATGGCAAGCCGTGTTGGCTGTAAGTCATGCTGCAACCCTCTCTCTTTTTGTTTCCCCTTCTCTGGGCGCTTGATGCACCACAGGAGGATATTGCTGGCATTTTTAAGGATAGAATTTCGAGAGTAAAAGAGGATGATAAGAGTGGGCGAGGGAGGAGTGCGGTAAACGGTGACGCAGAGCTAAATGCACTTCTCGTGTCCTGGATAAAACAAGGAGGAAAGATGGCGGAGGAGCAGGGAGGGAGGGAGGAAGGAAGGGGAGGAGGAAGATGAAGAGGTAGGGGATGAGTGGGAGGAGAAAGCAGAAGAGCAGAAGGAAAACAAAAGGAGGGAGTAGGAGAGGAGGAAAGGAAAGGGGTAAAGGGGGGGGGGAGGAAGACAGCACTGCCACTAGATAGCAGCAGCACCACCCCAGATACACCACCACGCATAACATCCATCATTACCACCACAGACTACAGCAACACAACATACCAAAAACACAACAGCACCTGCACAATCAGCAGCAACAGTGGCATCTCCACTATCTCGGGTGACAACAGCGGCACCACCACAGAAAGCAGTACCACTACCACAAAAGACAGCAGCACAATCATTAGCACCATAACTACCACCACAGTCAACAGCAACAGTATCATCAACAGCATTGTGAGCATCACCACCACCACCAGCATAGACGAAAACAGTAGCATCACAACCACTCCCACAGCCAGCACTACAAACACTCCCACAGCCAACATCACAACTACTCTCACAGCCAGCATCACAACCACTCCCACAGCCAGCATCGCAACCACTCCCACAGTCAGCATCACAACCGCTCCCGCAGCCAGCATCACAACCACTCTCACAGTCAGCATCACAACCACTCCCACAGTCAGCATCACAACCGCTCCCACAGCCAGCATCAGCAACACACTCAGCATGACCAGTAGTACCACCGCCGCCAGTCAACAGCAGGAACAGCAGCAGCAACATCGGCGGCAGCAGCAACAGGAACACATACAGCATGACCATCAGTAGCACCACTACTTCTAGTCAGCAACATCAGCAACACATTCAACATGACCATCAGTAGCACCACTACTTCTAGTCAGCAACAGCATGGGCGGCAGTAACAGCAACAATAGCTACAGTTGCTGTCATTTACAACTGCTTCACTAATATTGTTAATTCTCCATCATTGTTTATAATTTCAAAACCTTCATTTTCTCCATACATTCTTTTTTTTCCAGAACAATGTCATTAAGTAGATTCCTTCCAATTCGGTTTGTCAAAACAATCTCATCTTATTCTTGTCTGTTTACAGCAATCTTTAGTGTATTATTCTTTTGGCACCTGTTCTGTAATTGTGATTTTGATAAATTAGACACATGTGCAACTCTTGGGTATATATTCAAGATTGATGGACTGACCACATCGACTCAAGGTTGAGGGACTGATTACCTCATTCTTCGCCTTTTCTTCATGTTTCTCCTTTGTATGGACTGATGAAGCCACTGTATGGCGCAACGTTTCCTCTATAAAGATACCCAAGAGTTGCACATGTGTCTAATTTATCAACGTGTCGGTTCTCTGAACCATTCATCTACAATTGTGATTTTATATTAATTTTTTTTTTATAATTTATGACTGTAAAAATCTCTCGACATTTTAAAATTGTTTCTTTACCTCCAAACACTTTTTTATGTGTTAGCTTTGCACAGTTTTCTTGCACTCTGAATATACGTCAATATCTTTCAACTTTCTGCAAGAACCTTGTTCATTTCGAATTTATTATCTAGCATTTTTTATTCTTCCTAGCCAGTATATATGGTCTTCAATATATATTCTTTTCTTTCCATCACTTTAATCTCATCCTCTTGACTGATAAGAATCTTATTTTATTTCCTTGAAATCCTTCATAACTATTAAATGCTGAGACTCTAACTTCAAACCACAAATCCGGCTAGCCGGTTTCCCTTAAAATAATCCATAAATGATACCTTGCTCAAACTCCAACAGCACGTCAAATCCTTTAAACCATTTGCCTACCTCTCCTCCCGTTCTAACACTTTCACACACACGCCTGTTACATGCTTAAACCCCTACTTCTTAAAAATCTTCTTCACACCCCTACCTCCAGTCCATCCTGGGACGACCTCTACCTCTGTTTCCTTCCATCCAAATTTAAATACCCTCTTGGTAATCTTATTTCGCTCCATTCTCTGAAAATGCCCAAATTACTACAACATTATTTATGAACTCAATGTCTGAGTTATATTAACTAGACAGTTATCTCTAGCTCATCTACGTAGTTCCCTCTTCTGTAGTCTGCTTTGTTTCTCATTGTTCCTCTTGTTCTCTTTTCCACGCTCATTTCCACCAGGTTTTCAGTGCTCATTGTCACAGGTATGCTGGCACCCAGCTAGGCTTCGTATTTTTATTTCTCTTATATTTGATGCAAGCAAGATAAAGATCAAGTTCAGTCTCTACAGTTCTCTCCTATTTTACTCTCTTTTTATCTCTCATACTTCTCGGCACGTGAAAAATTCAAACATCACTTCCATCAGTTTAACACTTCATGTATGTAATCCTGTGTAGTTTCGAGTTATCTCAGCTTATTGTTGTAAATCTGCATGATACTGGTTTTTGACTCTGTAGGCTCGCTTCACCACTTACGCTATGATGGTTGTCATGAGCCTGTAACTTTCACCTTGTCTTCATCATCTTTGTGAAAGATTGTCAGTACTACTTTGGTTCTTCTAACCGTGGAGGATGTTTGTTCTTGGTATTGGATGCGTGGGACATAAGACAAAAATGCAAGTTAGGATCAAGGTGAGAAGGGAAGAAGAAATATGAGTGGTAGGGATGTAGGAAGGAGAGTGCGTCGATTGAAGTGACAAAAAAAGAGATGTAGGAGGTTAAAGGGAGAACGTGGGCCAATATTTTCTTCAGATGCTAGGAAAATAGGCTGTTGTGTAAATTACACAACAATAAGATAGTTATGCAATGGAGATATTTGTTTTCAGTTCTTATGCAAAGAAAACTTATTTTGGCAATGTCTTTCAAGAAGAGCCAACTAAACCCAGGGTAACGTATCCTAACCTAGATTTTGTGATAAATACCAGAAGTGGTTTGGATGGATTCGCTTCGTTTTTTGGGTTACAAAAAAAAAATACCAGAGGGTTCTAGTGAACCCCCATTTAATATTGTAGAATTTACTTATTAAAATATCAATCGGATTAAATAAATATTATATATATATATATATATATATATATATATATATATATATATATATATATATATATATATATATATATATAATGTCGTGCCGAATAGGCAGAACTTGCGATCTTGGCTTAAATAGCAACGTTCATCTTGCCATATAGGACAAGTGAAAATTTGTGTATGCAATAATTTCGCCAAAATCATTCTGAAGCTAACGAAAAAAAATATGTTTCACTATGTTTGTTTAGTATTAAATTATTGTAAACAAATCTAAAATATATTTAGTTGGGTTAGGCTAAAATAAATTGTTCTTGTTATTATAAGGTTAGGTAAGTTTTCTAAGATTCTTTTGGAGAAAATTAAAAATTTTTACATTAACATTAATGAAAAAAATATATCTTTAAACGTATAAGAGAAAATTTTAGAAAGGACATAATTTTAAATGAGTTCTTGCTAATTGACCAGTTTTACATATTCGGCACCACATATATATATATATATATATATATATATATATATATATATATATATATATATATATATATATATATATATATATATATATAATATATATATATATATATATATATATATATATATATATATATATATATATATATATATATATATATATATATATATATATATATATATATATGTATAATATATATATATATATATATATATATATATATATATATATATATATATATATATATATATATATATATATATATATAAATTCTTACAAAACGATGCTTATTGCAAAGTCCACTAATTATTAAAAACTGTAAACTACAAATTATCAGCTAAAAGTAAACACTGACTATGGAATGGGTGGGGTAGGGAAATATATGTGGGAGAGCAGTGTATAGTGGTGGGAATTACGAGGGTCATGTCCGGATGGTGGGTTGGGAGATGTAGCATGGTATAGTTAGGGATGGTGGGCAGCAGCAGTGTGTGTACGCCCAACCCTACACGGCCATTTTTTTTTTTTTTACGCCTTGTTGACTTTCATCGGTGGCGTGCTCTTGGAAAACACGTTGGCTATACAAACGTTGTCTGTAGAGCTAGCTTTTTAGGGGGTTTACTCTTAAATTTTCGTGGGTGTTCCCTGAACAACTTCCTCCCCAGATCAACGTGCCCAGGCAAATTCATAGCATACTTCTTTGTATGGGAGTTTATAATTCATCTTACATTATTTGAGAGCAGGTGGAAATTTTAAGACAGGTATTATATTTAAGATACTTTAAAAGAACATAAAAAATTAGGGACTTTAGAAGTTTGCACCCTTGCTCACTGACACCCATTCATTTATTTGCGACCCTCAACACACCATCATCTACCTCCACCTTTCCACCATCACCCAGGTCTCCTGAGTGGCCATTTACCTATTTTTTTTTGGTAGGATATATATATCAGCGAGCCAGAGGTAGGTCAACAGGACCCATTCGGACCTCATAATTTATTGTCTGCCATGACCATAAGCCTCCTGGTATGAAGTAACAAGTTCACACCTCTGACAATTGGAATCTCCCCGGGGTCTTTTGTAAAAAAAAGTTCTGGCCAAATTCCAGCTCTCCCGCCTTCCTAAAGCCCGTAAATTTTTGTTAGGTAAAAGGACACAAGTGAAACTAATGTGACATTTTATTGTGGCAACGTTTCGCTCTCCAGGAAGTTTATCAACCCGTAAATTTTTGCTTTTGTAAAGTTTTCGAAATATGTCTATCTCTTAATTTTTTGTAAGTTTTTAATATATTTTTTTTAAATATGTGTTAGGGACATGGCTGGGGACCACTGTTTTCAAGGCTAGTCATTCTAGGGCTAGTCACTCTTAGAATATTGACTCTGGGGCTAGTCATTCTGGAGCAAGTCGCTCTGGGGCTAGTCACACTTGGCCTATTGACTCTGGGGCTAATCACTTTTGGCCTAGTGACTCTGGGGCTAGTCACTCTTGAATTAGTCACCGGGGCTAGCAACTCTGGGAGGGAATGTGAAAATTTAGAGGGAGACCATGTAAAAGCTGGTCATACAGACAGTTCTAATGACTAGCATGGTCCTCAGATGTGAGCCGCTCTGCAGTTGTCTCCCCGACGCCTATGAAAGTCTACTGGACCAAAAACCGAAAATTGGGTATACAGGGTTTGTCCTACACACACATTTAAACTACTAAGTGCTTTAACGCTTATTCTTTGTAGCGGGTGTGGATGGTAGCGAGGAACATTGAGAGTAGAGCTGAGTTGCACGATTTTCGCAAAACTAGAAAGATTTGACTATTCAGTGTTTTCTACATAAAAGTTAAAAACATTACTTATGAATTTACTTACAACATTACTATTCAAAGGTATATTTTAACCATTCTGAAAATATGAATAAAAATACTGAAGTCTTAACTAATTCGCTGTCATTAATGAAAACTTTTCGAAGACCATTAACTGTAATCCAGACAACATACATAATTCTTTCCAAGCTATAAGATGCGAGGTAAAACTAATTTTGATGAAAGAAAAACCTCTTCATCACAAAGGCCTCAACATAGGTTGCTGGGTCCTGAGTCAGGAGGTTCATACGCTGCTTCACTGGTAAGGATACTCGGTTTTGGGAAGAGGGGAATGGGGTTGTAAATTAAAGTTTGAAAACGAGGAACGTTGCTGGGAGGAGGTAGAACAAGAGAGTGCAATAAGGAGAAAGGTAGGTGGTACAGCAGGAGGTTGTTAAGGAATAAAATGATTAAGGGCAGTGGGAGAAAGGTAGAAAGGCGGACACTATGACTAAGAATGGTGACGGAAAGATGGAAAGAGTCAAAGGAAAAAGGTTGGACTGAAGGGAGCATGAGGGATGAGCGAGGCGTGAACAGAAGTAAAACAGAGTAGGTGTGAAGAAGAAAAAGGGTGTTGATCTAAGCAGTGTTAGTCAGTGGCTGTGTAGCTCCGATGGTGAAAAGTGAGTAGGGTGGGAAGAGGGGATTGACGGAAGAGAGAGAGGATAGTAAGAGTTGCTTAGCACTGTTGTTTCTTGTGCTGAGTGACTAGAGAAATGACGGGAAAAGGGAAGTAATGGCTGTTTTAAATTCATCGCAATATTGACAGGGGATGGGATGGGTTAGGGAGATGGTACGGAGGTATGAGTTTCTTTTCTCCTTACCGTCTTTTTTATTGCTAAAAAAAATAGATATATGAACAGTGTGTTTCTACTCTACGAACCCCATCACGCAGTATGGGGTTCATACAAGGTGCTGAAATGTGCAGCCTGAGCTGGGTGACTTCATCTTATCTAGGTTCTTACCTGGAGTATACCTAGAGAGGGTCTCGGGGGGTCAACGCCCCCTCGGCCCGGTCTGTGACCAGACCTCTTCTGTACTGTTTTTCGCAGCATTCTGTCTTTTATCATCGTTGTCGCCAGAAACAGCCTGATATGGGGAAAATTTGTATACTTCTTGATGGTATGAGTATAATTCTCTTGTTTTCTTGCTTTTATTGAACAACATTTCCGTTCTGATTCCCCCCCCCACCAATTCCGGGAGACCATGAATTTTAAGAAATTAATTCTTCCTTTAATCTGCGTATCTAGAATGATTTAGCTGTAATTAGATCTTCTGTGATGTCACATATTACAATGCTCACTTTCTGGGGTCTTGTGAAGAGGTTTCCATGGCTTCATCTTCCACCTTCTTAGCCAACCAGGTGTTTTGTCTTATTTTTCATCTTGTTCTCCATTTTACTTGCGTATTCTAAACCTGAAGTTCAATAAGCGTGTTCACCTCACAATCGAAGGACTCTTGTCTAATATTGGATGAGTCGAGAAGTATGGAACAGTGTAATTACTCATGCTAACCTTATTCATCTTACAGTAAATATGTAAATGGGTGATAACCTACTTATATAGGTCCTGTCCTAGGAAAAAGACTAAAGGACCCCAATAGAACTAAACTAATATAATTTCCTTTGTTAACAACCCTCATGGGTTAATAACCGAAAGTAACCGGAAGTCTCATTCATTCTCTTTTAATTTTCCATTATTTTCCACATGCTTTCTATGCATACTTTAGTTCTGCATTATATGAAGCTGCCAACAATTCACTGGCTGCTTACCATATATATGACAACAAAATCCTGTTTTCAGCTTGTCTTTTCTTCGTTATAATTCCTTGCTGATCGCTTCTCGCTTATAAGTCTTCCGTGTTTATTCTCACCCCTTGCTAGAAAACTGACCTCATGATACTAGGGTGCTGGCAGGGCCAACCTTAATTTCCCCTCACCACAATAAGAGAGAATCTCCTCAATAATTTTTGCTTCTCTTAATTTTTGTTGTTGCCCGTCATTGTGTGGCTTTCATTGTATCGTCCCTGCTGATAGCTACAATACACTTGGGTAACTCAACTCACTTCCTCAACCATGCCCTTTGACCTCTGGGTTATTCGCTTTTATCCGGCGGACTTTTCATAGGTTTGTCATTTCTCAACTCTGATAACTTTGTACGTTGTGACCTTTGGCCTCTCTTTCCTTGCCACACCCATCGGGTCAGGATGACATGTTATAGACCTGTTTCTTTTGTATCTAGCATATAATTTTTCACACACACACAAACACACACACACACACACACACACACACACACACACACAGGTGGAAGAGCAAACACAACCTTCTCCAGAGCCACCTACAGAAGGAAACCAACCACGGCAACCCCAATGCAACTGAACACTCTAAACCAAAACCCCCTCATTATAAACCCCACCCCCACAGCAACCCTTCATAGGCCCCCGCCAGGGCTCTCGCTCCCCCAACCTCACCATTCTCCCTTGACCACAGTTTTAGAAAAGAAGTTGAAGGTTTGGTATACGAACGCGGATGGAACAGTCACAGAAACGAAACTCACTGGGATGATAACAGATGCAATCTTCCCACCCAGATACCAGATCCTGAGGAAAGAGGAGCAGAGGTGGAAAAGGGGTTGCACTGCTCATAAACCTCTCTTGGCAGGAGGCCAAGAGAGGAATATGAAGAGAGCAACAGAGCAATACTGGAGACACTAGCTGAGGTGGCCAGAAGAGCTCACTCGAGTAGAGCAAAGTTACTGGTTATGGGCGATTTCAACCACAGGGCGATTAATTGGGAAAACCTGGAGCCACATGGGGGTCCCGAAACATGGAGAGCCATGATGATGGATGTGGTACTGGAAAACCTCATGCATCAACATGTTAGGAGCACTACCAGAGAGAGAGGGTAGGATGAACCAGCAAGACTGGACCTTGTGTTCACCCTGAGCACCTCGGACATTGAGGAGATCACATATGAAAGGCCCCTTGGAGCTAGTCATCATGGGTTCTGAGCTTTGAATACATAGCGGAGTTACAAGTGGAGAGGGTAACAGGAGTAGAATGGGAAAAGCCAAACTACAAAAGAAGGGACTACACAGGTATGAGGAACTTTCTGCAGGAGGTTCAGTGGGAATGAGAATTGGTAGGAAAGTCAGTAAACGATATGATGGAATATGTAACAACAAAATGAGAGGAGGCAGAGGAAAGGTTTGTTCCCAAGGGCAACAGAAATAATGGTAAGACCAGAACGAGCCCTTAGTTTACCCGACGGTGTAGGGAGGCAAAAACTAAGTGAACTAGAATGAAAAAAGTACAGAAGGCAAAGGATCCAGGAAAATAGAGATTAGTGGAAGAGCCAAAAACGAGTATGCGCAGATAAAGAGGGAGGTCCAGCGACAGTTTGAAAATAACATAGCATCGAAAGTCAAGTCTGACTCGAAACTGCTGTATAGCTACATCAAGAGGAAGAAAAAGTCAAGGATCAGGTAATAAGGCTGAGGAAAAAAGGTGGGGAGCTCACAAGAAACAACCAAGAAGTATGTGAGGAGCTCAACACGAGATTTAAGGAAGTATTTATAATGGAGGCAAAAAGAACTCTGGGAAGACAGAACAGAGGGGTACACCAACAAGGTACATACCAACAAATGTTGGATGAAATATACACAACCGAGGAGGAGGCGAAGAAGCTAAGTGACCATGATACCTCAAAGGTGATGGGACAGGAAAACATCTCTCCGTGGGTCCTTAGAGAGTGAGCAGAGATGCTGTGTGTGCCACTAATCACATTTTCAACACATCCCTTGAAACTGGATAACTACCTGAGATATGGAAGACTGCAAATGTAGTCCCCATTTTTATGAAAGGAGACAGAAACGAGGAACTGAACTACAGACCAGTGTCACTAACCTGTATAGTATGCAAAGTCATGAAGAAGATTATCAGGAGGAGAGTGGTGGAGCACCCAGAACAGAACAAGATTATAAACGACAACCAGCACGGATTCATGGAAGGCAAATCCTGTGTCACAAACCTACTGGAGTTTTATGACAAGGTAACAGAAGTAAGATACGAGAGAGAGGGATGGGTTGATTGCATTTTCTTGGACTGCTAGAAGGCCTTCGAAACAGTTCCTCACAAGAGATTAGTGTAGAAGCTAAAGGATCAGGCACGTATATCAGGAAGGGTACTGCAAGGGATCAGAGAATAACTGACAGGGAGGCAACAACGAATCATGGTACGTGATGAGGTATCACAGTGGGCGCCTGTGACGAGCGGAGTCCCACAGGGGTCAGTCCTAGGACCAGTGCATTTTTTGGTGTATGTGAATGACATGATGAAAGGGTTAGACTCAGAAGTGTCCCTGTTCGCAGATGTGAAGTTAATGAGGAGAATTAAATCAGATAAGGATCAGGAAGGACTATAAAGATATCTGAGGAGGCTGGACGCGTGGTCCAGCAACTGGATCTTATAATTTAACCCCGCCAAATGCATAGTCATGAAGATCGGGGAAGGGCAAAGAAGATCGCAGAGTATAGGCTAGGCGGCCAAAGACTACAAACCTCACTCAAGGAAAAAGATCTTGGGGTGAGTATTATTCCGAGCACGTCTCCGGAGGCACACATCAACCACATAACTGCTGCAGCATATGGGCACTTGGCAAACTTGAGAATAGCATTCAGATACCTCAGTAAGGAATCGTTCAAGACTCTCTACTCTCTGTACGTCAGGCCCATATTGGAGTATGCAGCACCGGTCTGGAACCCATACCTGGTCAAGCACGTCAAGAAATTAGAGAAAGTGCAAAGATTTGCAACAAGACTAGTACCAGAGCTAAGGGTAACGTCCTGGGAAGAAAGGTTAAGGGAAATCAGCCTCACAACACTGGAGGAGGGTTAGGGGAGACATGATAGCGACATATAAAATACTGCTAGGAATTGGCAAGGTGGACAGAGACAGGATGTTTCAGAGATGGGACACAGAAACAGAGATCACAATTGGAAGTTGAAGACTCAGATGAGTCAAAAGGATGTTATGAAATATTTCTTCAGTCATACACTTGTCAGGAAGTGGAATAGTCTGGAAAGTGACGTAGTGGAGGCAGGAACTATACATAGTTTTAAGATGAGGTTTGACGAAGCTCATTGAGCAGGGTGAGAGAGGATCTAGTAGTGATCATTGAAGAGGCGGGGCCAGGAGTTATGAATCGACCTTTACAATCACAAATAAGTGAGTATAAATAGGTGAGTGCACACACACACACACACACAGAGAGCTTTAAGAAGAGGTATGATGAAGCTCACAGAGCAGGGAGTGACCCAGTAGCGACCAAGGAACAGGCGGGACCAGGAGCTGTGAAACGACCCCTACAACCATAATTAGGGGAGTACACACACACACACACACACACACACACACACACATATATATATATATATATATATATATATATATATATATATATATATATATATATATATATATATATATATATATATATAAGAAGAGAGTTATTAAATGGAGATAAATGGAGAAGTAGAAATATTTGGAAAATGGAGGGAATATTTTGAGTAATTGTTAAACACTGATGAAAATATGAAGATAGGGAAGCTGCGATTTCGTGTATTGGGCAAGGAGGAATAACATCTTGTAGGAGTGAGGAGGAGCGAGTTGTGAGTGTGGGGGAAGTTCGTGAGACAGTGGGTAGAATGAAAAGGGGTAAAATAACTGGGATTGACAAAGATAGAAATGTTAAAAGCAGGTGGGGATATAGTTTTGGAGTGGTTGGTGCTTTTATTTAATAAATGTATGGAAGAAGGTAAGGTACCTAGTAACTGGCAGAGAGCATGCATAGTTCCTTTGTATAAAGGCAAAAGGGACAAAAGAGAATGCAAAAATTGTAAAGGAATAAGTCTGTTTAGTATACCTGGTAAAGTGTATGGGAGAGTTGTTACTGAAAGAATTAAGGCTGAAACGGAGAGGAGGATAACAGATGAACAACAAAGCTTTATGAAGGGTAGTGGGTGTGTAGACCAAGTGAAATGTAAGTGAACAGTATCTAGATAAGGTAAAGATGTTTTTGTGGTATTTATGGATTTGGAAAAGACATATGATAGGGTGTATAATGGGGCAAAGGAGCAGATGTTGCAAATGTATGGAATAGGAGGTAGATTATTGAAAGCAGTGAAAATTTTTTTCCAGGATAGTGAGGCTCAGATTAGAGTATGAAAGGAGAGAGGCAGATTATTTCCCATTAAAAGTAGGCCTTAGACAAGTATGTGCGATGTCACCATAGTTGTTCAATATATTTATAGATGAGGTTGGAAGAGAAGTGAATGCTCGGGTGTTGGCAAGAGATGTTGGGTGAAAAAACTAAAGGATCTAACACAAAGTAGGAGTTGTCACAGTTGCTCTTTGCTGATGACATTGCTTTTGGGAGATTCTGAAGAGAAATATCACTTATAACCAAGACCCTATCTATAGAAAGTTCAATCAAAGGGCCCCCATTATCATTTAAACCTGGCACCCCAAACTTACCTACCACACCCTCTCTAAATGTTTCACCTACCTTAGCATTTAAGTCCCCTACCACAATTACTCTTTCACTTGGTTTCAAAAGTTCCTACACACTCGCTTAACATCTCCCAAAATCTCTCTCTCTTCTCTACATTCCTTTCTAGGTGGATATATATATATATATATATATATATATATATATATATATATATATATATATATAGTGCCGAATAGGCAGAACTTGCGATCTTGGCTTAAATAGCAACCCTCATCTTGCCATATAGGACAAGTGAAAATTTGTGTATGCAATAATTTCGCCAAAATCATTCTGAACATAACGAAAAAATATATTTGATTGTGTTTGCTTAGTACTATATTATTGTAAACGTATTTAAAATATATTTAGTTGGGTTAGGCTAAAATAAATTGCGCTTATTATAATAAGGTTAGGTAAGTTTTCTAAGATTCTTTTGGTGCAAAATTATAAATTTTTACATTAACATTAATGAAAAAATATATCTTTAAACGTAAGAAAATTTCAAAAAGGACTTAATTTTAAATGAGTTCTTGCTAATTGACCAGTTTTACATATTCGGCACGACATATATATATATAATGTATGTATATATATGTGTGTGTGTGTGTGTGTGTGTGTGTGTGCGTGTGTGTGTGCGCGCGAGCGTAATGTTACTCATAGTTCAACCTTGAGGTTCCTAATTTATAACAAGCCAGACAGGATATTACTACGTACAAAGCCTCGTTAGACGTCATCTTAAACGAGATTGTCATTGCAGTATCCGCACTAGCGTGTAACCAAGCATCATGTTCTCAGCATCGGCTGGATCTTAATTAACTACTTCTTCAGTGCTGTCAAGCTAGCCCTGCTGTGTCCTATCCTCCCCCCTCCCCCACAGAAATCGTGGGAGGTGTGAGGTGCGAGGTTCTGACCAGAGCTTTGGTGAGATGGGGAAGGAAGAAGGTTAATACATGTTAATTTACAAAGCGCTAAAACCGTTTGGTTATTCTGCGCATTTTTAAGTTAACCTGTTCCTATGCCATTTTTACACTATCATTATCAACATGTTAATGCCTTGACTAATTTTCTCTTTTACATAAATAAGGATCACAAACCAAGTAAAACTATTCAGAGTATTTTTTCCACATAAATATAGCTAGAATTCCTTCCATGTCATCGTCCGTATCAGCAAATTTAGAGGAAAGGGGAAACGTCTCCCCATTTATGCCGAAAGAGATGATTTGTTCTAAGGCAAGAAAACTGTACTGATTAACGCATCCCTCCACGAGAAAAGGCCATTTACCCTTAAACACAAACCACCGAAACTTGACCACCGTGTTAGGGTGAAGGGAAAGACATGGATAGAAGGGATGGGGAGAAATCAAATTGGTTTGGTAATAGGTAGTGTGATGCCAAGGTCATTTATTTTAATAATCTTTAAAATGCAGTGATCTGCACGGGAGAAAGCTAGCTGCTCAGAATTAGATGGGGAGCGTGAGTTAAGTATCAACAATTTGTGAAGATGGAGAGATTAGAGGATCTGCAATATCACCACAATGAAAAACAGAAATATTTCAAGGTCTTTTTTGATTACTCACATTGATAATGTGAAAAAATCACGAAAGCGCTTGGAATATTATTTTTCACCTGCTTATTGCATTAAAGGATATAGGCAAGGTTAAAGTTGACATCTCTCTTATACACATAACATTGCTATTCAATGATAAAGCATTAAATTTTAATGATAAAACTGATAATGAGATAATGGTTATGACCTGGTGAGCAACATATGCACTTCTTACTGCCTGACGTAGCAGAGCTTTAAAAAAGTTAAAATAAAGAAGAGACTTCAATTACAGTTGTCTTCAGTTTTGTCTTATCCAGTGTTATGAAGACCAAACTAGGAACATATTTCTTCATGTTCTTCACGGGTCCTTGCACGTGGTAACTAAATGCTTCCTTTCTCGTTCCAGTAAATAACAATTCAAAGCTTGTTAACTAATTCAGGTAACTACAAGGCAATAAACAATCATGAATATAATGTATGATTATATGCTCATTTATTTTCTTGTATATGAATTAAAATTTCTCATTTATTTCTTAAAAGAAGAATGGCTCAATTATCTTCAGTAGTGTCTGGGTTATATTATTTTCATCAATATACATCCTGGGGTTGGGAAAAAGATGTGAATGATTTTATATATATTTCTTAGGCGACTCGCTAAGTTAAACACACACACACACACACACACACACACACGGGGCCAAGAGCTCGGACTCGACCCCCGCAACCTCAACTAGGTGAGTACACACACACGTGACCTAGTGGCGACCAGTGAAGAGGCGGGGCCAGGAGCTTGGACTCGACGCCTGCAACCTCAACTAGGTGAGTACAACTAGGTGAGTACACACGCACACAGGTGAGTACAACTAGGTGAGTACACACACTTTTGTTTAAATTACTACATAAATTGAAAAGTAGACCATGTAGTTACTGGATACTTATTTATTCCACAATATCACATACATTGTGAATGTTTTTCAGTACTATGATGAACCAGAAGTGAGTTTCTGCCTCATTACTCTAGAAGACTCACTTTGGTGGCTGAATGTTGCGTGGGAACAAGTACGGAATGGAGATCTCTTAGTGCTTGTATGCACTAAAAGAGCAAGGAACCAAATGCTCCACATAGCTGCCCAGTAGGAGATTCAGTTCTAATAATCACTTCTTGTCATGCAATCAATGTAGAACAAACGATTGTAAATTTCTAGGAAAAATGTATACCAGCAAGTACTCGGAATTTTTTTTAAGTCCACTTGTAGTTGTCCGTATCAAAACTAATGAATATTGCCATTTAGCGATTTAAATGTCTGTAATAATATACACACAAAAGTAATACAAATCTCGGTACAGGGTCCTCATGCTATATAATTTAAAGTGATCCCTGACGCCCTTGATCTGCAGCCTTACAAGAGACTGTCTGAGGAGCAATCTTCTGGACAATGGCTGTGTTAATTTATTATTTCCCACCGGCTATGCATCAGTGAGTATGCAATTTTCCCTCTGCTACGGCGTATTAAAAACACAAAAAGCTGTTAATGTGAGCGTAACAACAGTTTTGAATAAAGCGAGACGAGTGCAGGAAGTGGACGATGTACGCGCCATCTGTTTTCCTAACTCGGATTGTTGTTATGTTCAACATGCAACGTGAATGGGTTATATTCATGGGGAGAATACTTCCTATTCCTTGGATCAAAAGCCCTCGGGCATCAAGGCACTTACACCCCCACCCCCCGTCTCCTTGAAGGAAACGTTAAGTGGGCAATATACACAAGTTGTCTCGAAATACTAAAAAAAAAAAACTATATTTTTGTTCATTCATTGAACATTATTCATTAGCAACAATAATAGTTCAAAATAAAACTTTTGTTTATATTTATGTAGTTAATAAGTTCGTTGACGTTATCTTCATTTAACCCCTCCAGTTATCACTGAACTCAAGTTATCGTGATAGCTTCCTAACGTCTCGAAGTCAGCCTCAAGATTATCAAACAATTCCTGGGGAAGCGCTAAACCATCAGGGACCCTGCAGAGCCTGCCGAATGAGAGGTAATCATAATTCATCGAAGGGGACGGATATTTACCTTAGATATACCTTTGATGAGTTCCGATAACATGTCTGATTGACTGATAGCATGTCTGACTGATAGCATGTCTGACTGATAGCATGTCTGACTGATAGCATGTCTGATAGAATGTCTGATTGGTTAAAAAATGAAGACAAAACTGATGTGACACAGAGAAGACAGTGTTTCATGACACTGTAGAGTATCTGTTGGCACTGTAGAGTATCTGTTAGCATTGTAGAGTATCTGGTGGAACTGTAGAGTATCTGGTGGAACTGTAGAGTATCTGTTAGCATTGTAGAGTATCTGGTGGCACTGAAGATTATCTGATGGCACTGTAAAGTATATGGTGGCACTGTAGAGTATCTGGTGGCACTGTAAAATATCTGGTGGTACTGGAGAGTATCTGGTGGCACTGTAAAATATCTGGTGGCACGGTAGAGTATCTGGTGGCACTGTAGAGTATCTGGTGGCACTGTAGAGTATCTGGTGGCACTGTAGAGTATCTGTTGGCACTGTAGAGTATCTGTTAGCATTGTAGAGTATCTGGTGGCACTGAAGATTATCTGATGGCACTGTAGAGTATATGGTGGCACTGTAGAGTATCTGGCACTGTAGAATATCTGGTGGCACTGTAGAGTATCTGGTGGCACTGTAGAATATCTGGTGGCATTGTATAGTATCTGGTGACACTGTAGAGTATCTGGTGGCACTGTAGAGTATCTGGTGGCACTGTAGAGTATCTGTTGGCACTGTAGAGTATCTGTTGGCACTGTAGAGTATCTGGTGGCACTGTAGAGTATCTGGTGGCACTGTAGAGTATCTGGTGGCACTGTAGAATATCTGGTGGCATTGTAGAGTATCTGGTGGCACTGTAGAGTATCTGGTGACACTGTAGAGTATCTGGTGCCACTGTATAGTATCTGGTGGCACTGTAGAGTATCTGGTGGCACTGTAGAGTATCTGGTGGCACTGTAGAGTAACTGGTGGCACTGCAGAGTATGTGGAGGCACTATAGAGTATCTGGTGGCACTGTAAAATATCTGGTGGCACTGTAGAATATCTGGTGGCATTGTATAGTATCTGGTGACACTGTAGAATATCTGGTGGCACTGTAGAGCATCTGGTGGCACTGTAGAGTATCTGGTGGCACTGTAGAGTATCTGGTGGCACTGTAGAGCATCTGGTGGCACTGTAGAATATCTGGTAGCACTGTATAGAGTGGTGGCACTGTAAATTATCTGGTGGCACTGTAGAGTATCTGGTGGCACTGTAGAGTATCTGGTAGCACTGTAGAGTATCTGTTGGCACTGTAGAATATCTGGTGGCATTGTAGAGTATCTGGTGGCACTGCAGACTATGTGGAGGCACTATAGAGTATCTGGTGGCACTGTAGAATATCTGGTGGCACTGTAGAGTATCTGGTGGCATTGTATAGTATCTGGTGGCACTGTAGAGCATCTGGTGGCACTGTAGAATATCTGGTAGTACTGTAGAGTGTCTGGTGGCACTGTAAAATATCTGGTGGCACTGTAGAGCATCTGGTGGCACTGTAGAGCATCTGGTGGCACTGTAGAGTATCTGGTGGCACTGTAGAAAGAAACAGGGATGGAAGGGCAAGTTGCATGAGAGCCACAAACTCATGAAATGACAATAAGGAAAAATAATGGAAAATCCCAGAAAGACAAAGAAAGAATATGATCAGGAATAGACAAGAAGAGCTTGAGAGGAGGTAAATGAGGAGAGAAGCGGAGGAGGAAGAGGAGGAGATCAAGCTAAATGCATTTCCCGTGTCTTTGATAAGCCTATCACCGCTATCGTCCTAGTCTTTACCTCAGGCTACTTGAAGCAGTGCCACCGCAGCCGCCGCCGCAGCCGTCGCCACCTCCGCTGCCACCGCCGCTGCCACCGCCGCTGTCATGAACCTGTTCTAACACTCTTCTTCCTACTATTGTTACTCCTCCTCTTCTTCCTTCCCCTCCCTATCCAAGTCTTCCTTCCCATCTACATCCTCTCCATCCACTTCTTCCCCATCCACCTCTTTCCCATGCACCTCTTTCCTACCCACCTCCTCCTCCCCACTCTCCTTTCCCCATCCTCCTTCCCCCTTAACCTCCTCCTCCTGATCCTCTTCCTCCCCGTCCTGAATTGGTGACTTAGTCAGCAAGTTGGATAATATTATGTCAGGTAATGGGAACAATCCCATTATCTTAGTGCTGGGGGTAATGACATTGGGAAGGGCAGGAGAGAGGAGCTGCTGGATAAGTACAGGTCAGCAATAGTAGTAGTTAGGTCTAAGGGAAGGATCCCAGTCATATGTAGCATCTTGCCTAGAAAGGGAGTGGGCAATGAATGAATGTTTAGGGCAATTGGTATAAATTGCTGGCTAGACAGATACTGCAAGAAACTTGCAACCCCATTCATTGATAACTGTGACCTGTTCTTTGGCAAACGTAATATGTATGCAAGGGATGGGGTTCATCTCTCTGGGGAAGGAGTGGTTGCATTAGCCAGTTCGAGTGAGAGGGTAATTGATGACTTGTCTAGGAATTTAAACTGATAGATCATAGAGGTATGGGTGTTTGTTGGAAACAATCAGGCTGCAGGAGTGGTTGCATTAGCCAATTCGAGTGAGAGGGTAATTGATGACTTGTCTAGGAATATAAACTGATAGATTATAGAGGTATGGGTGTTTGTGGGAAACAATCAGGCTGTAGTATTAGGGTTAAAAACAGCAGTTATTACCGGGATACCTCAGGGATATGTTTAAAAGACAATATTCAAAATAAAGTTGCTAGTAATGGCAAATCAACTGATCAACAAACAAAGAGAGATAGCAGAGGGCAGAGTGTGAATAGCTCCATTAAGGTTTACTTTGCTAATATGAGTCTAAGAAATAAGATAGATGAGCTAAGATTACTTGCATGTGCAGGTAATATAGATATTATTGCTATAACAGAAAACCTGGTTCAACCTGAAAGAGAAATGCCTTGTGAATGAACATACAGGGTTATAAACTATTCCACACTGATAGGGTCAACAGGAAGGGTGGTGGAGTGGCGATGTATGTCAGAGAAAATTTAAAATTGTTGTCTTAGACATGATATAAAATTAGAAACATCGAACACAGAATCTGGCTACAGTTTCTCGAGGGTCATGACGAATTAATTTTGGGTGTGATTTATAGGCTCCCAAACCTTGATAGGGAGTGCAGTAAGCTGTTATGGGACGAAATTCATAAGGCATCTAGATATGAAAATGTTGTGATAATGGAAGATTTTAACTTGAGACAAATTGATTGGAACAATATGACAGGAAATCTTGAGTCAAGTGACTTTCTTGATACGGTTCAGGATTGCTTTTTAGAACAGGTTGTGACAGAACCAACTAGAGGAAACAATCTGCTTGACTTGGTTCTTGCCAACAAAGATTCACTAATTAATAATCTTGAGGTTAATGATGAGCTTGGGGAAAGTGATCACAAATCACTTAGTTTCAATATATCATGGAATTACTCAGATAACTGCAATCAAATCTCTGTCCCAGATTTTCGCTTGGCCGACTTCATGGGATTGAAAAATTACCTGGGTGGGCTAAATTGGGATATCCTGACTATAGGTCAGGTAGGTGATCTTGGCTGCTAATATGACGTTTTTCAGAGCAAAGTTCTAGCTGCCCAGACAACTTTTGTTCCTAGTTGGAAAATTAGGTCTAACCAAAATGATCCCAAATGGATGAACAATAGATTAAAACATCTCATTGGTCAAAAGAGAGGCATATATAGGCGTATCAAAAGAGGGGATTAGCAGTAAAGAAATCAATATATTCAATTAAAGAGAGAAATAAAGAAAGGAATAAGAAAAGCAAAAAAGGATTATGAGGCTAAGGTCACAAGGGATTCAAAGACTAACCCAAAAGGGTTCTTTCAGGTATACAGAAGTAAGATTAGGGACAAGATTGGCCCACTTAAGAGTAACTCTGGTCAGATCACTAACAGTGATAGGGTTGTGTGTGAAATTCTCAATACCTACTACCTCTCAGTTTTCACCCAGGAAAATACTAGCGATATTCCTGAAATAATAGATCATGTAGAACAGGACGATAATAAACTATGTAAGATTGCGGTAACTAGTGACATGGTCCTCAGACCAATAGAGAAACTAAAACCTAACAAATCCCCAGGTCCTGATGAACTGTTTGCAAGGGTGTTAAAGGAATGTAAAGAGGAACTTAGCATACCTTTGGCTAATCTTTTTAACATATCACTACAAACTGGCATAGTGCCTGATAAGTGGAAAATGGCAAATATAATACCTATTTACAAGGCAGGTGACAGGTCCTTGGCTTCGAACTATAGACCAATAAGCCCTACCTCCATAGTGGGAAAATTTATGGAATCTATAATTGCCGAAGCAATTCGTAGCCATCTTGACAGGCACAGATTGATTAATGAATCTCAACACGGTTTTACAAAGGGGCGTTCCTGTCTTACGAGTTTACTAATTTTTTTCACTAAAGTGTTTGAGGAGGTAGATCATGGTAATGAATATGATATTGTGTATATGGACTTCAGTAAGGCTTTCGATAGAGTTCCACATCAGAGGCTATTGAGGAAACTTAAGGCACACGGAATAGGAGGAGAAATTTTTTCCTGGGTAGAGGCATGGCTGACAAATAGGCAGCAGAGAGTTTGCATAAATGGGGGCACGTCACAAGTGGTGTTACTCAGGGGTCAGTGTTGGGCCCGTTGTTGTTCACAGTTTATATAAACGACATAGATGAGGGAATAAATAGCGACATAAGCAAATTTGCTGATGACACCAAAATAGCCCGTCCAATTCATTCTAATGAGGACACTAGAGCACTCCAGGATGAATAGACTGATGCAATGGTCGGAGAAGTGGCAGATGCAGTTTAATATAGACAAATGCAAAGTTCTAA
This sequence comes from Cherax quadricarinatus, assembly GCF_038502225.1. Classification (NCBI taxonomy): domain Eukaryota; kingdom Metazoa; phylum Arthropoda; class Malacostraca; order Decapoda; family Parastacidae; genus Cherax; species Cherax quadricarinatus. The sequence continues at coordinate 9,901,299 of NC_091318.1, forward strand.
ATGTTGGACAGGAAAATAACCATTCCACATATAAACTAAATAATGTAGATCTTAATACTACTGATTGCGAAAAAGTATTTAAGAGTTCTGGTTAGCGGTAATCTAAAACCAAGACAACAGTGCATTAGTGTTCGCAATAAAGCTAACAGAATTCTTGGCTTCATATCTAGAAGTATGAATAATAGAAGTCCTCAGGTTGTTCTTCAACTCTATATTTCCTTGGTTAGGCCTCATTTAGACTATGCTGCTCAGTTCTGGTCACCGTATTACAGAATGGATATAAATGCTCTGGAAAACGTACAGAGGAGGATGACAAAGCTGGTCCCATGTATCAGAAATCTTCCCTATGAGGATAGACTGAGGGCTCTGAATCTGCACTCTCTCGAAAGGCGTAGAATTACGGGGGGTATGATTGAGTTGTATAAATGGAAAACAAGAATAAATAAAGGAGATGTAAATAGCGTGCTGAAAATTTCCAGCCAAGACAGGACTCGCAGCAATGGTTTCAAGTTGGAAAAATTTAAATTCAGGAAGAATACAGGAAAGCACTGGTTTGGTAATAGAGTTGTGGATGAGTGGAACAAACTCCCGAGTACAGTTATTGAGGCTAAAACGTTGTGTAGTTTAAAAATAGGTTAGATAAATACATGAGTGGGTGTGGGTGGGTGTGAGTTGGACCTGACTAGCTTGTGCTGCTGGGTCTGGTGCCGTGCTCCTTCCTTGAGTGGACGTGACCAGACTGGTTGGGTCATTGGGCTAATCCAGTGGGGGGACATGTACCTGCTCCGCATGGGCCAGTAGGCCTGTTGCAGTGTTCCTTCTTTCTTATGTTCTTATATTCAACAAGCGTAGGCTCGATTCACCGACTGCTGATCACTGCCTGGTTTCTAAAGAGTCGGTTTAGTTTAGGCTAAGTAAGATTCGCCACGTGATAACTCACCACGGGAGGTTTTGGTCATCTCTCCGACGCGTTTCACTAGCTTACCGGTCCAGCCCTTTAAAAATTAGGATAATTAGAAGTTGTATGAAAAAAGAGAACTGATGAAAATAGATGTATTTCGGTCACTGCTTGATCCCAGAAAGGTATCCCAGTATTTGGTTAGGTTAGGTAAGGTTCGTCAGGAAAGAGGACAAGTGTTTCTTGACGCGGGTCTGTAGTCATATGATGACCCGCAACTGGAGCTTTTAGTTATCTGATCGAGGACTTCCGCTGACTTAACGGTCCACCCCTTTAAAAACTTTGGTTATAATTACAATCCATTAGATTAGAATTACATAGCCCCAGTCCCCTACATTTTAATGAGCGCGAGAGAAATAGTGCAGAGTGTGGCATAAGATGCTGATGCATCTGCTTATTAATGTTGAAGATGTGAAGCGAATTAAGAGACATTCGCAAGTTATCGCATGGAAACTAATATCCCAATTTTTTCAGTAAAAATGACAAATTAGGATATACCCAGCCCATAACTGATCTAAACATTACAGTGAGAAACACCAACTTTGAATCCAAACAAAGGAATCATACTCGTGTTATGTCACAAACCAATATCCTACATACAATACACTAGCACATTAAGTTTGAAGCTGATCCAAAGGAACATTATCAAATTATCAGCATCGAAGGGTTGAAGCCAAGAGTATGAGGCACTTAAAAATTTTCACGTGAAAACCATTATTTAAATTTTGCCAATTTCTTCCATAAAAAACTTGCAGATTGGAACTTAAGCTGTCCACAACTTAGGTTGTGGGTGCATAACAAACAATTTAATTTACAATGGTCTTGGGCACATAAGGTAAATACATTATGTAGCTTTAATCTAACATAACCCAAAAAATCGACACTGACTTAAAATCAGAAGATTAATTATCCAGTTATTTCTCAGAAAAAACTTTTGTTAAATAAAACTGGCACATTAAAATTTACACAATGTAAAATCAAGGCGAAGCTTCCTTTGAAGAAAACTCAAAGTTTGAAGCTGATCGGAAGATGCACTCGCCAGATACTTAACAGAATCCAACAGTCTTCATCTACACAGTCTAAGCGCCTCTCCCCCCTCCTATACCAGAAATAAAAGTTTCCTACATTGATACCATTCAGAAATTGTTATTTTAATCAAGGTGAAACTGAATCCCTTAGGGTCATATAACACCTGGAGAATAGGAAGGTTCAAATTCGATCCAAGTGAGGGATAGGTAAGTTCAGTACCTCCTTGAGGAGGTGTGCCCACACACCACTAACATGAATCACTATTTACGTAGGATGCACGAGAATTGATTTGTTGATGCTGATCAGAAGAGGCTTTCTAACATTATCTCTGGGAGACCAATATCAAGAGTAGTCTTTATAACATATAACAGAGAGTACCTGCACTTGTCAGTTGTTCCACGAACCTTTCCCTAGATATAGTTCACCAGTGTTGAGAATTTGAAGCCAATCGGATACGGCATTCTGAAGTTATAAACAAAAAATCAAGGGAAGATAGTGGAAGACAGGATCACTATCTAACAATGTTCCGTCTCTGGAATAAAACGTTACTAAAAAGCGTTAATAAAAGCTCATTAAACTAGTGAAACTTAAAGCCATAAAAAATGCAAGTTTTCAATATTTCAGGATTATTCTATTTAAAATTCTCTTCAGTCCTGTAAGAGAAAATATTTTTCCATATGCTTTTTAAGAAAGTTTAATTTGGTGTTCCTTCTTTCTTATGTTCTTATGATATAATCGTTTTCTATAAAACTATCAAGTTCAGTTAAAAAATATTTTATGATACAACAGCTCATATTGCTTGAAGATCAGAAGAGATATTCTCCAGTTTTTACATAGAAACCAATTTATTTAATAAAATTGGTTAATTAAAATTTTCACAGCTCAAAGTGAAAGCCAAGCTTTCTTTTAGTAAAACCTAACAACACTATAAATTTGAAGCCTATCAGAATAGACATTCTCCATTATTATTATAATCAAGGGGGAAGCGCTAAACCCGGAGGATTATACAGCGCCTGGGGGGGGGGGGATGTGGAAGGCATTCAGGCTTAATTCGGGGAACTGGAGCACAGATCTAATTCCCTAAATCAAGAGCCCCTCACCAACATCAAGGAACCTTCCTTGAGGGGAGACATTCTCCAGGAATTGCTTTGAACCCATCAATTCGAAGTTTTTTTTTTTTGTCACTAAAATTTCAAATTTAAACATATCCAGTCTAAACTTTTAGGGTGTCACACTGTTTATCAAATTCATCAACGTCAATATTACGAAGCCAATCAGAGAGGCATTCTCTAATCATCATATGGATTCCAAAGATTCCATGTTTACGTTATTTAGTATACTCACAAATTTACCGCACACAAGCTAAACTTAATGGGTGTTTACCTCGTATTATCCTGAATATATTATGCAACAGTTATGGAATATTGAAGCTGTTCAGATGAGGTAGTCAAATATATTTAATCTGATTTAACGGGCGTGAAATTTTCACACTATTTTACACATAAAATGTTTAAATGTGCTCCTACACACTTGATTTGCACTCTTCACTATAGTCGAAGTTGGAGGAACCCTTTTTAAACATTTGAAGCCACGTAAAAGAGGTGTATGAAAGTTATCGGATCACTTCCAGGAATCTTCAAGTGGACGCTGTAGCAACTTTTATAGGGAACCTGCACTCGCAGGTTGAAAAATAGAAGCAGTTGATCGAATTAAAAAAAAAAAACGAAAAAAAAATCAAGTAACCACTTAAATGTTTTCCCTCGGGATACCTAAGAATACATAACAGACATTAGAACTCAGTATCCAGTGAGTTTGTCGAGGCTTCAGTACTGGTGAAGAAGTAGAGTAATTTTCAAATTATATACACGGCAATTGTGGAAAATAATTTCCCAAAATTATGCTGTATATTTTTTATAATGTAAATATACCTGATTAATACATTACTATTACTCTAAAGTGTATTTTAAAGAAGAGAACCGACAGGGAAGCTCTGCGCCTGCGCTGACGAGCATGGGAGAGTTGCCATGTTTAGAATTGACCGAGACAAACGTTAGTGAAAATCGGAAGAATTTTCGTCGCTCTAGAGGTTATACTGGGCTTAAAACCTCTCAAATAGGAGCCAAAATTGTTGGAAATGCAGTCGTGCAGAATGTGAGAATTAGTCAACTGGACAGGACTCCATAATTAGATGGAAACAGGATATTATCACAGCTAAGTCGATGTCTATGTATGTTGAAATTCTGGCCAGTATTTTCTTCATAAATTTAGGCAAGGGGGTTTTGAGTATGACACACCGTAATCCCCAGACTAATTGGCGAGTCTTATTATTATAAATTCTCCTTCAATGTATATGTATTCACATTTTAAATTTAATATACAGTCCACATATGTATATTAATGTTTTTGCCAGAATTCCTGGTGATGTATATTTCATTTGAAATTAATATAGGTCCAGAGTGACTTTTGGAGAGATAGATTATTGTAGGTATCGAAGGAGGACATTTTTGCGACCTAGGTGTCCTAAAATTCCTACTTGTCTCTGTAACCTTGATAAAGAATAATTATCTTTGTTACCATTTACTGGTATGTATCTTATGAGTTACATCCAGGTAAATTTAATTTTCCACAGCAATGATACATGGAATTTCAGATATACAAGTGAACCAGTTTGGGAACCAGATAGGTGGGAAAGTAACTGATTAACACAGGTAACATTGCTGATGTAATGGTCAAGATATTAAAGGAAAGGCACGGATGTTTACCGCGTGGTATATATGAAGGTGTTTGTGACCGCTCACATTATGCTCTTCACTGCGATATTACATTTTTTGGTAGCGTTGTTACTTTTTTAGGCTAGGAGATTGCATTTTTTGAGTAGGAAATTGCAATTTTAGGCTAGGATAATAGGCTGTTGACTCGGGTATTACGTGTTTGGCTAAGGTATTACATTTTTGGCTAGGTATTGAAATTTTGAGCTGGGATATTATTTTTTTTTGCTATGTATTTTAGCTTGAATAAATTTTTTGGCAAGGGCATTACATATTTTTGCTAAGATATGATGTAATTCGTTTGTTTTTATCACGGTTATTTTAGGACAGGTGATAGAATAGGTAGTAGTTTAGGTGCAGGTATCGAATGCAAGTTCAGACTGTAATTTAAGCAAAGATATCCTAATCAAGCCAAAGCTTCGGCAAAGGGAGCAGGACCAAGACAACGTGTGGTACAAGTTTGTGTTTTGAGGTAAAGGATAACCGCTGCTTCTTGATGATTATGACTGGCAGATGGAGGCAAATATTATCAAGGGCAACCTGGTATGAAAGTGTGCTACATCACAATTAAGATAGAAATCACTATCCTTTCACTAATCAGATCTGAACAAGGAGACTTCACAAGTTGAGCTGGTTGTCATTTATACGATGCTCCCCGAAATTAAGGGGTGTGGTCGCACAGCAGGGGCTTTTGTAAGATGCTCACGTATATATAACCAGAGGTTGACGAGCTGGTGATCTGTACAGTGATCACATAAACTAAGGTGGTGGAGTCGTATCGAGCTGGTGATTTGCAAGATGCTCACATTAATAAAGGGGCACTGTCGCATAAAACAAATAATGTTTACAAGACTCACATACACCAGAGAATGTGACCATATAGAACTAGGGATTTGTGCTATATTCATAAACTACGGGATGAGGAAGAATAGAGCTGATGAATTTTGTTATGCTCACATATAAACCAAAGTGAGTGGTTTATTATGCTCACATGTATGCAAAGGGGCGTGGTTGCATCAAGCTAATGATTCTAGGGAAAATTTCCTATGTGACTGAAGTTGTAGGCCATTTCCCACCGTGGCGTTATTTCCTATGTACTCTCCGGAGTAGATCTTCGAGTGCAAGAACGTATTAGACTTTCATTTGGAAGGCCCAGAGGCCGGAACTCGTGATAGATTAAAGTCTTCATTTGTGGTACAACCTTACCTGCAAACAAAAAAAAAGTACAGTGGCACTTACTCAGATTTACTCTCGAGAACGTATCTTGCAATTTATTTTTTTGTTTCTGACCTGTTTAATGCCCTTTAACAAAAGCAGCCACCACGAGAGTAATTTGTTGTACAACGCATCTCTAAAATGAACGAATTTTCCTCTTAATGTAAGTCATTACCTCCTCCTATGCTAACTGATTAAAATTTCATATACGTACTGGCAAAAACTTGCACTAGATTTTACGAGGTATGAACTCACTTGTTGCTCAAGTAATGATTTTCTTGCACAAGTTGATATAAAGGAGAAGAATCTCCTTAAGTTAATATTAACAAAGCAAAATCTCAGATAACCCCAATAACAAAATCTAGAATCAGATTACTGAAGTCGCAAAATTCAAGCTCTGATTACTCCACTAATAAAAATCCAGGCTCTGATTGCTTCATTAATAAAATCCAGGCTCTGGTTTGCCCTGATAAGTGCCAGACTCGGAATGTTCCTCAACCACAAGATTATAAAAACTCTCACAACATATAAGAGTTACCCATACACCGTCCACAAAAAATCCCCTTACTTGAGCATTTTAGAGAGTTTTTTTTATATTTAATATAAAGACTTAATGAAAGAAGTAATGCAGGCACGAGGACATGGCTCAGATCTGTTAAATAGTTTCTAGTGAGCTCAGTACTGCTACACCACATTCACAGTACTAGTGGTACTGCTAGAGTAGTCACATTACTAGTGGTAATGCTAGACTACATTCACAGTATTAGTGGTAGGGCTAGACTACATTCACAGTACTAGTACTGCTAGACCACATTCACAGTACCAGTACTACTGCAATACCAAATTCACAGTACTAGTACTACTGTTAAACCATATTCACAGTACTAGTGCTACTGCTATATAACATTCACAGTACTAGTGCTAGTGCTGGACGACATTCATAGTACTAGTGTTACTGCTAGACCGCATTCACATTACTAGTTCTACTGCTAGACCACAATCACAGTACTATTACTGCTGCTGTACCACATTCACAGTACTGGTGCTACTGCTAGACCACATTCACACTACTAGTGTTACTGCTAGACGACTTTCACACTACTAGTGCTACTGCTATACCACAATCTCAGTACTAGTTCTACTGATAAACCACATTCACAGTACTAGTAGTACTGCTATATCACATTCACAGTACTACTGTTAAGTCATAACCATAGCACTAGTACTACTGCTAAACCACATTCACAGTACTACTGTTAAACCATATCCATAGTACTAGTACTACTGCTAGACCAATCACAGTACTAGTATTACTGTTAAACCATGTTCATAGCACTAGTACTACTGCTAGACCACATTCGCAGTACAAGTGCTACTGCTGGATCACATTCACAGTACTAGTACAACTGCTAGACCAAATTCACAGTACTAGTACAACTGCTAGACCAAATTCACAGTACTAGTGCTATTACTAGACCACATTCACAGTAATAGTACTACTGCTAGACCACATTCACAGCACTAGTACTACTGCTAGACCACATTCACAGTACTAGTACTACTGCTAGAATACATTAACAGCACTAATACTGCTGCTAGACCACATTCACAGCAATAGCGCTACCTCCAGGTCACATTCACAGCAATAGCGCTACCTCCAGACCACATTCACAGCAATAGCGCTACCTCCAGGTCACATTCACAGCAATAGCGCTACCTCCAGGTCACATTCACAGCAATAGCGCTACCTCCAGGTCACATTCACAGCAATAGCGCTACCTCCAGGTCACATTCACAGCAATAGCGCTACCTCCAGGTCACATTCACAGCAATAGCGCTACCTCCAGGTCACATTAACAGTACTACAAAATTCTTCCTTTAGCACCTTGTTATACCCTGTTGTCACATTTACATTATAAAAACATCAATTATATATTTTTTTCCATTTTTTAATTACAGAGTTATGTTTCGAGTGAAAGCATGTGTAACCTGGTGTTAGGTTTTTGCTGCAGATACATTACCTTTGTACCATTAATTAATTAAATTTCAAATGCATTATATATAATCTGGTAAGTTTTTCCTTGCCACGTAGTATTTAGCGTCAAGTTTTTTTTCCGCAAAAGCAGTTGAGCTAATGTTTACCATTTTCTCAATTGTTAGTGTTATGATTACTTTTATAATAATGGTAATTATTATTGTTTTATTATATTATTCGTATTATATGATTGCTTTTATTACCATTATTATTATTATTAATTTATTTGAAGCCTTGGTTTTACTACACAAGTGATGTCACAGGAAAACTGGTATTATTGCTTAATTGCTAATGTGTGGATTAGAGGGTGTGTGTGTGTGTCGATGTATAATTAGTGATCCAATCAAGCAGTCATTAGTGGAATTCGGTCTTCCCATTTCTGAATAACCGAACTTGCGTCAAGTTCGACACAAGGGCAGTGTATGCCGGGTGTAAGCGCATCTCTGGTGAGCTGAGGGCTGATGGAAGACTCTTCACACTGGCCAGCCCCAGTAACATACATGAATGCGCAGTCAGTGATATTTTTAATGGACACTTACCATTGTGAAGCTTGGGGTAGGGGAAGGTCTATGTTACCCCAGTAGGGACGCCTGAGACGAAGGTACTGATTAATTATGTGGGTAACCGTTAAGGGGTCTAATTCACGTTGAGATGTGTTAATGAATATTAGAGCACTTCATTGTTCTAGCCTAAAAAACCATACCCCCGGCCGGGATTGAACCCGCGGTCATAGAGTCTCAAAACTCCAGCCCGTCGCGCTAGCCACTAGACCAGCTAGCCACAATAAGATTCATCCAACTAGGTATATTTCTACACCATAGGAAAGTTAGCACAGGCACCTCTGTGACCACAAATGCAAGTTTTTACAGACGAATCTCCAGCTAGCGTGGCCGTGACGAACTCTAGCTCAAGTCCCTTCACTGCCGTCAACATGACTTAAGAAATCGTAATGACACGATTGCAAATAAACCATACCCCCGGCCGGGATTGAACCCGCGGTCATAGAGTCTCAAAACTCCAGCCCGTCGCGCTAGCCACTAGACCAGCTAGCCACAATAAGATTCATCCAACTAGGTATATTTCTACACCATAGGAAAGTTAGCACAGGCACCTCTATGACCGCGGGTTCAATCCCGGCCGGGGGTATGGTTTATTTGCAATCGTGTCATTACGATTTCTTAAGTCATGTTGACGGCAGTGAAGGGACTTGAGCTAGAGTTCGTCACGGCCACGCTAGCTGGAGATTCGTCTGTAAAAACTTGCATTTGTGGTCACAGAGGTGCCTGTGCTAACTTTCCTATGGTGTAGAAATATACCTAGTTGGATGAATCTTATTGTGGCTAGCTGGTCTAGTGGCTAGCGCGACGGGCTGGAGTTTTGAGACTCTATGACCGCGGGTTCAATCCCGGCCGGGGGTATGGTTTATTTGCAATCGTGTCATTACGATTTCTTAAGTCATGTTGACGGCAGTGAAGGGACTTGAGCTAGAGTTCGTCACGGCCACGCTAGCTGGAGATTCGTCTGTAAAAACTTGCATTTGTGGTCACAGAGGTGCCTGTGCTAACTTTCCTATGGTGTAGAAATATACCTAGTTGGATGAATCTTATTGTGGCTAGCTGGTCTAGTGGCTAGCGCGACGGGCTGGAGTTTTGAGACTCTATGACCGCGGGTTCAATCCCGGCCGGGGGTATGGTTTATTTGCAATCGTGTCATTACGATTTCTTAAGTCTTGTTCTAGCCTAGTTAGGATAAGTAGCCCTCTAACTAGGTTGTTAACTGACCGGTACAATTAGGCAGAGTGTAGTCACCCGCCTCTTCACTCTCGTGTCCTTTTTGTGACTAGCGTGAGTTAGGTTAAGTTAGGTAAAGTTTGCAAGAAAACAGGACAAGTGTTTCCTGACGTGGGTCTTAGTCATATGATGACCCACAGCTGGAGCTTTTGGTCATCTGACCGAGGACTTCCGCTGGCTTACCGGTCCACCCCTTTACAAATTATGGTCATAATTATAACCTTATTGCATGGGCACCCGGCGCGGGTAGGTATACCCTCGTCAGTACCTAGTCCAATACCCACTGTTGTCAGTTGGGTAGGCTGTGTAAGGTGATGGCAGACTAAACTAATTTTAGCTTAGCTAAAATACTCATAAGTAGTAACTTTTAGGCAGCAAAGACTTCATTAATAAATTAGTTATATTAAGAAGGGGATAAAGGAAATGTGGCAACGTCGAGTAGGCATACGTGGGTGCCCTTCTCGACTCTCATACAACCTCAACCCCCCACCTCCCTCCTCTTCCCTAACGAATACGGGAAATCGGTTGACCTCCCTGATTTCCCACAAGTGATGTCACACTAGTTATAGAACTCAAGTAACGTCAGAACACTAGTAATACATCTCAAATGAGGTCACGCTAGTAATGTGTTCAGTGACATCCACGCCACATTGGCAGTACTGCTCAGTGACGTCAACGCAACACTGATAATACTGCAAAATGAGGCATCAGTTCAACTGAAAATACTGAATATTGAGACACCTGTGTAACATTTGGGCATCTTTATTGTGGAAACATTTCTCCAGCCAGTGACTGTTTCAGTCTAATACACAGGAGTTCTTCTCTGTATTGGACTGAAGAAGCCACAGGTTGGCGAAACGTTTCCTCAATAAAGATTCCCAAGTGTTGCACAAGTGTCTCGTTCTTCATATTGTCGATGGCTTCAGTGCACTGGTAATACTGATCGTTGGTATCAGTGCACTGGCAATACTGCTCAATGGCGTCTGCACTGGCCCTACTGCTCAGTGACATCAACACACCGGCAATACCGTTCAGTGACATCAACGCAACACTGTTCATGAGATACTGATCACGGTGACATCTTCCCCTGGGTTCGCCCAAGTGATTACCTTAATTTGTATTGCAGCGTTATAATGGAATTTTCTTAATTTGTATTGCAGTCGTTATATATGGAATTTTCTGATAACGAAAAAAATATATTTCACTGTGTTTGTTTAGTATTAAATTATTGTAAACAAATCTAATATATATTTAGTTGGGTTAGGCTAAAATAAATTGCCCTTGTTATAATAAGGTTAGGTAAGTTTTCTAAGATTCTTTTGGTGCAAAATTATAATTTTTTACATCAACATTAATGAAAAAAATATATATTTAAACGTATAAGAGAAAATTTTAGAAAGGACTTAATTTTAAATGAGTTCTTGCTAATTGACCAGTTTTACATATTCGGCACGACATATTTATATATATATATATATATAGATATATATATATATATATGTGTGTGTGTGTATATATATATATATATATATATATATATATTATGCAGGACAAGCCACGGGGGGTGGAAATCTTTAGCTCAAGTACTTTCACACTTCTCAGTGCGTCATCAGGAGCTGTGCAATGTTGCAAGGGAGCAACCAAAGCAGGGAGAGAGGTCTCAGAATAGCGTAGGTGTCACCGTCTACGCTAACGGTGACACTAAAGGTAACCATGGAGGTGACACTAAGGGTAACCGTGGACGGTGACACCTAAGCTACTCTGAGACCTCTCTCCCTGCTTTGGTTGCTCCCTTGCAACATTGCACAGCTCCTGATGACGCATTGAGAAGTGTGAAAGTACTTGAGCTAAAGATCTTCACCCCCCCCCCGTGGCTTGTCCTGCATAGTTAAGATCGCCCGTCTGCGATTGTTTGCATATATATATATATATATATATATATATATATATATATATATATATATATATATATATATATATAATGTATATATTTCTGGGGCCTCTTTTACCCCACTAATCAGCGTTCAGTCCGTATAGATAAGGAGAAACTGAGGCAATGTTAACATTTTAAAGATTTTGATTATTAGACAGGAGGGTGGTGTGAAGGAGGGACGTTGAGGGAAGGAAGTGTGAAGGAGGGAAGTGTGAAGGAGGGAAGTGTGAGGGAGGGAAGTGGGACGCTCCGGTAAGATTTCTCTCAAAGTATCGACCCCTACCCTGGAACCTACACACAAGATACACTACCACTGTGAGAAATGACTTGACCGTGGTGATCGTGTTTTATTTTTCAGGAAATATGAAAAATTTGGCTTTAAGCGGGTTTAAGCCATTGATAATCACCACTGTGGAACTTTTCAGTCATTGATAGACGCATTTCACCAGTTCAGCGATCCTTCCCGTAAAAAAAATTAATGAGATATGCTGCTAGGTTAATCCATATAAATTAAAAACAAAAGTAATAATCACTTTTAATTTTTTATTTTTTACCAGGTGCAGTCCGACAGACGATTTTGCAAAATTTTCTGGCTGGTATTAAGCGGAAAATAAAACCAGCACAATTTAAAATGTGTCTTCGCACATACATGCATTGTTAATAAGAACACATGGTAGAGGGCATCAATATGCATCAGTTAGCCTTGAGGGTGCTCTTATATGAGTGTCGCAGCGACAAAATGTTTGTGTTGTGTCTTATCCACTTCTGTTTACTACAGGACCTCAGTCAGCTCCTGCAGCAAACAACACCCATGACTTCTTGTTAATTATACATCCACTTGTCTTACACTACACAAACTTAATTCTACTAGAACTCTGTTTAATGTCAGCCGAAATTTATTAAGATTTATATATACATATATATATATATATATATATATATATATATATATATATATATATATATATATATATATTAAATTATAGATTAAACACACACACACACGACATTATATATATATATATATATATGTGTGTGTGTGTGTGTGTGTCGTGCCGAATAGGTAAAATTTGCGATTTTGTCTTAAATAGCAACGCTTTTCTTGTCAAGTAAGTCAAGCGAAAATTTGTGTATGCAATAATTTCGCAAAAATCATTCTGAACCCAACGAAATAAAATATATTTCATTGTGTTTGTTTATTATTAAATTATTGTAAACTTGTCAAAAATGTGTTTAGTTGGATCAGGCTAAATTAAATTGCGCTTGTTATAATAAGGTTAGGTAAGTTTTCTAATGTTCTTCTGGTACAAAATTATTAATTTTTAAATTACCATAAATGAAAAAAAAATATCTTCAAACGTATAAGAGAAAATTTTAGAAAGGACTTAATTTTAAACGAGTTCTTGGTAATTAACCAGAGGTTTAGATTCGTAATAATTGTTGCAATAAAAGAGGATAAATAGATACATGGGGTATGATATAGAGAGTAGTGATAACAGTGTGTTAGACTATGTATTAGTAGATAAAAGAGTTGATGGATAGATTTCTGAATGTGTGTGTTTTTCGAGGGACAACAGATATATCAGATCATTATTTATTTGTAGCTACAGTGAGAGTAAGAAATTGATTAGGTACAAAGAGCATGGCAGCAGTGAGAGAGAACTGAAAGTTCATAAATTAAAAGAGGAGATAGAGTAAGATATAAGCAGACGTTAGGAGAAAGGTGGGCTAGAAAGAGTATAGGCTATGAGGAGGTTGCAATAATATCGGGTTAGATTAGGTAAGGTTCTTTAGGAAACAGGACAAGTGTTTCCTGACGCGGGTATAGTCATATGATGACCCACCGCTGGAGCTTTTTGGTCATTTGACCGAGGCCCTCTGCTGGCGTGCCGGTCCACCCCTTTAAAAGATATGGTCATATTTATAACCAGTTAGTTTATGATATTGGGTAGATTTAAGAATACAGTGTTAGTGTGCAGCAGAAGTTTGTGGATTTTGAGCAATTGGTGGACTGACAAATGTGAAGGCTTACTCAGCCCTGTAACAACTTCAGTCAGTATTACCAAGGCTGGCTCCTCCTCAGGAAAATTAATGAATAGAAAAAGAAATAATAACAGACAATGATAAACACTTTATTATTTAGAAACGGAAAATGTAAAACAATAAAACATGAATGGGTATCCTAATTGAAAGAAAAATGAAAAATGAAATGAAAAAAATTACATTTGAACTCAACGCTAATATATGTATATCGTGGTAATGGGGTGTCAGGTGTTGGTGACACTGTGTGTTGTTGAAATCGTAGTCGTTGCTGATGTGGGGGGGGGGGGGTAGCAGGTGTTGGCGACCACCACTGGCTCGTTCTTCACAGAGTATAGCCGTGTGTAATTACTTCAGATGACAGGAAAACAGGTTCGTTACCACTGCTATGATGAGGGGTTAGGTCCTGTGTTGGCTTACATAACAGGTAAGTAGACTAAACATGGGACGTCTCAGGACCTTAGTCCGTCTCCTTCTATTCTTCTTGTTGGTTGACAGGTGACCCTCTCTGTCATTCCAAACTGTAGAGAGAGACAGATTACCCACTGCTTAAGAAATCACTCTCCATGATAAGTACAATACCTAAAAGATGTGGTGATTATTAAAACATTTAACAGATAAAGAATGAAAGGACTAAATTAATTATTGGTCAAAAGTGAAGCTTTCAACCAATAAGTCCACTAAAATATGATCAGGCGTGTACTTACAGTAGTGTTGAGAGCTGTGAGTCGAGTGATTTACTGTTTGATCGGAGCCCCACACGTCACCTTTGGGGGGGGGCCGGCAATCAAACTATCACTTTCGGGAAGGGATAGCGGGAGCTAGACTGACCCTACCTTAATTTAACAAGTAGCCGGCAATGAAACTATTGTTACTATACACTCCCTCGCTACTCCTATCTATTGAACTTTTCCCTCACACTCCCCCATACCAAGACTTATAGTCAAGGAGTATGAGAAGAATAGGCGAGGAAAAAGTTCTAACATGTGGAACTCGCGTAAGGCAACAAACAAATCTTCTACTGACTGTCACGACTTAACCAGTCAGAGAAATAATTGAATGAATCATTGATATACACAATATGGAACTTAAAAGCCTGGAGTGCCAATGTCCACCTCAAGAGGCGACTGTTGGTTCCCTTAAAAGTTTCTAGGTATATCAAAGGTTTGTGGTCCGTTTCTAAAATGAATTCTTTTCCCAGCAAATAAAACTTAAGTTTGGAAATACCCCACACAAGGGCCAAACATTCCTTTTCTATGGTGGAGTATCTCGTTTCTGTAGGAGGGAAGTTTTAGATTTAATAAATGTACAGGAACTAGGAGTGTGTGTATTTTGTGCAGTAAGAACCTGACACCTGTTGCAAGAACTATACTTCTTTGTAACCTGAGAGTACATGCTTGGCCAAAAATAAGTGTGCTTGAGCTTATGCCACGTCTTAGGATGAGCCAAGTGTTTGGTCACTGGCAAATCATGAGCCATTTGAAGAACAGTCTCTCGACATGGTTTAGGAACAACAAGGAGGGAATAATCTATCACTGAAGAATGAGATTTAAATACAGATTTATATAAGATACCATTAATATATTCAAACTTATGAGATACGTATCTCCCGTGGATAACTTTGTTGTTAAAAGCTTGATTATGACAATCCCGAAGTGAAGGGCAATTGTGCTGTATATTGACAAAGTCATCCTTGGACATAAAATCTGGGAAAATAAAAGTACTTATGGTGGGAGAAGAGGAGGTAGGAGAAGCCGGGGTTATGGTCTGAGTCCTAGTCAAGACATTGAGAGTGCCCGAGGCAATACCCTTATTTTCACCCGACGAGTGGACAGGTGATCCTGCTACCTCACTATCGAGAGCAGTATCATCTGTTTCCACTCCTAAATAAACAGTACGAGACAATGCAGCTTCCGGTGCAGAATTGTTAAGGTGATTATTTAACTTGCAAGGAAGAAGAGCTGGAAAACTTAGATCCACGGGTGGTGACGAAAGATCCGCCTCTGAAGGAAGAACGGTACTTTTAATGTTACCCACTATTATAGAACAAGCAATTGGGGCTAGTACCGCATTAGTCCAACCGGTGAACCATTTAGTTTTCAAGTAACAACGTATTGTAGGGAAAGTATTTTCACGTCCCAAGTAATCTGAAAGAATAGTGGACACACGAGAGGTTTTAAAGTAAGGGAACAGTTTGTCCGAAATTATGATGCACGTACATCCAGTGTCACGTAATATGTCTGAGACTTTAATACCATTAACTGCTCCTGAGCAGAAGGGTGCTTGGTCATTACCGTCAACAAAACATCTACCAACTTTCTCTAATTTCTTGGAAGGACAATCTGGACGTTTATGTCCGATACCATCACATCGATGACAGGTTGGTATAATAGCTGGTGACTTTGCTTCTACTGTAGGCTTCTTAATCTTTGGTTCAGGTGAACCATTGCCTTTAAGGTTCGATCCCTTTAGGTCTTTATAGGAATTGTGAGCCTCAGAATACAGGTCAGCAGCCTCAGCAACTTCCTCAGCTTTAATCAGGTTACGTTCTCTGATGAATGTTCTTATCTGGTGGGGAAGAGCTGTCAGGAACTGGTCAGCAACCATGAAGTCTCTAAGAGATTCATAACTGTGATCAATTCCTGAACTCTCTATCTAAAAGTCGAACAAACGAAAGAGTGTTACCTGTAACTGCTGAAAGTTTTGGCCATGCTGTAAGGTGGCATACCTGAAATCTTTCCTGTAAGAATTTGTGGTTTTTTGATATGCTTTAAGAATTGCCTTCTTCAGTAGGTTATAATTACATATGATATCCTGCGACAAAGTTGCATAGATATTCAAGGCTGTACCAGAAAATAACATTCCTAACCTGGTAGCCCAGGTGTCAGGCCATTCACAGAGGGTAGTGGTATTTTCAAACCTGATGATGTATGAAGTAATGTCTTCACCCTCTGTGAAGGGAGGTAAATTAGGTGTTGGAATATGTGCACTAGCTGCATGATGTTCAATTACTCCTTCCTCTAATTGTTGTTGTGTAAGAGTTAACTTTTTATTCTCTAATTCAAGGCGAGCTTTTTCGAGCTTGCGATCCTTTTCTCTCTCTATTAACTCAAGTTCTTTAGCTTTTTCCTCGCGTTCTCTAGCTCGTTCCTCACGTTCTCTAGCTAGTTCCTCAACTTCTCTATCATTTGCTCTTTCCTCAAATTCTCTTAATTTAACTTGTTCCTCACGTACTTAAGCTTGTTCCTCACGTACTCTAGCTCTCTCCTCACGATCAAGTCTATCACACTCCTTTTTGTCTTCTCTCTCTCTTTCTATCTTGGTTTTCTCTCTCAATTCGATCTCTCTCCTTTTTATCCTCTCTTTCTCTTTCTAACTGTCTTTCTTGATTCTCTCTCTCTCTATTCTTTCTCTCTCCTTATTCTCTTCTCTTTCGATTCTCTCTCTCTCTCTTTCAAGTCTTTCCTGGATCTTAGCACTAATGAAAGTTTCTAAATTTTTCCCTGTTATTCCTAACTTACTTCCAGCATTCATCCAAAACTGGTATTCCTCCATAGTTGCAAGAATAACTTAAACTATCAGGGGAAATGAAACGGGTATTAAAGAAAATGGAGGGTTTAATTCCTGCTCTGCTCAAACTGTAAATAAACCAGAGGGCTCGATCCCTGCTTCAATTAAACAATATGTATTAATGAAAATGAAGGGTTCTATGCTGGCTTCGAGCAAACAGTAAGTAGAATTGGGTCACTTGACCATCCAATCTTCTCACCAACAAATCAAGAGTGTCCTACAACAGTTCCCTTGATAAAATAAAGAGCTCAATGAAACAAATTGTCACTGGAAAATCTCGGGTCCCTAGAGTCTAATACTCCGAAGTGTTTCAAGCTCGAAAAGGTGGCAGAATTAAATATTATATCCTGCCTGACTTGACTTACAATAAATTGAGACTATAACAATCACCTAATCTTTTAAATACCTGTACCGTAGTCCTACCATAGAGAATGATTACTCATGGCTGGTGGTAACCGTCTGTGGTATGCGGCGCTGAAGTTCCAATGGTAGATTCAAGATGGAGTTGAATCTTGATTCAGTCGAGTTGATCCTGGCAAGGTCGCCACTTGTGAAGGCTTACTCAGCCCTGTAACAACTTCAGTCACTATTACCAAGGCTGGCTCCTCCTCAGGAAAATTAATGAATAGAAAAAGAAATAATAACAGACAATGATAAACACTTTATTATTTAGAAACGGAAAATGTAAAACAATAAAACATGAATTGGTATCCTATTTGTAAGAAAAATGAAAAATGAAATGAAAAAAAATTACATTTGAAATCAACGCTAATATAGGTATATCGTGGTAATGGGGTGTCAGGTGTTGGTGACACTGAGTGTTGTTGAAATCGTAGCCGTTGCTGATGTGGGGGGGGGTAGCAGGTGTTGGCGACCACCACTGGCTCATTCTTCACAGAGTATAGCCGTGTGTAATTACTTCAGATGACAGGAAAACAGGTTCGTTACCACTGCTATGATGAGGGGTTAGGTCCTGTGTTGGCTTACATAACAGGTAAGTAGACTAAACATGGGACGTCTCAGGACGTTAGTCCGTCTCCTTCTATTCTTCTCGTTGGTTGGCAGGTGACCCTCTCTGTCATTCCAAGCTGTTTACCTGGACAGAGTTCCGGGGGTCAACGCCCCCGCGGCCCGGTCTGTGACCAGGCCTCCTGGTGGATCAGAGCCTGATCAACCAGGCTGTAGAGAGAGACAGATTACCCACTGCTTAAGAAATCACTCTCCATGATAAGTACAATACCGAAAAGATGTGGTGATTATTAAAACATTTAACAGATAAAGAATGAAAGGTCTAAGTTAATTATTGGTCAAAAGTGAAGCTTTCAACCAATAAGTCCACTAAAATATGATCAGGCAGTGTACTTACAGTAGTGTTGGGAGGTGAGAGTCGAGTGATTTACTGTTTGACCGGAGCCCCACAAGTCACCTTTCGGGGGGGGGGGGGAAGAGGGAGGGGAAGGGATAGCGGGAGCTAAACTGACCCTACCTTAACAAGCAGCCGGCAATCAAACTATCACTTTCGGGGAGGGGGAAAAAGGGGGGAGGGGAAATAGCGGGAGCTGGACTTACCCTACCTTAACAAGTAGCCGGCAATGAAACTATTGTTACTATACACTCCCTCGCTACTCCTATCTATTGAACTTTTCCCTCACAACAAAGTAAACAGAGTGATAAGTAGAAAAAATTAACATGCGAGATATGTTTACAAAGCAGCGATAATGCATGGAAGGTGGAGTATATGGAGAGTAAAAGACGGAGTAAGAGAGTAGTGGGGCTGTGTAAAAGAAGCGGTTTCGTCAACAAATTTTGCTAATAAGAAAATTTTTGGAGTATGATTAAGTTTAGGAAACCTATGGAACAAAGGGATTAAGCTATTAAAGGATGGGGAAGTGGACATATTGGGAAGGTGGAGCGAGTATTTTGAGGAACTGTTAAATATTGAAGAAAGGGAGGCTTTGATTTAATGCATTGGGCAGGAGGTATAACATCTTTTAGGAGTGAGAAAAAGACAGGTTTGAGTGTGGGGAGGTAAGTAAAGCAATGGGAAGAAATATTAAGAGTGGGTGGTCATATAGTTTTGGACTGGTTGGTGTATTTGGCAGAAAGCGTGATAATTTCCATTGTATAAAGGAAAAGGGAAGAAAATAGTGTAAGAATTTTGGAGGAATAAGCCTGATGAACATACCGTGTATGTTCATTAGGCTTAAAAGAATGGTTAAAAGAATTAAGGTTAAGGCAGATAGCAGGAACGTAGATAAAGATTGGGATGAGTATACCAAGTGTTTCTGAGTCATATATAAAATAGGAGCTTCTCTGCAGCAAAAGAATGACGTAAAGATGCATGGTTTGCCAGTTTTCTTTGATCTGTAAGATCTAAAACTGATACTTTTATAGTTTTCCTGCAACATATATGAGGGGTAAAACCTTAAAAAAAAATGGGCTCAATAAGGATAAAAATATCTCGGGTATATACTCTTCAGACCTTTCAAAGATGTCTGAAATTAAGGCATTAGAATCAGATGTATGTGTTGAGGGATGTTATGTATTAAACAAAGGAAAACTTATAAAGGGTAAAAATTAATAATGTGTGATAAAAGATGAGAGGTATAAAGAAAGTCTGTTTCGGATACTATTAAAATTTTCAAAAGTTTTCTAAAGCAAGGAAATAGCAGCAGGGGAATGTGTTTACAGATGTTAAGGTGCAATAAGTATAATAAAAAGAAAAAAGTATGTGGTAATAAAAACATAGAGGTCAATTTTATGTTTATTTTGGGTGGATAAACAACTCTCTTTGTGCCCCCATTATACTTAATACCAAAAGCACTAAGGTATGTGTTTTTGCTATTAAATATAATTTCTGCAATAGTAAAGTTGTGTGCAGTGCTGCATAAGTTTTTATCAGTGATTTATACTTTTTGCAAAGTTGGTGTTACTAATTCACCAGCAATTTTCACTTCTCATCAGTAGACAACAAACATGTCTGTACAGTCTCATAAATTGCAGTGGAAGTATTAGAAATATAATAAGAATATTTCGAGTTGTTAAATATAGTTCATGAAAGTGAAACGGTAGTAACATGCCTAGAGCAGGTAGACATAATAGCTTGTAGAAGTAAAGAAGAGGTGAATGTAGGTACGGTGTATGAGGCAATAGGCAAGATGAAGGGGATTAAAGCACGTGTGACAAATGGGATTAAGACAGACGTTACAAGCAGGTGGGCAGTTAGCTCTTGAGTTGGTGGTGCATTGTTTAATATTTGTTCAGTAAGATAGCTTGTACAGATCATTTGCATGGGAAAAAAACGACACGAGAGAGTGAAAACTATACAAGGATTTAGGTAGGGTAGGGAATGTTTAGACCAAGTATTTACAGTGAAGCTATATAAATGGACAACACTTAGGAGAGGGCAAGAAAGTGCTTGTTGCATTTATGGATCCAGGAAAGGAATACGTATGATGGCATCTTAATTCATCCTGAGGTACATCGCGAAGCAATATGACTGATGTTGCAAATGTATGAAATATGTAGTACGTTATTAAATGTTGTGAAGAGTGTTCACGAGAGGCTCAGGTCAGAATATATAGGAAATAAGGGAACCATTTTCTAGCAATAGCAAGTCCTAGAATATAAATTGTGGTGTCACCTCAGTTCTTTAATACATTTATAGATGTGTAAATGAAATAAATGGCTAGTATATTAACAAACATTTATATATTTAATACCGGACGTGGGAAACTCAAGCCTCTACTATCCCATTCAAGGTGAAATATGTACAGTAAATGGTGCCCTTAATCACCGCGTTTTCGATTCCCCATAAATATTAGTGGAAGGTTTCAGTCTTCCCACGCTAACTCTCGTGGTGTGTAGGGTCAGGTCAACAACAACAACAACAAAAAATGCCCTGTTACAATCTTGATGCTGCCAGCCTGGGAGATTGTTAAGGATGTCCAGACGACACAAACTCTTCATATGTTAACAGACAGCTTGATTCTCACATGTTAGCTATGAGAGGTAAAAATGTTTGTTGATCTACCATCAGTTTGTGGTATCTAAAGTCAAGTACAGCACAGATTTTACTTACCATGCATTGCCCAAACCTTGTCAATGCCCAGAGTTTGTGAAACACTGCCCAGATCGTGATAAGCACAACCCAAACTTTGTAAAGCTCATACCTAATATCAAGTACAGCCCTAGTACTGACAAGCATAGCTCTATAATAATAAAGCATAGCCCTAATGTTAAACACAGCCCTAATAATGTCAAGCACAACATTAATATTGTCAAACACATCCCTAATGTTAAGAAGCAGAACCATAATAGTTAGTCACAGCCCTAATAATATAAAGTATAACCCTAACACTGTCACGCACGACCCTAATATTGTCAAGCACAGCCATAATACTTTCAACCTAACATTTTCAACCTTTAATATTATCAAACTTAGTACTGTGAGGCAAAGCCCAAATATTTCCCAGCACCTCCCTAATATTATCAAGCAAAGTCCCAGTATTGTCAAGCACAACCTTAATATTTCCAAGTACTGCGCTAATATTGTCAAACACCGCCCTAATATTATTAAGCACTGCCCTGATATTGTCGAACACATCCCTAATATTATCAAGCACAACTCTTATATTATGAAGCACAGTAGTAATATTGTCAGGCACAGCCCAGATTTTAATTAGAACGCACAGCTTAGAACTTATGTCAGTTTGTATATACTGTACACTTTTTAAAGAGCGTCCGAGAGCAAAGGATTTTTATACCAACTCTCAAGCACAAACATGCAGGCGATGATGTGGGCCACGTCTACACTGCTAAATGATGGTGTGGGTTCCGACTACACTGGCAAGAAATAGTGTAGGCTACAACCTGACTATTTCTATGCAGTCTTTTAGTAGGATAGGCGTAGCCACCACTACCCTACCAAGAGTGAGTGTAGGCCACCACTACACTATGATGAGAGAGTGTAGGCCATCACTACACTACCAAGAGAGAGTGTAGGCCATCACTACACTACCAAGAGAGAGTGTGTGGGCCACCTCTACACTACCAAGAGAGAGTGTGGGCCACCTCTACACTACCACTGATTACCTCATACTCCTTCCTCATCTTCCACCGTTCTTTTCTGTATTGGACTGAAGAAGTCACTGACTGGCAAAACGTTTTCAGAATAAAGATACCCAAATATTGCACAAGTGTCCCATTTATCAAGGAAATATAAACAATTGGAAAATTGAAGTAGACACAAAAATTCTGTGAAATTTACTAGAAAATGAAACACACATGAAACATTACCTAACTGAATTATATAATGAAAACAAATTGAAAATGTGAATCAAAGCTAACATCGACTCCTCCAGCAAGAAGTACAGAGCAGCCCGTGATACTGGAGAATAAGATCCACTCTGGCCAGTGGCCCAGAGTTACATGTTTAGTAAAGCCACTGATAGAGATGCGAGGATAGTAACAGACGAGTCGAGTGCCTCAGATTGAAGACTGAGATCATTACGGCCGTGGAAGAATAGGCATGAGCCCTAATGAGCGCAAGTCAACATAAGGTGTAGTTGTGGTAGAAAATTAGCTCAGACCTGAGTGAAGCTTTAATACTCGAGCGCCCGCACATAGAAAAGTGAAACTTATGACGACGTTTCGGTTCGACGTAGGATATCAACTAATAAACCATACCACTGGCGGGGAAAGGAACCCGTGATCGGAGAGTCTCAAAACTCCAGACCGTCCCGTTAGCCACTTGGCCAGCTAGCCACAATAAGAGTCATCCAACTAGGTGTCATTACGATTTCGTGAGTCACATTAACTAATAGTGTGACTTGTTAATGATCCAAGACGGACCGAAACGTCGTCACTCCTATGTGCGGGTATCGTTCCAGTCATGATATAGCGCCTTTACATTCTTGAAGCGTTAACGACTCGGTGAACCCAGTAAACAGAGGTCTCGGAGATTCACGAAGGCGACAAGTTGACACAGATGAAGCACCTTATGTACAGTGATAATCACACACTAAAAAGGAGATGACTTCCACAGTTACGTAAGATCAAGCGGATTAGAAGATTCAGAGTCTTATTACCAAAGTCGAAGCAATCCGTCAGGTCTCTCAAGGTTCCGTTGGCCCACGAAAAAACACGAGGGCTGAGGAGAGAAAAACACAGCAGTTGCCATAACGGCAGAAGGTCGTTATGGCAACTGCTATATATGTTAAAACGAGATACCACCAAATCAAGACATTTAACAGAAGCAAAAACAAACAGATAAACTACTTGATACAATACACGCTGAGGAATATTAAAACCGTCAGGATTACAGTTAAATATGAGTAGTTCGCCGGTATGGTCCCCGCCCGGGGACAAGTGACAAGTGACTTTATTCGACTCCTCGCCTCCCACACGCCACCTACTAACCCAGAGTATAGCGTGACGAAAGGCTGGCTGGTAGGCGGATACCTCTGAAACAAGCGCTTCAACACACCAGTCACTCACAGATGTACACAAAAATTACGTCTGTACACGTGAACGTTTTCCTTCACCGCGACAATGATGCGAATAATCAAGAGTTTGGAAAACTGTTGTAAGGAATTGTGGAGGAAGTGTAAGAGATACGACGTGAATATTTACTTGTGGTCATCATCTGAGTGGAAAGTAAAGAAACATGACTAGATTTTTTTTTTTTTTAGCGTCCTAAGGCTTGGCAACAGATGGGCCACATATGGGTGAGTTAGCGCTGTTCTAGCAACATCTGGGCCACATGTGGGTGATAGTGTTGTTATAACAACATCTGAACCACAAGTGGGTCATACAGTGCTGCTCTAGCAACAGCTGAGTCACATGTGGATGATATAATCGTGTTATAGCAACAGCTGGGTTACATATGGGTGATATATTGTTATTGTGCTATCATCTGGGCCATATGTTGGTAATATAGTGCCATTATAGCAACAGCTGGGTCTCATGTGGGTGTTATAGTACTATTATAGCAACAGCTGAGCCACATGTGGGTGAAACTTTTGTTATAGCAACAGCTGGGCCACATGTTGGTGATTTAGTGTTGTTCTAGCACCAGCTGGGCCACATGTGGGTGACTGTTATAGCAACAACTGTGGCACATGTGGGTGACTGTTATAGCAACAGCTGGGCCACATGTGGGTGATATAGTGCTGTTATAGCAACAGATGGGCCACATGTGAGTTATACAAATATCTACGCGTGCATGGATGCACATGTATGCGTGCACGAATACACGTTAAGATTTACACGTATGCATGCATATACATGCATGTACGCATGCATGCACGGATGCCAATGTACAAACATATTTGGCAACGGTAACTACCACACAGCAGGCTAAGTTTCTATAGGCAAGTGCCTTTGATACACGATAATTAACTAACAAGCGTGCATACACGAATGCGGACGTGCGTACATACAAGTATATATATATATACGCATAAATAAAATAAATGATAAAGAAATCAGTAGTGGGACCACTTAACCTGCTGCATTATTTCTTGCAGTTATAAGAATAAATAATAATAAAAAAATCTATAAAAATAATGAGGAGATTCATTTGTGACGGTTTTTTGTAGGTGATTTGGAAAGTGCAGCAACAGGAGTGTGAAGAAATAAAATAACATGTTGAAGGTTTATTGATTCAAGGTGTTGCAACTACCTTCCTCCACCTCAATCAAAACTGATTGCCTTCCATTACCCAAGCTTTGTATGACCCCCTCCGGGTTTAGCGTTTTCCCATGAATATAACACACAACGCGAGGCGTTGGCTCAATTTATTCTCATTTTTAGGAAATTAAATATCTTAATTATTTTTTCAATTAGTGTTACGGAGGAATAAGATCAGAATGAGAGAGACGAAGGAATAAGATCAGTATGAGAGACACGAAGGAATAAGATCAGTATGAGAGACACGAAGGAATAAGATCAGTATGAGAGACACGAAGGAATAAGATCAGTATGAGAGACACGAAGGAATAAGATCAGTATGAGAGACACGAAGGAATAAGATCAGTATGAGAGACACGAAGGAATAAGATCAGTATGAGAGACACGAAGGAATAAGATCAGTATGAGAGACACGAAGGAATAAGATCAGTATGAGAGACACGAAGGAATAAGATCAGTATGAGAAGATTGCATCAATGATGAGAAGTCTAGGAAACGATTGTAAGGAATTGTGAAGGAAGTGTAAGAGATACTGGAAAGGAGCTGTGACTGTGTACCCGCGGTCATGATCTGACTGGAAAGTAAAGAGCCATGACTCTCTTAACTACACTTTTAAAGTCACACTATTTGGCAACAGCTGGGTTACATGTGGGTGAGTTAGTGCTGTTGTAACAACAGCTGAGTCACCTGTGGGTGGGTTACATAAGAACATAAGAACGAAGGAACACTGCAGAAGGCCTACTGGCCCATGCGAGGCAGGTCCAAGTCTCCTACCGGCTTAAGCCAATGCACCCAACCTAGTCAGGTCAGGTCACATTGACTTAAGGGAGGAACACGGCAACCGACCTGGTAGCACAAGCTATCAGGTCTAACTCACACCCACCCACATCTACTCATGTATTTATCCAACCTATTTTTAAAGCTACACAACGTTCTGGCCTCTATAACGGTACTTGGGAGTTTGTTCCACTCATCCACAACTCTATTACCAAACCAGTACTTTCCTATATCCTTCCTGAATCTGAATTTTTCTAACTTAAAACCATTGCTGCGAGTCCTGTCTAGGCTAGATATTTTCAGCACACTATTTACATCCCCTTTATTTATACCTGTCTTCCATTTATACACCTCAATCATATCCCCCCTAATTCTACGTCTTTCTAGAGAATGCAGTTTCAGGGCCCTTAGTCTATCCTCATAGGGAAGGTTTCTGATACATGGGATCAACTTTGTCATCCTCCTTTGTACATTTTCCAGAGAATTTATATCCATTCTGTAATACGGTGACCAAAACTGTGCAGCATAATCTAAATGAGGCCTAACCAAGGATGTATAGAGTTGAAGAACAACCTGAGGACTCCTATTATTTATGCTTCTTGATATGAAGCCAAGGATTCTATTAGCTTTATTGCGAACACTTATGCACTGTTGTCTTGGTTTCAGATTACTGCTAACCAGAACTCCTAAATCTTTTTCGCAATCCGTAATATTAAGATCTACATTATTTAGTTTATATGTGGCATGGTTATTGTCCTGTCCAACATTTAGAACTTTGCATTTGTCTATATTAAACTGCATCTGCCACTTCTCCGACCACTGCATCAGTCTATTCAAATCTTCCTGGAGTGCTCGAATGTCCTCGTCAGAATGAATTCGACGGCCTATTTTGGTGTCATCGGCAAACTTGCCGATGTCGCTCTTTATGCCCTCATCTTTGTCGTTTATGTAGATTGTGAACAGCAGGGGGCCCAACACTGACCCCTGTGGAACACCGCTCGTGACGCTTCCCCACTCTGATTTCTCCCCATTTATGCAAACTCTCTGCTGCCTATTTGTCAACCATGCCTCTATCCAGGAAAAAATCTCTCTTCCTATTCCATGTGCTTTAATTTTCCTCAATAGTCTCTGATGTGGGACCCTGTCAAAAGCCTTACTGAAGTCCATATACACAATATCATATTCATTACCATGATCTACCTCCTCAAATACCTTAGTGAAAAAAGTTAATAAATTCGTAAGGCAGGAACGCCCCTTTGTAAAACCATGCTGAGATTCGTTGATTAATTTATGCTTTTCAAGGTGGCTACGAACTGCCTCGGCAATTATTGATTCCATAAATTTTCCCACTATGGAGGTTAGGCTTATTGGTCTATAGTTCGAAGCTAAGGACCTGTCACCTGTTTTGAAAATAGGTATCACATTTGCCATTTTCCACTTATCTGGCACCATGCCAGTTTGTAGTGATATGTTGAAAAGATTAGCCAAAGGTGTGCTAAGCTCCTCTTTACATTCCTTTAGAACCCTTGCATACAGTTCATCAGGGCCTGGGGATTTGTTAGGTTTTAATTTATCTATTTGCCTAAGGACCATGTCACTTGTGACCCTAATAGTGCACAGTTTATTATCGTCCTGTTCTACATAATTTATCATTACTGGAATATCGCTGGTATCCTCCTGTGTAAAAACTGAGAGGAAGTATGTGTTAAAAATTCTACACATTTCCTTATCACTGTCAGTGAGCTGACCCGAGGAACTTTTGAGTGGGCCTATCTTGTCCCTGATCTTACTTCTGTATACCTGAAAGAATCCTTTTGGGTTAGTCTTCGATTCTCTTGCAACTTTAACCTCATAATCTCTTTTTGCGTTTCTAATTCCCTTTTTTATTTCTCTCTTTAACTGAATATATCGATTTCTTAATTGCCCCTCTCCTCTTTTGATTTGCCTATATATGCCTCTCTTTTGACCAATCAAATATTTTAATCTATTGTTCATCCATTTAGGATCATTTTTGTTTGATCTAATTTCCCTATTTGGAACATAATTTGACTGAGCAGCTAGAACTATGCCCTGGAAAGCATCATATCGGCAACCATCACCACCTACCTGACCCTTAGTCAGGTCATTCCAGTTCAGCCCACCTAAGTAATTTTTCAGTCCTATGAAATCAGCCAAGCGAAAGTCAGGGACGGAGACTTGATTGCCATTATTAGGGGAATTCCATGATATATTAAAACTGAGTGATTTGTGATCACTTTCCCCAAGCTCATCATTAACCTCAAGATTATTAATTAGTGTTTCCCTACTGGCAAGAACCAAGTCAAGGAGGTTATTTCCCCTAGTTGGCTCTGTCACAAACTGTTTTAAAAAACAATCCTGGATCGTATCAAGAAAGTCACCTGACTCTAAATTTCCTGTCAAATTGCTCCAGTCAATCTGTCTATATTTGAAATCTCCCATTAGCACAACATTTTCGTATGTAGATGCCTTACGAATTTCGTCCCATAGAAGTTTACTGCACTCCCTATCAAGATTTGGGGCCCTGTAAATCACACCCAAAATTAGTTTTTCTTGGCCCTCGAGAAGCTGTAACCAAACAGATTCAGTGGCTGACGCTTCTAATTTAATATCTTGTCTAACACAACAATTTAAATTGGCTCTGACATACATCGCTACTCCACCACCTTTCCTGTTGACCCTGTCAGTGTGGAATAATTTATAGCCTTGTATGTGACATTCAGAGGGCATCTCTCTATCTTTCAGATTGAGCCAGGTCTCTGTTATAGCAATAATATCTATGTTTCCTGCACTTGCAATTAATCTTAGCTCATCTATCTTATTTCTTACACTCCTGCTATTAGTATAGTAAACCTTAAGGGAGCTAGTCCCTTGCTGCCCTCTGCTGTCCCCCTTTGTTTGCTGACCTGATCTATTGTCTTTATTGATAACTTCATGCTGAATGCCTTTTATACATTTACTGTTTCCAACCCAAGTGTTGCAACCTGCTTGTTTCCCACACATACCCATACCTCTATCTTCCATCAGTTTAAAATCATAGGCATTTCACCAATGGCCTTCTCAATCGAGTCTGCAAGTGCTACCACCCCAGCCCCAGAGAGATGTACCCCATCCCTTGCATACATATCATGTTTGCCATAAAAGTTGTTCCAGTTGTCAATGAATGGGATTGCAAGTTCCTTGCAGTATCTGTCTAGCCAGCAATTTACACCAATTGCCCTAGACAACCATTCATTTCCTACTCCCCTTCTAGGCAAAATGCTACATATGATTGGGATTCCTCCCTTAGACTTAATGAAATCTATAGCTGACCTGTACTTATCTAGCAGCTCTTCTCTCCTACCCTTCCCAATATCATTTCCACCAGCACTGAGACAGATAATGCGCTTGTTCCCATTACCTGACATGATATTATCCAGCCTGTTGACAATGTCCCCAACACCAGCTCCAGGGAAGCACACTCTATCTCTCATCTTCTTATTCCTATTACAAAAAGCACGGTCAATGTATCTTACCTGAGAGTCACCAACCACAAGAATGCGCTTACCTCCATTAGCAGGGGCAGTAGTACCCTTACCTTCACTGGCCACTGAAGTACATTCATCCTGAAGAACAGAGAAGCGATTTCCTACCTTCAGATCTTCACTCTTAACTTTCCTTACTCTGATGCGCCTTCCATTACT
>NC_091318.1:9940806-9968306 GCF_038502225.1 Cherax quadricarinatus
GATTATTGGCTAATCGATGAGTGAACCAACTACCTAATCACTCTTGCTCTCCGTCAGTTACCCGGCAAATGAGGAAATTGCCCTTACAGCCGGTCAAACCAGTCGTCTTGCAAGACGACCTAACAGCCTGTAACAATCAGGAAGCCAGCCACTCAGCCAGCAAGTCAACATGTCCCACACGATAAACAGGAAATTAACTGAACTGTTAGAAACTGAGTCAGTCTGGCAGTCAGTCATTAAATTCAGTCAACTTGGCAGCCAATTAGGTAGCTAGCTAGCCATGCATTACAACAGAAATCAATTGAGCCAAACATCAATATTGTGAGCAACTAAGCAGACGCAGAGAAGGAAACTGATAGTCAATAGTCAGTGAGGCAGATGATCACCTAGTCAGTGAGGTTGATAGTCAGCTAGTCAGTGAGGCTGTCAGTCAACTAAGCAGTGAAGTTGACAGCCACCTATTCATTGAGATAGTCACCTAGTCAATGAGGCAGTTAGTCACCTAGTCAATGAGGAAGACAGCCACCTAGTCAGTGAGGCAGTCACCTAACGAGGTTGACAGTCAACTAGTCAGTGAGGTAGACAGGGAGGCTGACATTCACAGTCAGTGAGACAGATAGACAGGCAGCTGGCAGAGCAAGTGAACACAAGCTGCAATATTTGCCATGTTTGGAGTAATTACTCTACATGTTTACCTCAGGGTTGATTACCCCGCCAGCCCCGTTAGCGAGAACCTTCGCTGTAGCTGGGAGCTCCCGGGGTTTCACCTACTAGGCACCAACCCACAGGGGTCTCACCTAGTGGGAGTCTTACCACTAGGCCTTTTACCCACACTTACCCACTGAATATGCGAATACACCTCTTGTGTTAAGACTATGCAAAGTTTTACATGGGTGTCAGAGAATACGTGCACAAAGTTTTGGATATATACACCACGTTTTTCGTGTTCCACAGGGAAAAGGATAGTAATCCCCGGGTTTTTGATTTATGATTAGCCCAGGATCCTTGGTAGAAAATGGTGATAGACGGCAAGTGGAGAATCAGTGATACACAGAATCTTTTATTTATTGAATCTTCGCCCACTTTGAGACTTTGTCAGTGTTCAACAGCGTGCGAAACGTTTTTAAATAAAAGGCTTTTTGGTGAATATTTGATTCTCCAATCCGAAGCATCCTTTTAAATGCAAAATGTAATGACGTTTAAAGTCTGAAGCTGATCAGAAAAGGCATTCGCAAGATATTGCTCTCAACCATATTTTTCAACCCAGGTTTTAATAAAATAAAATGTGCGTCATCTCATATTAGAAAAAACTTTGAAAATGAGTCTGTATAAATGCTGAAATTTATTAATTTTATGAGCCAAAATACTGATGAGTGATTGCCTCTTCACGAGTATGAATTCGATAATGCATTAACTAAAGGTCGATCAGCTGCTCCTGGAGAGGATGGTATAACCTATGATATCCTCAGAACTCTGAGGCAGATCCCTGATAATCCTTTGTTAGTACTTTATAATCTCAGTTACATTGAGGGTGT
Organism: Cherax quadricarinatus; assembly: GCF_038502225.1. Classification (NCBI taxonomy): domain Eukaryota; kingdom Metazoa; phylum Arthropoda; class Malacostraca; order Decapoda; family Parastacidae; genus Cherax; species Cherax quadricarinatus. The sequence goes on from NC_091318.1 coordinate 9,942,342, forward strand.
TCTTCCTACTTCCTGGACCAATAGTCTCATTGTGCCTATCCCTAAGCGCCATCAGCCTGATACATTTAAACCGATCTCCTTAACAGTTGTCTTTGTAAAACATTTGAAAGAATGATACTTAACAGACTGTACTACAGAATCTGACACTAACTTTCCCCTAATCTCTGTGAGTTCATGAAAGGTAAAAGTGTGCGGAATTGTATTTCCACCTTTCTCACTGCACACACCTCTACTAGTTTTACCACATTTCATGATCTAAAATCTGAATTTGATATCGTAAACAGAACCGTTATACTACATGAACTAGCCAAAAATGAATATTGGTGGTGGTCTACTCTGCTGGATAATATACCTGCCAAATAGAGTATCCTCTGTCCTCTACCAAGGCTTTAGAAGCGAGTCTAAAGAAATGTCCCTAGGTACACCGCAGGGAGGAGTTCTCAGTCCCATGCTATTTAATGTTCTGATTAATGCTCACCTACGCATATAGCTATAAGCTATGCTGATGACAGCATGATCCATACAACAGGGCATAAGATGAGTACCATTCTTAATGAAGTTCAAGCAATTTTTAATCGATTAAGCCTCATAACATCTTCTAAAGCAAAGATATTACCAAGCAAACGACATCCCCTACTCACCTATTTGCAACTTGAAAACATTAGCTTACAGATACCTTGGTGTTGATGTACCCTTTAATAAATCCACCATACCGCAACTAAATAAGAAATGCAAAGATAGACTAAATGATCCCAAACCTGTTGCTGGTTACAACCCCAACTATGATGCTAATGTGAGAATTGTGAGAATGATGTACACAGCCTAATTAGGTCCTTAATTGATTATGCTGCTCCTATGTTGATATCAGACAAAGTTCTCTCCATCCCTTGGAGTTAATGCAAAAGAAGCTCTCAGAATTATTCTTGGCTGTCCCAAATCTACAAAGGTTCTTAATATGAGGAAAGAGCTTGGTATTTCCAGCGTATAGTGATAGGATTATTGAGATTGACAGTATACTAGGTATTAGAATGTTAAGAAATGAACCAGACACTGTCACTATGAATATTACTAAATGTCTATAAGTAAATACACACAGATCTAAATGGACTGTGAAAACATGCAGTTATATTAAGTTTTATAACCCGCATGAACTGTATCACTGTAGACAATAAGAGCATTTCACCCCTCCATGAAAGATGTGTTCATTTAATATCACATACCTGCAAGCCTCTCCCAAGAAGCTCATTGCTAGTAATCCCTTCCTTAAATCACCAGCTAGGCGAGAAGAAATTTCTCGCCTAGCTGGTAGTAATTAAGTTATCACAAGTTATATACACTGATGGATCTAAACGGGAGTCTTCTGGCAGGGCTGCATCTGCTCTTGTTGCCACTTCCCTAGTTAAGATTATTATTATAATCATGGGGAGCGCTAAACTAGTAGGAGCATGCAGAGCCTGTGGGGGGGGAGGGGAAGTGGAGCACAGATCCAATTCCTTAGATCAAGAGCCTCTGATCAACGTCAAGAAACCTTCCTTGAGGGGTTCTTAGTTAAGAATGATAATAAATTTGTTGAGTTAAGCATAAGAATTAACAACTGGACGTAACACTGCAAACTGAATTGTTTGCAGTCCTAATGGCATTAAAACTAACTTGTGACACCGAGCTTAACTCTGTCATCATTACTGATTCTATGTCATCATTGAAGGCTCTTGACTCATATAATGACTCCAACAACATGCTCATTGGAGAAGCCAGGAATAGATACTAAAAAATCCGAAAAAAAGGAATTAATGTACAATTGCTATGGATCCCATCACACACTGGATTTCTCCTTCATGATACAGTTGATATGTTAGCCAAGAAGAGTACCCTGAAGGAGAATGTAGACTATAACTTTGGTATGTCTGTGTCTAGCATTAGGAATAATATTAGGAGAGAAGTAAATAATGAAAATGAATGTTACAGAAATACAATTAGAAGCATGAGTAGATGTATAACCAACTATGATAACATGAACGTAGATAAGTATATTTATGGAGCAACTTGCAATGTGAACAGACTGATGTAGTGGCCAGGCTTAGGCTTGGTTACAAGTGCTTCTGGCAGTTTGAGAGAGAGATGATGATCAAACCAAATGCAAATTATGTCGTCAGGCATATGGTCACTGTCTTCAACACTATGTGCTTAATTGTCCACTTATTGAGGAATATAGAGATAGTATAATAACCTGTGACATGTCAGGATATCTTATTAATGAAAATAAGATACCAGATATACTAAGCAAATTTCCTAAATTTGCTTGTTACAGATGAGTGAACTGTAGATATAAATTAAAATGTACACCTGTTAACCCTTTTGGGGCCTAGTTTCTAGGCCTTTTGTGTATCCATATGTTCTTGTACTACCGTCCACAGGATAGATGTGGAGTGCACAATAAACTAGCCACTTCAGTGGCAAAATTTAAAAAATCTACCAGACCACTAACACTTCCTTTAAGTAAGACAGATGTTAGTTGCAAAACAGCCTTCTACTTGGACAATGTCTCTGTCAGATTATTATCAATGAGTCACAGTAAAAGCTTGTTCGGCAGTATGTATCTTTTCTTTACTGTTGTTGATGCACTCTATTTACATCCAAGATAGACCAAAATTGAAAATTTTGAATATGAACAAGAGAAAGATACGTTGAGTGTACTCGCACATAATAATCAATAATAATAATAATAATAATAATAATAATAATAATAATAATCTTAATAATTTTAATAATAATCTTTTTTCTACAAGTACATGCTACAACTTACAGACCATAGCTGACCATAGCCCCTTTGTTATGCAGAGCATTTCGGGCAAATTAGATTAATTTTCTCCAAAGGATGCGACTCGCACCAGTTGGCTAACACCCAGGTACCTATTTACTGCTAAGTGATCACTGACAGCAGGTGTCTTAAGGAAACACGCTCTAGTGTTTCCACCCGTACCGGGGATCGAACCACGGACTTCAGTGTTTGAATATTTCAAGACTCGTGTTGTTTTTTAAACGTGAACATCCGGATGTTGGTAAACATAAATGTTGGAGAAGATTTTATCAGTTCGAACTGATGGCTGAGTTGGCAAAGGTGACGGACACTGACAGTGTTACCATACAGGTGTAGCAGCAGGTATTGTAGTCTTTCACTGTTACCATGCAGGTGTAGTAGCCAGTGTCTCCCTGCAAGTGTTGTAGTCTTTCACTGTTGCCATGCAGGTGTAGCAGCTTGTGTTGTAGATTTCACTGTTATCATGAAGGTGTAGCAGCAGGTGTTGTAGTCTTTCACTGTTACTATGCAGGTGTAGCAGCAGGTGTAGTCTTTCACTGTTACCATGCAGATGTAGCAGCCAGTATCTCCCTACAGGTGTTGTAGTATTTCACTGTTATCATGCAGGTGTAGGAGCAGGTGTTATAGTCTTTCAATATTACCATGCAGGTGTAGCAGCCATTGTCTCTCTGCAAGTATTGCAGTCTTTCACTGTTACCATGCAGGTGTATCACTCAGTGTCTGCAGATGATACAGTCCTTCAGCGTTATATAGTCTTCACACCGAAATTCCTCTTTATTATAGCAAAAGGCTCATCGTCACAGTATTCATAGTTGCACTGCTCGAGTATATGCCCTCTACCTGTTCTGAACGTGCAGTCTTGAGTATGGACTCCATACTGGTGCTGCGTATTCTAAAATAGTCTGACATATACGTCATGTACCATATCTCGTAGCTCACTATTTCTAAATGCTATGGATCTCGATCCTGTTGTAACAAAACTGCACTGAGAGGGATGGGGGGTCAAAGTTCATATTGTGGAATTATCTCTTATCAGTCATGATACTCAACATTTCAAATGTGAGTTCTGGTTTCTATAAACTTGGCAGTTTTATTATCCAGAATATTTTTCATAATCTTAAAGGTAAAAATATTTTTCACATAAGTACAGAGTGTTCTTTGTCAGACGAACAATTTAACTTGATGTTGGGCAGATATATGTGTGGGAAGTTTTGTGGGAGGTGTCACCTCAGGGTAACATTTAAAAATGTACTTTTCTTGCCTCTTCTTGCGATTTTGGCTTAAATAGCAACGCTCTTCTTGCCGAATAAGGAAAGCGAAAATGTGTGTATGCATTAATTTTGCAAAAATCATTCTGAACCTAACGAAAAATATATATTTCATTGTGTTCATTTATTATTAAATTATTGTAAACTTATCTTAAATACATTTAGTTGGATTAGGCTAAATTAAATTGCCCTTGTTATAATAAGGTTAGGTAAGTTTTCTAAGGTTCTTTTGGTATAAAATTATTAATTTTTGCATTAACATAAATGAAAAAATATATCTTTAAACGTATAAGAGAAAATTTTAGAAAGGACTTAAATTTAAATGAATTCTTTCTAATTGACCAATTTACCCATTCGGCACGACATTATATATATATATATATATATATATAAATATATATATATATATATATATATATATATATATATATATATATATATATATATATATATATATATATATATATATATATATATGCAAAACAACCACTCTGAAAGAATAGAGAAATTCCAAGCGCTTTCGTGACTACTCACATTATCAAGGAACTTGATAATGTGAGTAGTCACGAAAGCGCTTGGAATTTCTCTATTCTTTCAGAGTGGTTGTTTTGCATATTCTGAAATCACCTGTATACTGTGATCTTATTGCATATATATATATATATATATATATATATATATATATATATATATATATATATATATATATATATATATATATATATATATACATATCTTAATCTTGAAAAGCTGAGTGAACCTGGTTTGCCTATGCTCCCACAACATTTTTATTAACTCTCCTTCATCTTTCGGAAATTAAGCGAGCATACGATAGTAAGTTAATCACGTATTTTTGTTAGCAATTTCTTTCAAGGAAAAATATTAATTGATCCCTGCATGCACTTGCATCGCATCCCAGAGTTTGTTTATCCTGGCTTTGAAACACTGCTTCCAAGACTAACTCTCGCAGTGTTTCTAACACCTTGAAACTCTGCTTCCAAGACCAACTCTTTTAGCGCTTCTAAGACCTTGATGAACACACTGTCACTCTTATTTAATTTATCTTCCTCTTTTAGTTCATCTATTTTATATTCTTCCGTCTTCAACTACGTTTTGCTGCTTATTCCACCGTCAAGGTTTTCTTCTTCCATAGAGGGCCTGTAATGATGGGAGAGGGAATATGTTGACTGTTAGTTAACCTACGGGCAATATTATTGCAGATCCCCAGGTAACTTTCCAGGAGGAAACACTCAATATGGTCCACTGAGTCACGTCCTAAGCCGACTTTCATATTATAAGCACTGTATTTCCTTCCCTGAAAACTCTAGACCGGCTTACTCGTCTTCTTGAATACGTCATAAGCGGTTCGAATACCAAAACACTTAGTCTCCACTCACTCTGATCTAACACACTTACCTCTCAATTCTTTCTTGCAGTTTTTTCCTGGAACTCTTCCTTTGCTTTCAGTCTAACTATATATATATATATATATATATATATATATATATATATATATATATGCAAAACAACCACTGTGAAAGAGTAGTGAAATTCCAAGCGCTTTCGTGACTACCCACATTGTCAAGGAACTATATAGTTCCTAACTTTAATGTTAAAAACAACATAGACTTGGTTGATAAATTAAGCTCCTTGACTGACTTAAATGATTTTAACATGGTTAGTTTTGATGTTACTTCCTTGTTTACGAAAGTTCCTGTTGATGATTTATTAAGTTTCTTATCTGAAGAACTCGTTAACTATGATTTACCATTGCCAGTTTCTACTATCATTAAACTTATTAAACTTTGCATTGTTGATGCAAAATTTGTATTTAATGATAAGTTTTACACTCAGAAGTTTGGTATGGCAATGGGAAATCCTCTTTCACCTGTTCTTTGTAACCTATACATGGAATTTTTTGAAACAAGGTTACTTAACACAATCCTCCCTAATAGAGCTAAATGGTTCAGATATGTTGATGATATTTTGTGTCTTATGCCCAAAAATGTAGATATACACCATTTCCTAGGAAAATTAAATAGCTTAGCCCATTCTCTAAACTTTACTGTTGAGTTTGAAGAAAATAACTCATTGCCTTTTCTAGATGTTTTAATTATTAAGGGTAATAATGAATTCAAATTTAAAATTTACAGAAAACCTACAAATAGCTGTTCCTATGTCCACTATTATTCCTCGCATCAAGATAGAGTCAAACTGTCTGTTTTCTCATCAATGTTTTTGAGAGCTTTACGAATTTGTAGTCCTGAGTTCATAGATGAGGAAATATCCAAAATTTATGAAATAGGTAATGATTTAAAATACCCAAGAAATGTAATTGATAAATCTTTTAAAGTTGCTAGAAATACTTTTTACAATCCAAAAAGGGACAACCAGCCTTATTCATATAAAAATATGTTGGTTCTCCCTTACCATGAAAACTTGGTTGATATGCCTTCTCTTCTTAAGACTTTTAATATTAAAGTTGTATTCAAAAATCTTGATACAGTAAAAAAAACTTTTGATAAAGAATTCCCCCCAAAATGCTGATGGATGTGTCTATAAGATTCCTTGTAAAATTTGCGATAAAGTTTATTACGGTCAAACTGGTAAAAATCTCGAACTAAGATTAAAACAACATAAATATAGCATTAGAACTGGACAAGATTCCAATGCTCTATTTATTCATGTAAGAGATTTTAACCATCCAATTGATTTTCAAAAAGTTGAGAAAGTAGTATCAAGCAAGTCCATGGTCGACAGGAATATAATTGAATCTTGTTTCATAAAAAGCAGTTTTGACAATAATATGAACATTTCCTTTGGTTTATATAAATTAGATCCATTTATAATTAATAGAATTTGGGAAGAATTTAATAATACACTGGACAAATAATCTTTAAAATTTCTTATTTCTTGGGTAGAATAGTTTGTGAGGTGAGTTGTGCCAAGGACCTATCCAAGTTGGGTCGGCGCGCGTCAGGTGTTTAAACCGTTGTGGGATCTGATAGTGAGGTGCCGGCCAGACCCCTTATATAGCTTCCTTGGATGCTTTACTTTCATAGTTCCTTGATAATGTGAGTAGTCACGAAAGCGCTTGGAATTTCTTATTCTTTCAGAGTGGTTGTTTTGCATATTCTGAAATCACCTGTTTACTGTGATCTTATTGCACATATATATATATATATATATATACATATATATATATATATATATATATATATATATATATATATATATATATATATATATATATATTTATATATGCAAAGAATTCGCAAGAGCAGGCGAAATATACACAAACACTGATCTCTGTCCGAAGGAGACTCGAACCTTGGAACAAGGTACACAGTGCTTTACCATTCTCACCTCATTGGATAATACTTTGGCCCCTAGCTCACGCTAGACGTTGATCCAAGGCAGCCAGCTTATATATAAGCTGGCTGCCTTGGATCAACGTCTAGCGTGAGCTAGGGGCCAAAGTATTATCCAATGAGATGAGAATGGTAAAGCACTGTGTACCTTGTTCCAAGGTTCGAGTCTCCTTCGGACAGAGATCAGTGTTTGTGTATATTTCGCCTGCTCTTGCGAATTCTTTGCATATATATATATATATATATATATATATATATATTACAGTGGACCCCCGCTTAACGATCACCTCCCAATGCGACCAGTTATGTAAGTGTATTTATGTAAGTGCGTTTGTACGTGTATGTTTGGGGGTCTGAAATGGACTAATCTACTTCACAATATTCCTTATGGGAACAAATTCGGTCAGTACTGGCACCTGAACATACTTCTGGAATGAAAAAATATCGTTATCCGGGGGTCCACTGTATATATATATCCTCCTAATCAACTTATCTAGCTTGAAGATCAAACTGTTTCAACAGTTTCACACCGATTTATTATTGCATTACTCCTTATTCTTTGTAAAGTATTCATAGCACATAGTGGTCTCAGACGCAACATATACACAGTTTCCTGCCTTCTTTTCGCTGCAATAATCAAAGACTATGTATCTTACTCATATACAATAGCCGTCACTCTCATAACCTGATTTCTCTTTGAGCATAAACTAACAGATTACTTCTTTCATGTATACCTTAAAACTAAAACTACTTTCTTTCCCTTATCTTTTCTGTGATCTATCTCATCTTTCAATGAATCCAATGGATAACCATAACCCATGAACTAGCAATATCTCAATGCATTCACCACATTAACCTTCCAGTATGGCTTCCAGTCATCACTCTCCTTTTCTTTCCCCCCCCATTTCCTTCATTTACAAAAACTTTGCAAACATGCCCACTAATTGCAGTTATCTACTGACTATCCTCTTAGCACTAAATGGAAAAAAAGCTCATTTGTGACAACTCCAAGTATAATATATTCATCATATGACTAAGACCCGCGTCAGCAAACACGTTTCTTACTTCCTGATAAACCGTACCTAACCTAACCTATATTGCATTCATTTTCTTTTGAAATCACACTTAGTCCTAATTACTCTAGCCGCCCATTTACCACTTTCAACTTATTACAACACTTTTTTTTTCTCTCTTTTCTGTATGTCTACACATAAAACTTCTCAATGTTTTCTCCGTCTTTCAAATTTCCTCACCTCCTTGTTTAACATCTTGCCACTACACAAATATCCCGCACATAGGAGACAGAAGCTTATGATGACGTTTCGGTCCGACTTGAACCATTTACAAGTCACTTGACTTGTCACTTGACAGTCACAGTATTGTACCTTTTTGTTATCTCATCACCTTCACTCATAGTGGTTTATTTTCTTCGTGGATTAACTTCACTGTTATTAGTCTGGGATAATACTTCATAATTTCTTTTACTTTTTTTTTTTGCAATTTTCATCTTTTTATTTTAACTCTTCTCCATATACTCCAAAATCCCAGTAACATTTTTCAGCTTGTCCTCCTACCAGTAAAGTATATTTCTTGAATTCAAGTTTTAACTTAATCCTCGTATTTGGTTTATTCAGGTTTTGTAAGATTAAAATTGTTTTTTATTAACCTAAATTTCCAATTTTAATATAAAATACTCAAATTTATGAAAAAATATTATGAATAATATGTTCTTTTCAAAAAGATACCTGCATATACTGATCTGGAAATATTTTTTGGTTTTGAAAACCAAGGATGTGGGACCAAAAATCAGGGACTGGCTAAGCAAACTCTGAAATACATTGTTAAATAATCACACACAATCTTCATTAAATAATCACACACAATCTTCATTAAATAATCACACACAATCTTCATTAAATAATCACACACAATCTTCATTAAATAATCACACACAATCTTCATTAAATAATCACACACAATCTTCATTAAATAATCACACACAATCTTCATTAAATAATCACACACAATCTTCATTAAATAATCACACACAATCTTCATTAAATAATCACACACAATCTTCATTAAATAATCACACACAATCTTCATTAAATAATCACACACAATCTTCATTAAATAATCACACACAATCTTCATTAAATAATCACACACAATCTTCATTAAATAATCACACACAATCTTCATTAAATAATCACACACAATCTTCATTAAATAATCACACACAATCTTCATTAAATAATCACACACAATCTTCATTAAATAATCACACACAATCTTCATTAAATAATCACACACAATCTTCATTAAATAATCACACACAATCTTCATTAAATAATCACACACAATCTTCATTAAATAATCACACACAATCTTCATTAAATAATCACACACAATCTTCATTAAATAATCACACACAATCTTCATTAAATAATCACACACAATCTTCATTAAATAATCACACACAATCTTCATTAAATAATCACACACAATCTTCATTAAATAATCACACACAATCTTCATTAAATAATCACACACAATCTTCATTAAATAATCACACACAATCTTCATTAAATAATCACACACAATCTTCATTAAATAATCACACACAATCTTCATTAAATAATCACACACAATCTTCATTAAATAATCACACACAATCTTCATTAAATAATCACACACAATCTTCATTAAATAATCACACACAATCTTCATTAAATAATCACACACAATCTTCATTAAATAATCACACACAATCTTCATTAAATAATCACACACAATCTTCATTAAATAATCACACACAATCTTCATTAAATAATCACACACAATCTTCATTAAATAATCACACACAATCTTCATTAAATAATCACACACAATCTTCATTAAATAATCACACACAATCTTCATTAAATAATCACACACAATCTTCATTAAATATTCACTTTTGTAATTTAGTGTCAACGTCACTTAGTCGACTGTCGACGATATTTTCTTAGGAGAATGTGTTGTAATTGTGCCTTGTAAAATCCTTTACGTATGTAAATTTGTTTTTCTTCCCATACCATCATTTCTAAATCATCTTAATTCGCATCATTACCGTTCCCTCCTACACCCACTGTCCTGTGACCAACATTACCATCATACACTGTCCTGTGACCAACATCACCATCGTACACTGTCCTGTGACCAACATTACCATCATACACTGTCCTGTGACCAACATCACCATCGTACACTGTCCTGTGACCAACATCACCATCGTACACTGTCCTGTGACCAACATCACCATCGTACACTGTCCTGTGACCAACATCACCATCGTACACTGTCCTGTGACCAACATCACCATCGTACACTGTCCTGTGACCAACATCACCATCGTACACTGTCCTGTGACCAACATCACCATCGTACACTGTCATGTGACCAACATCACCATCGTACACTGTCCTGTGACCAACATCACCATCGTACACTGTCCTGTGACCAACATCACCATCGTACACTGTCCTGTGACCAACATCACCATCGTACACTGTCCTGTGACCAACATCACCATCGTACACTGTCCTGTGACCAACATCACCATCGTACACTGTCCTGTGACCAACATCACCATCGTACACAGTCCTGTGACCAACATCACCATCGTACACTGTCCTGTGACCAACATCACCATCATACACTGTCCTGTGACCAACATCATCGTACACTGTCCTGTGACCAACATCGCCATCGTACACAGTCCTGTGACCAACATCACCATCGTACACTGTCCTGTGACCAACATCACCATCGTACACTGTCCTGTGACCAACATCACCATCGTACACTGTCCTGTGACCAACATCACCATCGTACACTGTCCTGTGACCAACATCACCATCGTACACTGTCCTGTGACCAACATCACCATCGTACACTGTCCTGTGACCAACATCACCATCGTACACTGTCCTGTGACCAACATCACCATCGTACACTGTCCTATGACCAACATCACCATCGTACACTGTCCTGTGACCAACATCACCATCGTACACTGTCCTGTGACCAACATCACCATCATACACTGTCCTGTGACCAACATCACCATGGTACACTGTCCTGTGACCAACATCACTAACGTACTCTGTCCTGTGACCAACATCACCATCATACACTGTCCTGTGACCAACATCACCATCATACACTGTCCTGTGACCAACATCACCATCGTGCACTGCAGTCTTACATCAACACCATCCACTTCATCACTTATTCTCACTGGTAAATCTTTCAACAGTCGCATATACCACTTATTAATCATAGTTTTTTCTTATTCCTTAACTTTCATACCTACGACACCGTTCTCATTGTACTCCTCCCTCTGACCTTTATTCCATCCGCCACATAAGAATTATCAAACATATCAGTCACTTATCTAATTATATAAATTTAACAGAGAAATTCGTGACTTTTTTTTTCTGTCCATAAGCAGAGACGTTCCATGTACTTATTGACATTATTCTTCTTGAACATTTATTGACTAATTTCTAATTATAAATGAACATTTAAAGAGGAATTTCTAATTATAATTGCATTACCTCCTTATATCATTTACACCTGCCTTCTGATTACTTTTAAATTCCCCAGGTTGTGAACAGCGCCCTATCATCCTGTCTCCCTGTTCTCCTTCCCTTCCCTTTGTGTGGAGAAGGGTAAAATTGGGTGGGGGCAGTGATTGAGGAGACTGTGGGATGAAGATGGGTGGGGTATTTCGTTGATCATGAGAAAGGGACGATGATCCACTTAGGTCTTGTGACCGAGACCTTCCGCTGGTTTACTGGATCACACCTTACCACACTAATTTTCTCCCTCCCTGTCACTCTTTTCTTTTCTCTCCTACATTCTCCTTTCCTCCCTCCCTTCTCCTTTCCTCTCTCCAGTCTACTCCCTCCGTCCTTTCCCTCCTGTCACTTTCTTCCTTCCCTTCTGCCTCCTTTCCATCCCTTCCTTTCACCCTTCATCCTTTCTTTCTCCCCCTGTCACTCCCGTTCTTGGTTATCACTTTCTTCCCTTCCTCTACTTGCAGTCATTTTCGAAGGTCACCTCGCCCTTCGGCACGGTCCCAGACCGGGCCTCCCGGTTGCTGGTGCCAGCCATGCGCATTGCACCACACCTTGCTGATCAGGCACTAATTTGAGGTACTTATCAAGCTCCCTTTTGAAGACAGCCAGAGGTTTGTTGGCAGTTCACCTTACGCATAAAAGAATGTGTTGGTCCCCTTACACTTGTTGATTTCTCTCTTAGTATAGCTAACGTGTTCTTGATTTTTACTGGCATAGTCTACCGAGCCTCTTTCTTTCATTTAGAGCAATTTTATTAATTAGGTTTGGAACTAATTCCTCAAAATTTTTCCAGGTGCAGACTTGGTTGTATTTTCTTTGACTACTGGAGTATTGTTCAAGGGACTTAAGCATTCCCAGTAGTTCAGATGCTTGACTGAATTTATATGGTTCTTTTTAAGTTTTCCAGTTCTGCAGTTTCTCCTGCCTTGAAAGGGGTCGTTAGTATACAGCAATATTCCAGTCTAAAGTGAACAAGCAACTTGAAGAGTTTCATCATTACCTCGGCATCTCTTGCTTCTAATGTTCTGGTTATCCAGCTTATTATTTTCCTTGCAGTTGTAATCATAAATATTTAGTGATCCTTGTAACTGAGACCCTTTGACATTTTTATTACCAAGCCTCGCACATTGAACCTTCTCTCTACTGAATGGTTTTAATTCGTCTTGAGAAAGATAAGTGGGGCGAGTAGTGTGCCTTAAGGAGCAGAGCTATTCACTGTGGAAGCCCCCGGTTTCATTTTGTTTGCTATTACTCTTTGGGGCTTATTTGACAAGTGTGAATACAGTGTGAATACTTTCCTAGTTATGGCTTTTGCATGCATTTTGAGCACTATGACACCACATATGCACTTGTTCAAGACTTTGTAAAGTCACTGTACTCTATTAGTTACATTTTTTACTCATCTTAAAGTTGATCCAAAATCATGTAACGATCCAGCAACTAAGAAAGGCAGAAGCAACCTACCCTGAACCTAGGCTGCTCTGTGTTGTTCACTCTGATTGACAACTTTGCTTATGAATCTTTTAAAGATTTTTTGAAAATGTGTGATATTAGCATTATCGACCATTTATTTTATACAACTGATTTACTGCCATGTTTGTGGACTGGGGTTATATCGCTGGGTTATAATGACTGTGGGATGACAGCTGTGTTCAGACTCTACTTCCATAGAATATTTAAGGCAAGTGTTAATGGTTTCTTGCAATTGTTGAGGAAAATGGAGTGCCACGAGTCTGGGTCACGCTGTCAATGGCTTCTTCCAAGTCATGTGGGACTGGGATTATGTCAGAACTTGTGAAAATGTCGGCAGTGTCTTTAGACTCATTCATGAAAAACGCACTGAGCCGTCAATCTTTAAACCGTTCAATAACCCACAGAACACTGAATTTTACTGTGACTTCAATATTTCACTCATTTCTTTGTTATCACTGGTGTATGTTCCATTTCTCATAAGAGTCCGATTCTAGATATTTATTTTTTTAACCGGAATTTCGCGTGTGGAAAAAAGATATTTGGAATTATTTTAGTGTCTATGGTAACTTGATCCCTCTGTCTCTACTGGACTCCATACGGCTCAATCAGTTTGAGGTTAACGTTCTCCACTTCTCAAACTAGAGTTTCCATTCGTTCTTCAGAAAGTCTGAAGCTCTGTTATCGGTAGTCTTTGCCTGTAGAAGGAGGGCTTCTCTTATTTTCATTTTTCATAATGGCATGTGCCTGAAGCATAGTGTCTGAAGCATAGTGTCTGAAGCATAGTGTCTGAAGCATAGTGTCTGAAGCATAGTGTCTGAAGCATAGTGTCTGAAGCAGTGTCTGAAGCATAGTGTCTGAAGCATAGTGTCTGAAGCAGTGTCTGAAGCATAGTGTCTGAAGCATAGTGTCTGAAGCATAGTGTCTGAAGCATAGTGTCTGAAGCAGTGTCTGAAGCATAGTGTCTGAAGCATAGTGTCTGAAGCAGTGTCTGAAGCATAGTGTCTGAAGCATAGTGTCTGAAGCATAGTGTCTGAAGCATAGTGTCTGAAGCATAGTGTCTGAAGCATAGTGTCTGAAGCATAGTGTCTGAAGCATATTGTCTGAAGCATAGTGTCTGAAGCATATTGTCTGAAGCATATTCTGAGCGCCAGTGAACTACTACTTCCGAAATTGAGGTTCATATCTGCGTTGCTTGTATCGTCTTCCCAGTAAGATCACCATTTATTTAGTACCAGTTCATGTATTTATTGTTGAAGTTGAATTTGTTGGTTTTTCCCAGTCGCTCTCTTTCTTCCTATCACTCTCCTTCCACCCAATCACCTCCATTCCCTTTCTCCCTCCCTATCATTCTCCCCTTCATCCCTCCCTATTACTTCCTTTAATCCCTCCTAATCACACTTACCTATCCTACCTCCCATTTACTCTTTTTCTTCCTCTTTTCCTGGTTCCCTTCTTCCCTCTCTATTATTCACCTTCCCTTCCTTCCCATTGCTCTTTTTTCCTATTTCTTATTTTCTATCACTCTTATTTTCTTTCGCTCTTCCCCATCGCTTTCGCTCCCAATCATTCTTCCTCCCTTAAACTCTCTTTGCTTTTCCCTCCCTATTTCTATCTCCATCACTCTTTTCTCCCTGTTTTCTTATCACCCACCTTCCTCCCTCACTATCACTCTCCCTCCTTCACTTCCTCCATTAGCCACAAGTCATGGCGCTGACCTCCCTGCTTCTCGCCAACAATCCTCGCCTCATTAATATTCATATCAATTAATCAATGAGGGGCAACGTTCACCCTATAACTAAATCCCCACTCCAGCATTGCACTTAGCCTGGATGACCATGAATTCTGGCCACGAGTGTCACTTTGGCCCACTTCGGACGCTCAACACACCTCCTCCATTTGCTCGCCCGTTTGATTGTGCACGAAGATGGACACACTGGCGAATTACCCCCCTCTTACGCACGCACCCAATAAGAGAAGCTGGAAATGAACCGGTTGCATGGCGGCTGCTTTCGGACGCGCTCAGCTGAGTAGTGCATTGGTTGTACTGGGAGAGAAGGAAATGTTGGGGATGGAGCAAGAGAAGGAGAGGGTGTTGGGGATGGAATAAGAGAAGGAGAGGGTGTTGAGGATGGAGTAAGAGAAGGAGAGGGTGTTGGGGATGGAATAAGAGAATGAGAGGGTGTTGAGGATGGAGTAAGAGAAGGACAGGGTGTTGGGGATGGAGTAAGAGAAGGAGAGGGTGTTGGGGATGGAATAAGAGAAGGAGAGGGTGTTGGGGATGGAGTAAGAGAAGGACAGGGTGTTGGGGGCAGTATAGGTCGCATGCAACCTCCCCCTCCCTCCACTACACTTTGCGAAAACATCCCTGCTTATCCCTTTCTAATACTTTCTTCTCTCTTCCCTGTACCCCTTCCTCACTCTTCCAATCCCTTTCTTGCTCCCTTTCCAACACCCCCTCTTCCCCCCTCTTTGCTAACACCTTTAATTTCTTTCTCAACGCCCCTTTCATCTCCCTCTTCTAACATTCCCTCCTAATCTCTCCCTGACACACCTTCCTTCTATTTCATTTCCATCACTCCATTTTTTTCAGTAATGGAGGTTCCTGCTAACTTTACAAGGCACTTGAGCTGCTGCTCATGGTAATACGGATTTACAGCGCTGACATTATTGACACAAACACCTGTCACAGATACATGCACAACATTGCTCCCTCAGTTAATAATGTTTCAAATGGATCCATTCTAAATGTTATTTACCGCGGCTCGGACACTGCTGAGTTTTCCTGGCGAGTTAGCTACCACCTGTTAGAGCAACTTGTCGATAGACACTTTTGTGATGTAAGTTGCCAGGTGTCAAAGGCACTTATCGGTAGATACTTGGCCTGTTGTTTGTAGTTTGTGGTGTGTGTGTGTGTGTGGGCACGTGCGTGTGTACGTGCGTGCGTGTGTTCTCAAGCCTCAGCTCCTAGCACTGCCTCTTAAAACTTGTAGTTCATAAGCTTACTCTTGTCTAGCTTCATGAGTCGAATCATACCTATTTTTGAAATTGTGTATGACTAATTCCTCTGACACCGCTGTCATTAAATCTAGTTTTTACCTCCAACTGTACACATGACCTCGAGACGTTTGACAGATGATGTAAGATACTTCCGGTGAAAAGCAGGGAAATGATCACACTGAGAGAAAACTCAAGTGTAAAGGGGCCACTACTCCTAAACACCATCCTCCTTTCATGTATAAGGGTACGGGGAATACCAACATGCTCCTGGCTGTCTTCAAGAAGGAACTCAAGAGGTTTCTCAAATCAGTGCCTGATTAGCCAGGTGGTGGTGTATACATTAGGCTGCGGGCGGCGGGCACCGACAGCCTGATCGATCAGGCCAGCAACCAGGAGGCCTGGTCTGGGACCTGGTCTTGGGGGCCGGTGACCTCCAGGTACGTACAGGTAACCAACAGGTACTTTCGGGTCCATTTCCAGCCTCTCTACCCTATTAATTTCTCTTGAATATTTTGCATACCCTTATCTTATCTCCCCTGGTCTTTCTGTCCTCTACAGTCGTCTCTTAAGACCAGTCTCCTTGCAAACTTATACAATTTTTTTCCACTTTCTTGACAAGGTTTATTAAATTACTGAATTACCCCAACTTGATATTTTTTTTTCAAAATATACCCTCAAGGAAAATGCAGAATATAATTTGGACATATCTGGTTCAATCATTTACAATGATATAACGAAAGGAATAATGAATTTGAATGTCATAGTAATGCATTTATAAATCTGAGTAAATCTATAATTCACTATGGCAATATGAACATATTTAAGCATATTTACGTATCAACTTGCAATGTAAGCAGACTGATGCAATGACTATGCCTAGGCTCGGTTACAAGTACTTCTAGCAGTCTGGAATACATACAATTCATCAAACCAAATGTAAAGTATGAGGTAAGCTTCATGGTCTCTCTCTCTTGAGCACTGTGCACTAGATTGTTCACTTACTGAGGAACGTAGCTTATGCTGGTTATCTCTGTGTGATGGGTCAAGGTGTATTATTAATGGGCATAAAGTTCCAGACATATTAAGCAAATTTTAAAAATTTGCTTGCAACAGAGGAGGCATAATCTGCAAATACTTATCCAGATGTGCTCCTGCTAACTCTCTCTGGGCTTAGTACCTGCCCTTTGTGTATCCGAATCAGACGTATGTTCAACCTGGGTATCTTTATTCTGAAAATATTCCGCCAATTAGTGACTATCAATTTCTCTATTAAATTGATAAAGGCATTTGGTGATACGCCTTCAAAATAAAGATACCCTGGTGTTGCCCGTTATCTTACTCATCAACTTGTCGGTATTGTATACCATTACTGCTACCATACCTTGGTGTATCCGTATTGATACAAATATATGGGGTACGTAATAAACTAGTTGCGTCGTTGGCAAAATCTAATCTTGATTAATTAAGTGTGGATTCTGTGCCGGTTCTGTATACTTCATGAAAGGCCTAACATATATCCTTTATAGTGTGATTGTTGAGATTCCTCAAAACTAACCTTAGATTTCTAAGTCGCGCATATGCTGTAAAAGTAATCCAGTTGATGTGCTCAAATAATATGCTTGGTATGACGATCACTCCACACTTTTTCCTCCTTGAATGAGGTTTGCAGTTTTTGATCCCGGGCCCGCACTCCATTTCTTGTTTTCTTTGCCCTTCCTCGGTATTAATATCTTTGCTAGGGATGAATTAAAATAAACACTTGGAAGATGAATCGTACATCTTGTTCACGTTCATTTGTAGCCTTTCCTTCTCTTCTTCTGGTGTTATTCTCCACATTAGTTTTACATTATCTCTTACAGCATGTTGGCCACGTACACCAGAAACAGTACTGGTCCCAGTACAGTCCTTGGGGATCCCATTTGCTGCAGTTCAATGCTTCTTCTCGATAGATCACTTTGCTTTTTTCTGTATCTAGTTTCCCTCTTTCTCCAACAGCCGTTGTCCAAAGTATTTTCTGCAGTACTACTTCAAGTGCCTTCGTACAGTCCTAAATATGCAACCCAGCCATCCAATTCTCTCTGGCCTCATTGTTATTATTATTATTATTATTAAAGATTCGCCGGTATTCTCCCGGCCCGGGCCTTTTCCAAGTGGTGGCCCGGCCTTGGCTTCCTCTTTAAGGAGTGTCTGAGACCTAAGTCTCCCGTGGGAGGAGGCACAAGTACCTCCTCATCTTTGGGACCAACTGTCCCCAGGCCTAGCCACAAGCTAGGCCTCTCCGGTCTGCCATCCCCGCCCCAAGGGGACTAATGGGAATGACAGTCTTGTGAGCTGCAAGCTCGGGCTCAGGCACCTACCCTACCCTAGAAGGGCTGGGCATGGTGTAGATGTCCCCTCATTGTGGTTACCTTAATACAGAAATCAAGCAGGTTTGTGAGACAAGATTTGCAATTTCTTAAACCGTGATGGTTGTTTATCTAACCATTCTTTCCAGAAGCTCCACTACTCTTCTGATTATATTTTCCATTGTCTTGCATAGTATGCATACCAATGATACTGACCAGTAGTGTAATTCTACCTGTACGTCTCCAGTCTTCAATACTAGGATTACGTTTATTAGCTTCAACTCCTCTAGTAGTTATCCTGTATCAAGTGACATGAAGACTTTGGCTAGTGGTACACATAGCTTGGCTTTCACACTCGGAACTGACGGAGAAATACTGTCTGTCCCCTTTGGATTTGAGGCATCTAGCTCACTTAGTAGTTTCTTCACCTCTTCTCCTGTTGTATTGTGTTCAGTAATCGTTGGTGTACTCTATCTGACTCACTGCTAATGCCTCTGGTTCCTCCGAGAAAATCTCATTAAATCTATTGTTCACCTCATCGCAGACTTCCTGGTTATTTATTACGAGTTATCTTCATTCCTTCCTTCAGTTTTATTAATGTTATCTTCTTTCTGATGTTACTGTATAGCAGCTTCAATCAACATTTTCTTCTCGGTGCTATATCATTCTCAAGTAGTTGCTCAGGCTCTCTTCTCACCCATGTGTATTCCTTTCTAGCTCTTCTAGTCCCTTCTCTTGTTTTCTACTGTTCTTTTGCTTTTTACATTTTGTCCATGCTCTTGTACTTTAGCTATAACTTTTCTGTATCTCCTGGTGAACGATGGGCTCTTCGTTCTCGCCATTGCTGCTACTGCTCCTGGGTATGAATGACTCCTCTGGTCGCAGGAACTTTCCAGCTATGACCTCCATTTCATTCCTTGTCTTTCCTTCTAGCTCCTTATCCCACGATACTTCATTCACAAATTCTCTCATACGTGGGGACTTCCCTTATAAAGTCTTGTGTCTTTCTTCTCTTTCTTACAGTACTTCTTTCCATGGTTATTTCTGCAATACATTTGAAACTGAGTAATGTAAGATCTCCAGCACCCACTGACTTCTCAGATTCTTTTCCACCTACAGGGTGTATTCTGGCATGTAAAGAATTCCATTACCACCTCCATCATTTAAGTCCTCCGTATTTCCGGTCCTCGTGCGGAACTCACGTCTCACAGTTTATTTTCTATTGGCTAAAATTGCTCGTGATCACTAGTGCAGTGATCACATGGATTCTCCTTACTGCTTTCATTGTTGTGTCCACCATCACATTGTAGTTGCCGTATTAATCTATTGGTCTCATGCTATTAGTGAAAGGTTGTACGTCACTGTTATCACCACTTTGGGTCCCCCCGTCTTAAATGTGCTACTATGTAGTCATCTAACTCCCCGTGTTTATCCCTGCCATTCACTCAAATTTTTTACTGATTTCCGAGAAACAGTGGAAACCTTTTCACTCCTCAACTCCATCTGTCCTTCCTCAGAAATTGCTATCATACTGGGAAAATTGCGACTGTTATCTATGTGGTTTTTGTAAGTGCTGCGAAGTCTGGATTTTCTTCTGTACTCATCCATAAGTGGTTGCAGGATCGAGTCTTTGCTCCCGCCAATGTGCATATGTGCTTGTTATATATATATATATATATATATATATATATATATATATATATATATATATATATATGCAATAAGATCACAGTGAACAGGTGATTTTAAAATATGGTTGATATGCCTTCTCTTCTTAAGACTTTTAATATTAAAGTTGTATTAAAAAATCTTGACACAGTAAAAAAACTTTTGATAAAGAATTCCCCCCAAAATGCTGATGGATGTGTCTATAAGATTCCTTGTAAAATTTGCGATAAATTTTATTACGGTCAAACTGGTAAAAATCTCGAACTAAGATTAAAACAACATAAATATAGTGTAATAAAGTTGGTAGAATTACCGACAATATGTAAAGTAAAAGGACACAAGTGCAACTAATGTGACATTTTATTGTGGCAACGTTTCGCTCTCCAGGAGCTTTATCAAGTTGAACTTGTGTCCTTTTACTTAACATAAATATAGCATTAGAACTGGACAAGATTCCAATGCTTTATTTATTCATGTAAGAGATTTTAATCATCCAATTGATTTTCAAAAAGTTGAGAAAGTAGTATCAAGCAAGTCCATGGTCGACAGGAATATAATTGAATCTTGTTTCATAAAAAGCAGTTTTGACAATAATATGAATATTTCCTTTGTAAATGAATGGTTCAGAGAACCGACATGTTGTTGAATTAGACACATGTGCAACTCTTGGGTATCTTTATTGAGGAAACGTTTCGCCACACAGTGGCTTCATCAGTCCATACAAAGGAGAAACTTGAAGAACAGAAGGAGAATGAGGTAATCAGTCCCTCAGCCTAGATTCGATGTGGTTAGTCCATCAATCTTGAATAGATTGATGGATTGATGGATTGAATAGATTGATGGACTGACCACATCGACTCTAGGCTGAGGGACTGATTACCTCATTCTCCTCCTGTTCTTCAAATTTCTCCTTTGTATGGACTGATGAAGCCACTGTGTGGCGAAACGTTTCCTCAATAAAGATACCCAAGAGTTGCACATGTGTCTAGTTCAACAATATTTCCTTTGGTTTATATAAATTAGATCCATTTATAATTAATAGAATTTGGGAAGAATTTAATAATACATTGAACAAATAATTTTTTAAATTTCTTATTTCTTGGGTAGAATAGTTTGTTGGTGGGTTGTAAGAAGGACCTGTCTAGTTCGGCCGGCGGGCCTGCTGTCTCGCGTCAGGTGTTTCGGTGTTGTGGGATCTGATAGTGAGGTGTGAGCTACCCCTTTATATACCTTCCTTTGATGCTTTACTTTCATTGTTCCTTGATAATGTGAGTAATCACGAAAGCGCTTGGAACTTCTCTATTCTTTCACAGTGATTGTTTTGTATATATATATATATATATATATATATATATATATATATATATATATATATATATATATATATATATATATATATATAATATATATATATATAATATATATATATATATATATATATATATATATATATGTGTGTGTGTGTGTGTGTGTGTGTGTAACACACACACACACACACTACGGAGGGATCTGGACAGACTGCAGGCCTGGTCTAGCAACTACAACGCAGTTGCATTTGCTAGCCGAGTCCTTACGAAGGCTGAACGTAATTATACAGTAACTGAGCAAGAAGCTTTAGCAATAGTATGGTCTTTAAAGCACTCCCGAGACATTATTTATCAGTACTCTGTTCATGTCTTGATACCTGTATTCCAGAACAAACAACCTACTGGAAGGTTAGCCAGATGGACCTTGACTATCCAAGAGTTCAATCCCACCTTTGAACACTTACCTGGCAAGTCAAATGTAGTCGCAGATGCCTTATCGCGACATGTTAGTATAGTAACTGCACACCCTCCATTTACTGCCGAAGATGTAAAGAATGCTCAACGAGCAGATCCCATGTGGTCTGGTGTGATTCGATTCCTGCTCCAGGAAGATCTTATTCTGACTGTGAAGCCACCAGCACCCATCAGTGACTTTGTCATGAACAAAGAATTACTGTATCGAACAGCCGAGTTGGGTACTCCTAGCAGAAGAGTATACCAGTTAGTAATTCCACAGTCACTAGTGAATGTAGCCTTACAGCTAGTTCACGATGTACCAGGTGTTGCACACCCTGGTATGAATCGTTCAGTAAAACAAGCCAGATTGAAATACTTTTGGCCTCGTATGGCAACTGGTATTTCTGAGTATGTTAAGAAATGTAGTGTCTGCATGCAACATAAAGGTAATGTTAATGGTCCTAATCCAATCCAAGTGTATCCAACCACTAGCGAACCGTGGGAAAGAGTTGCGCTAGATCTGTTAACTAATTTCCAATGTTCCCTCCAAGGCAACAAACATCTGTGTGTTATGGTAGACCATTTCACCAGATATTGTGAGTTAGTTCCTATTGCAGATAAGACTGCCGAGACAGTAGCTAAAGCGTTTAAAGAACGCATTATCTGCAGGCATACCACCCCTAAGTCCCTAGTAACAAATAATGGAGGTGAATTCTCTAATGAGATTCTTGAAAACTTGTGTACCTTGTACAAGATCTCTAAATCCACCATTGTTCCTCATCATCCTGCCAGCAATGGGTTAGCGGAACGAACCAACAAGAAAGTACTTGATGTCTTGAGAGCCACTATCAATCCCAACAGTGAAACTTGGGATGAAGTTATACCTGATGTGCAGTGTGCTATAAATTCTGCTTACAATGTTTCTATAGGTGACACTCCACATTATGCATTGTACGGTGTAGATAAACGTTTGCCTTATGAGTTGTTATATTCTAACCCGAAACCAAATTACAACCCTGATGATTTCATAACAACTCGTACCAGCTTAGCTCAAAGCGTCTTTAGAAGAACCCGTGAAACACTTCATAAATTAACAGCAGAATTTACAAGAGTCGCAAACACTCGAACAAAGCCATCCAAAATCAAAGTAGGTTCGAGAGTTATGCTGACTAACTTTAACAAAACGTCTGCAATGCCAAAGCTTGGTCAAAAGTTTGTTGGTCCTTATCGAGCAGTTGAACATATCACTGGCAATAAATATAAGGTTAGAGAAATTAGTACTGGTCAGTATAAAGAATAGCATTTAGATCATATGAAGTTAGTATGTGATGATAATGTTGTTCCAACCCAGACTAATGTGACAGACTCTGACAATCCTGATCCTGTACTCTCTACCTCTGATACTCAGACGATCAACCTGAATGTCGTTATTCCCTACGCACACGACAGGTATTGAGAAATCCTCAAGTATCATTTGTAACTACCAATTCAGATTTGCCTCAAATACAGCATGAGTTAGCCAGTGCAACAGAATTTGATCCTCCCAGAGATGACACCCATTCTGCATGTCAATCTCACCCTAGCAGAGTTGGGGTTAAATGTAAATAACCTGTATAGATGAATAATTACACTATCAACTTATCAGTATTCAAGAATTTTTTTTTGTGTTCACGTTCTCTCCGAATTCTGAGAGTTAACAGTCTAGATTTGAGTGC
The DNA here is from genome assembly GCF_038502225.1 of Cherax quadricarinatus. NCBI lineage: Eukaryota > Metazoa > Arthropoda > Malacostraca > Decapoda > Parastacidae > Cherax > Cherax quadricarinatus. The sequence continues at coordinate 9,966,385 of NC_091318.1, forward strand.
ACCGAATCTGCCTTTCTGTTAAACACTTCTTTCTTTGTATATATTTCTTCCTCAGAATCCGTAGATCACATAATACAGATCGATCGATCAAATTTTTTTTATCACTTCTACTGTGTAATCTCAATGTTGAGTCTCATTCGATGAGTTGTGCTATATTATACCTTGTGTTGCATTACAGTTTCATTACAGTTTCACTACAGTAAGTTTCATTATAGTCAATTATGTAAGCTTCCATTCCAATGTTCTCCTTATGTTATAATGTTCAATTGTTGTGTGCTTTGACAATGTATAGAATCAGCCCAAGCCGTACACCTGCCGTCTCTAGTTTGTATTAGCTGTATGTCGGGACGACATACGTTAGCGTCGCCGAGCTCTCAGTAGTACCAGTTACCAGTAACCAGTTACCAGTAGATGACTCACTACCAACCGTCTGTGTGAATCACTGACTTATTCACGTTGCTGCTGACCATAGCATGTTTTTGAACACCGCTCACCCCTAGGCACTGGTGGGTCAGTCTGAGATAGAGAGCAGAGAGAGGCAGGGCGGCTGATGGTGCTTCCCATACTTTCCGTTATAATTATACATACTAACGAGCCTACGTGAGTGTTTTTACCCCATCCACGTTATCGAACCCACATGACAGTGTGAGTATAACACCGGGCACATTTCCTGAGGCGCACATCAACCAAATAACTGCTGCAGCATACGGGCGCCTGGCAAACCTAAGAACAGCATTCCGACATCTAAATAAGGAGTCATTTAAGACCCGGTAAACTGTGTACGTTAGGCCCATATTGGAGTATGGAGCGCCAGTTTGGAACCCTCACTTGGCCAAGCATGTAAGGAAACTAGAGAAAGTGCAAAGGTTTGCAACAAGACTAGTCCCGGAGCTAAGGGGTATGTCCTACGAGGAGAGGTTAAGGGAAATCGACCTGACGACAATGGAAGACAAGAGAGATAGGGGGACATGATAACGACATATAAAATACTGAGAAGTATAGACAAGGTGGACAGAGACAGATGTTCCAGAGATGGGACACAGCAACAAGGGGTCACAGTTGGAAGTTGAAGACTCAGATGAATCACAGGGATGTTAGGAAGTATTTCTTCAGTCACATAGTCAGGAAGTGGAATAGCCTGGGTAGTGATGTAGTAGAGGCAGGATCCATATATAGCTTTAAGAAGAGAAATGATAAAGCTCACGGAGCGGGAAGAGTGATCGGGTAGCGGCCAGTTGAAGAGGCGGGGCCAGGAGCTGTGACTCTACCCCCACAACCACAACTAGGTGAGTGTACACACACACACACACACACACACACACACACACACACACACACATTAACACACCAGGTAGAGCACATGTACAATAATACCACCTAACTAGTCTCACATATGCGAGCACGCCCAGTAATTGACAACATTACATCTATATTTGCCTGGCCGACCACAAACAAGCCGCTGGTCGGGAATTGCTTATTAGCCATTCATGAGCCAAGCCAGAAGTCGTAACTGTGGCTCGCTGGAGGCGCTGCGGTTACCCAAAGTCCATCTGCGGTCCGGGAAACCTGCGGTTACGGAGGTTTGAGTATAACGGGTGGGCAATTTGCCGGTTAAAGGTCCCTCCAATAGTTAATAACACAGTGTGATCAACTTGTTCAATATGTTGGTGTTAGCAGCACTGGAGGTAGTGGAGAGGTAGTGGTGGTGGTGGTGGTAGGGTTTGGTGGTGGTGGTGGTGGTGGTGGTAGGGTTTGGTGGTGGTGGTGGTAGGGTTTGGTGGTGGTGGTGGTAGGGTTTTAGGGGTGGTGGTGGTAGGGTTTTAGGGGTGGTGGTGGTAGGGTTTTAGAGGTGGTGGTGGTACGGTTTTAGGGGTGGTGGTGGTGGTGGTAGGGGTGGTGGTGGTGGTAGTAGTGGAGCTGGT
>NC_091318.1:9973306-10009066 GCF_038502225.1 Cherax quadricarinatus
ACAAAAGATACACCACACACCCCCTGACCACACACCCTCACCACACACCCTCACCACACAAACCTCTCCACCCAAATCTTCACCACACCCTCCCCACAAGAGACAACACACCCTCACTACACAAACATCGAAACAACCCTCACCACACACTCTTAACGCACACATCCTCCCCACAAGACAAACCACGTTCCCTCACCACTACATACTACCACACGCTAACTACACACCATCACCACATATACCCTCATTATAAAAGACTCACAGTACAGACCTCACCATACATGTCCTCACTACACTCACCCTCATTTCATGCACTCTCATCATACACATCCTCACGACAAAAAACCCTCACCACAAGCACTGCACGCTCACCACACCAGACATATTCACCCCACACCACCCACTATTTCCCCACAACTCATCTTTCCCACAACTCATCTTCCCCACACCTTCACCACAGTTACCTACCACACACCCTCACCCCCCACACTTGCCACAAAGTCCACCAAAGACACAGCACCTCCTCACCACACTCAACCTCATCACATGCCATCACACCCTCACCATACTCCCTCACCACACCTTACCAAGCACCTTACCACCCTTCACACACACACACACACACACACACACACACACACACACACACACACACACACACACCATCTGTTACAAACCGCACCCTTTCATGCCAGGAGACTACCAACCCGACAGCCTTGTTATGACGTTGGTAACAAGAAGTTAATCCCAAGTGTCAGTAGACTAGACAATTCAGAATGATTCCATTAGTTATGAACACTTGAGAAGTAAATTAGATATTAAAACATTAATGAAACTTTGTAGTGAATAATGCACAATATAATCTAAAATATCTAGGTTTCGATCAAAGTATATCTAACCTAAAGAGCAGAGCTAAACACTGAAGAAAGAGCAAAGATAGTACAGATGTAACATTGCCAAGGAATCACATGTGAAAAGGAGAATCTTAAAGTATGTATGTGTAAGGTAGAGAGGCCAGTACATCAGGAAATGCACAGGCACTCCTGTTCAGGGACTAGCTTGTGAGGCAACAGAGGTCAGTGTGTCAGGAAATGTATTCAGGCTCCTGCTCGAAGACTAGCTTGTAGATACAGAAGCTGGAGTGTCAGAAGACCAAGGAACTCAATACCTCCACACCAAACCATCTCCAAGACCAAAGAGTACCGTAATTTCAACATCGACAATTCAGCTAAAGGCCAGAACAGGTGTATGAGTTTTCCGGTGTTGTTGTAGGTCAGGTGAAGCCTCTGCCGCTATGAATGTGTGAAGCCGCAGCCAGCTGTCCTTAACTGACCTACAAGCAAAGCGCCGGTCACTTGGCGACCCGGGGTTGTGACGAGCCCTCACGAAACTTCATGAGCTATTTTTAACAGAAAGAGCATTACTGTTAAACAACTTCCCAGCCATTTCTAAACACTAAAGTAAATACGTAGATAACTAAAATATAAAATGCTAAGTTAAATTATAATTCAGTGTATATACATACATATATATATATATATATATATATATATATATATATATATATATATATATATATATATATATATATATATATATATATATATATATATGTCGTGCCGAATATGTAAAACTGGTCAATTAGCAAGAACTCATTTAAAATTAAGTCCTTTCTAAAACTTTCTCTTATACGTTTAAAGATATATTTTTTTCATTAATGTTGAAATAAACATTTATAATTTTGCACCAAAAGGAACTTAGAAAACTTACCTAACCTTATTATAACAATAACAATTTATTTTAGCCTAACCCAACTAAATATATTTTAGATTTGTTTACAATAATTTAATACTAAACAAACACAGTGAAATGTATTTTTTTCGTTAGGTTCAGAATGATTTTGGCGAAATTATTGCATACACAAATTTTCACTTGTCCTATATGGCAAGATGAGCGTTGCTATTTAAGCCAAGATCGCAAGTTCTGCCTATTCGGCACGACATATATAATATAGGGAAGTACCACCTCTATAGCTGGAATGGGGACCCTCATCCTCAGAGAAGACAATAAACGTACCTCAGGGAAAACTCAAGGTTCTCCCCGGAGCTGTTTGAATATTTTCTTCTCCTACCACCCCCTATATATTTTATATTCTATGTGAACATTTATTAATAAACAAAATACATTTACAGAAAAAAAACATAAACATGAATACAATGGCACAATGTATCAAAGATCATGAATTTCCTCCAGCTCCTCCGAGGCTGGACGCGAGCCAAGTATGCAGCAAGCATTTCCCCTCTGGATGGCGACGCTGAGGCGCTGGAACATAAAAGTGGCTGCCCTTGGGTCCCTGGTGGTGTCGATGAGTCTGGAACCCAATTCTTTAAGGAAACGTGTGGCATTTTTTCCCCATGATCCCAAGGTCTCTGATCCCACTGGGACAAATTGATACTGTTGGCTAATGTCCCTGTACTTGCTGATCTTGTACTCTTCCCTGTGGTCAGCAGCTCCTCCCTGTCGCCCCACACTGTGATGGATATAGGTGTCAGCCAGTGTGGACACACAGGTATAGTCCCATGCTAAGAGCTTGCCATTCTTCCAAGGATAGATGGTGATCCCATCGGGGCAGTTTGCTGGGTTGTGGGTATTGTTGGCTGCTAGTGATCGGGGCTCCCTCTCGGCAGGGCATCCGGCTGTAGCAAGGGTTCTCTTAATGATGTCGTTGACCTCACTGTGTTTTGCATGCCAGCCCTTGGTTTTGGAACAGTTAAGACCATGTAGACTGTATTGGTCTGCTTGCACTTCGACGCAAATACACATATATTCTGTGTGAATTGGGGCAGCAAGGCGCAGAGCCACTGCAATACGGAGGGTCTTAGGGTCGAGTCGCGTTCCCATTGCCGATATGGGAACTGGAGGAAGTCCCCGGAGTGAGGTGTACTCACAACCTGGAGACGGGCAATCTCTCTATCTGATGTTGCAGCCCTGAGTATGTTGGCAAGCACCTTTTCAGCAATCGGGCCATCCCAGCTTGACTGTTTGTGAGCCAGTGCTGCACTAGGGTTTGGTGCTGGAGCAGCAAGAGTCTCCCATTCGGTGATGGCACTGGCATAGCTAGGGTCTTCTATTCCTGCTGAGTCACTGAGGGTGTCAGGAAGAATTTGTCTCATCAACTCGTTTGATGCTATGGAAGAGGATAGGAAAGCTGGTAGAGCAATCTGGGAGGATCTGCGTACTCCTAGCCCTCCAAGCCTGACCGGAAGTTAGGCTTGCAACCACTGTTCATCGTCAAGGGAAAGATTCAATACACTCTCTAGCATGACCTTCAGGAGAGAGTCATATTCCTTGAGTTTTGGACGGCTGAAGGCTGGGGAGCATCTCAGAAAATAGGTAAGTTTTGGGATTGACAGGCACCTGGTGAGTAGGTAGAAGGCATCGTGTGTGTCAGTGTCTTTCATCCTGCTTTCCATCGTCCGGAGGTCTGAGACTTTTTTTCCTAGGATCAGATCGATGGCATTGGACCCAAGAGGAGCACCGAGGAGAGTGCTATTGGCTGGATCAATGGCTCGTGCTCCTGGTAAAACGGCACTAATATTCTGGATCATCTGTTGATTGGTAGAAACTATTTCACATTTGGTGGGGTTTAAAGAAAGGCCCAGGCTTTCTCCCATGTCTTTAAGTTTACTGATGTCATCGAGGAGAGATTCTGTTGTGCCAGCTAGGGTACCGTCGTCCAGGAACCAGATATTGAGCTCGCTGGAGAGTGCCTCCGTGACTTCCTTGATGACCAAACAAAATAGAAAGGGGGCGAGAGGGGTCCCCCTGTTGCACGCCCTCACAAGAGTAAGTTTCATGGTCCCCAAACAATAGTTTGGAAGTCACACTATAACACGATTCTATGAAGGGATAAAGGGAAGAGAAGTTTCTATAAACTGCTTGGAGAGCAGCATTCCTTCTGACTGAGTTGAAAGCATTGGCAAAGTCCAATTTGACCAAGGCTTTTTCATCGGACATGTTTTTGATATATACTCGTGCTGCGTGGGCAGCTGCTTAACAGCCCTGTTGAACGCCGAAACTGAGCTGAGTTGGTTTCAGCAGTGCAGCAGCCTCTTGACTCACCCTTCTTACTGCAGCCTTGGCGACTAGGCGCCGAAGGGTGTTACCCACTGCAATGGGCCTGATTCCACCATCCTTTTTCCGGAGGGCACACAATGAGGCACCAAAGAAAAGGGGTCTGATGGCCTCTGGGACACTGCCAGCCAGGCACAGGTTGGAAAATTTGGTGAGTTCAGACAGCAACCTCTCTGAAACCTCACCAAGTGCTGGATTAAGTATTTGTTTTAAGTGTTGAGGCCTTAAACCGGTGAAACCTCCTGCTGAGCCCTGTGGAAATGACATAGCAGCTTTATACACATCAGCATCCTGTAAGGTTAGATGTTCTTCGCCTGCTGCAATGTCAGGGAGGTCAATGTTGGTACTGGGAGCCCTGGGTGGATGTTTGTCCTTCAGAGCTTGCGCCGTGCTGACGTCCTTGGGAGCGATGGTATCCTCACTGGTTATAAGTCTCAGAGCTCCAATAGTATTACCCTCTTCTATTTTTTTTTGTAATTTGGGCTCTGATTTTTGAGGTGTCGGGTGTCCTGTTTTTGGCATTTGCCTGGCGGGTGTTTGTCGCCCTAGGGGGGAGACGGACGAGGTTGTCGTGAGGTTGTCATCCCTTGGGAATGCATTTATTGCCCTAATAACATGAGTTGCTAGTGACTTGTTCCTCCTTGGTGGGACAGCCAAACAGGCATTGCCAAAAAGCAGCAAGTTGTGCCAGGATCTGTTGTTTGAAGGAGCATCGTTGACTTTCTTCAGAAGGTCAGTGAATTTGCTAGCAGCCTGAGGGCGAGCTGCTTTGGGGATGTGTGTCAGAGTCCTGGTGGATGTTAATTTGATTGCAGATTTGAGGTCCTCTGTAGAGGTGAAGTCACGGTAGCTGTCAGCCCTGTCTGCTGGGGGAGGCTGTTGGTTGTTCTCATTTGGAGCTCTCCTGGAGCCTAGACATCCATTGTGTGCACGGATGTTGCCAGATGTGGGATTGAGTGCACATTCCCTGTAGCACACCCGGCAGATGCCTCGTGAACGACAGCTTTGGCTCTGTCGTGAAGATTCCTGGGAACCCGCGACTACTTGTGACATTGCTGATATCGTGGGGGTGGGAGGGCGCCAGCTGTGGGGTGACGGGTGAAGGACAGCATGGATGCATGGGGGATGAGGGTGGGGAAGTAGCGAGCGGCGGAACTTGTAATTGGTAGGGCACTAAACGGCAACACCCTTGGTCAGGAAGTCAGTGGGCCTAGGCTGGGATGAGGGGAGGGGATCTGGGATGGGGGAGGGGGGAGGGAGTGGCCCTGTTTGTTCGCTCAAGACGCACATCACTGACTAACTTTCGCTAATTGTTATACACTTATTGTTCCATTTAGAAAAAACCCTCGCCATTTGGCACTCTAATCACCATGCTCACACTATTACCCGAGGTGTTCTTCTGTTCACCATCCAATGACCGTGTCGTGGGCGGCCACTTCCTCCCCCAACCCACGACCCCGGCCGGTCACAGATGTAAACAATATATATATAACGCTAAGTTAAATTGTAATTCAGTAACACTATATGCAACATATGTACACATATGGCCTTATTTACTTGTACTTGTGATATTACAGCATCAGTACAGAGAAGGTAGGGAGAATTGTTCACATTACGTTAACACGATGCAAGGTACTGATGTTCATAGCACTCTCACCACACACACACACACACACACACACACACACACACACACACACACACACACACACACACACACACACACACACACACACACCTCACTCAAGGAAAAGGATCTTGGGGTGAGTATAATACCGAACACATCTCCTGAGGCACACATCCACCAAATAACTGGTGCAGCATATGGGCGCCTGGGAAACCTAAGAATAGTGTTTCGACACATTAGTAAGCAATTGTACAAGACTCTGTACACCGCGTACGTCGTGCCCATACTGGAGTATGCAGCACTAGTTTGAAACCCCACACTGGTCAAGTAAGCCAAGAAATTAGAGTAAGTGCAAAGGTTTGCAACAAGACTAGTCCCGGAGCTAAGGGGTATGTCCTACGAGAAGAGGTTAAGGGAAATCAACCTGATGAAACTGGAGGATAAGAGGGATAGGGGAGACATGATAAAGACATATAAAATACTGAAAGGAATTGACAAGGTGGATAGGGACAGGATGTTTCAGAGATGGGACACAGGAACAAGGGGTCACAGTTGGAAATTGAAGACCGAGATGAGTCACAGGGATGTTAGGAAGTATTTTTTCAGTCGTAGAGTTGTCAGGAAGTGGAGCAATCTGGAGAGTGATGTAGTGGAGGCAGGATCCATACATAGCTTCAAGAAAAGATACGATAAATCACATTATGGAGCAGGGAGAGAGTGGACGTAGTAGTGACCAGCGAAGAGGTGGGGGCCAGGAGATATGACTCTACCCCTGCAACCACAAATAAGTAGCTACAAATAGGTAAGTACACAGACACTCACCACACACACACACTCATTACGCACACACACTCACCACACACACACACCCTCACCACACACACCCTCACCACACACACCCTCACCACTCACCACTAGTTTTCACTCCCTTAATTAACGTCATAGTCCTTAACACGTACCAATTTTTGCGGATAACTTCTCTCCGTCGGCGTGAATAATTCTAGCCGTTAATAATTAATAATTCCGGAGCAATTAAACGTCCGGGTCATAAGTTCTTGCGCCATTTATTAATTCAACAACTTCCCACGCCCGGCTATAAATACTACTGCTGCTTTATTATGGCCCGCTGGTCTTTGTGTGTGTGTGTGTGTGTGTGTGTGTGTGTGTGTGTGTGTGTGTGTGTGTGTGTGTGTGTGTGTGTGTGTGTGTGTTCTCTTTATTACAAATCATTCATCTCTTGGGTTTTATCATTACTATTTGATAATATACCATTACGAACCTTGGAGACTTGCTGTGATACCTGGCCGTGGCTACGTATAACTGCCAACTCATTCCACCTATCATCCACCCCGACACTAAAAAAAACTTCCTAACATCCCTAACTCTCATCTGTGTCCTTGCCTTCCCTTTTGCTCTCTTGTCCCTGGTCGAGGCCATTCAGGCTATCCCTATCTACTTTATCATTTCCTCTTAAAATCTGCATGTCAAGGTGGTCAGGTTCTTTATATATATTTTTTTTTCATACAGCATTCCGCTCAGTTCTGCGACTAGTATGTTCGCAGAGTTTTGAGCATTTTTGACCTGCGCATCCTTGGTCAGGTGTGGCTTCACAATGGGGCCGCATACTCAATGGCCCGTTACATTCCGTGTATAAACTTCTGAAGGCTTTTTTGTTCTAGTTTAATGCTGTTCTGAATCACCGAATGGAGGTTTCGAAAACATGGCAAACCAGGCTGAAAAGTAGCAGGATCAGAACTAGCAGCCCAGGTCTGAGGGGTGCTAGTCTTGCATATGCCGATGAAATTATGATTATCTCTGTGTACTTCTCTCAACATGTTTGTTTATATACTTACCCACAGATCATTTTCCTTCGCTGATATTTGCAGATTTTCTCACCTGTGTTATGTGGCAGATTTTCTCTTACCTCCAGTCCCCATGACTTTGTATTTGTTGGGATTGAGCAGTTCGACTCCTCTCCGCCTCTCTGTGCCCTCTGTCTTTCCTCAGGATCTCATAGCCAGTCGGGAAGATCGTGCCTGTTATCATCCCTGTGTGCTTTGTTTCCACGAGAGCTATTATGACTGGGGATGCCTCTATGACTTCAGCAACAACTTGTCAGACTACTCCAGCAGCCGCTCTCTCTCTTGGTCTTTGTGAAGTCTATCTCTGTCCTCTCCTGTTTTTTCTTCTCTTTATTTTCACATCATTAATAACATGCAACATTCAATCCTTTCTGGTGGAACGTTTACATGTACGTATTAGGAATAGAAGAGGTCCATTATCTGATCTTTGTGGTCAGCACTCGGTGCTCTTTCTCACTGATTTTGAGGTACTGTTATCCACAGGAGCATCACGCCAGTCATCCCTCCTTTTCAATCCTTCCTTGTTTATGTGGAACTTTCATCCACTAGATCACTGATTTTTATCCCTGCCTTGTCTATGAGGTATTCTGAACCACCGGGGCAATCTGCCTTTCATTCTTACCTTGTCTATGAGTTACTTTGATCCACTGGAGCACTCTACCTTCATTCATGCCTTGTTTTATTTACTGGAACAGTCTTGTGTTTCATTTCTGCCTTGTCTATGTGGTACATTGATTAACTGGAACACTCTGCCTCCCTTCCCTGCCTTATCTTTGAGTTACGTATAGCCAGTGCATCGCTCTGCCTTTATCCAAGTCATGTCTCTGAAAGTTAGGCAACAAGCCGACATGAAGCGAACCAGAGATACGGAAAGAGAGGAAAACAATTTATTAAAGAACAAAGTTTCGCTCGGTGAGTAAAATAGTAAAGGTCTCACTAAGCTAAATGCTCTTTCAATAATGACTTGTTTTCCCCGAGTCTGATTTACTTCCAGTTCTGATAATTTTTTGACTAATATCTAGTGTAGTACGGAATCAAATGTTTTCTTGTAGTCCAGGAAGGTGTAGTCTACCCATCCCCGTCTTAAGAGATGAATAAAGCACTGGGGTATCAAATGTGGAACATGTGTCTTACTCTTCATCTGATAGGTGCTGTATACTCTTAATACAGGATGTCCACAAAAACACTCCCTGATTTCAAACAGGTATGACATGTAACTTTATTGTAATAATCTTCCACAGTTAGTAGCTTCAGATGCAGGATTTCATTCAGTTTCATGTGGTATAGGGTATCATTAAAGGTACTCAGTGTGCGCCCCTCTGGCAGCATATCTGGTGTTATCATGCGAAATTTTCAGCTCCTCCAGGGTTGCAGGTAGTGGTGGTACGTAAACTGGGCTATTCACGTACCCCCAAAGAAAGAAGTCGCAAACAGTTAAGTCCGGTGACCTCGCAAACCACTTGCAGAGGTCACCGGACACCTGTAATTACCGGACACAGTTTTCTGTGTGTTCCCTTCGGTAGTTCCACCCACCTGGACAGTCTCTAACGTAGACCAGCTAGGTAAGACCAAGTTTCCACCCAACAAAGTCACTGGAGGTGGCGAAAACTGCTGACTTTGGAAAGTGGGGAAGGAAAGATATCCGTGAGCGAACGGGTGGATTCCTGGATGCGTGAACCCGGAAAGGCGAGGTTTTTGAGGCTGACTTTGGGGAAGTGAGGAAGGGGATAGATCCGGAGGCGGAGGGATGGATTCCTGGGCTCATGAACCTGGGGAAAGCATGAATACTGGGGAAGTGGGGAAGGGAAAATATCTGAGGTGACACAGATAGACTCACGGACACATGAACCTGAAAGAGGCGAGGTTGACTTTAGGGAAGTGAGGAATGGGATACATCCGAGAGCCCCCGGATGGATTCCTGGACACATAAACCTGGGTGGACCTGGCTGTAAAGGCAGAATTGGGATGGGAGAATGTCTGAGGGGATACAGGTGGACTCCTGGACACATGGACCTGGGTGGACCTGGTTGGACCTTAAAGACGAACCACTGGCCTCCACGTGGCAGGGTCAGAGATAACTCAGAGACTGACTATAGTCGGAAACATTCTATGTATATATAATATTTTATCTACTGCAGTTTGTCTCAACTCATTTTCTGAGGTGAAATATGTTCATTTTCTTTGGAATATGTGTGCTTGGTATGGTGTTAGTACTGCTTCTCCCTCAGCAGTCTTGTAAGAAAGTTTTAGCGAAATATTTCGGTGAGGAAATAGACGCGTAAGTAGTAATGCAGAACATGACTCACGAAATCGTAATGACACAATTGCAAACAAACCATACCACGGGCGGGGATAGAACCCGCGATCAGAGAGTCTCAAAACTCCAGACCGTCGCGACGGTCTGGAGTTTTGAGACTCTCTGATCGCGGGTTCTATCCCCGCCCGTGGTATGGTTAGTAATGCAGAACTCAGACGATTCCCCAATGGTTGCCAGTTGCTGCATGTGTGTCTAGGTCCTCTTCTTGTTAGAATTATTGTCTTATACAGAGGATATCTCCATTTTACTACCTCCACGAATAGGTCCTCCCCACTTTTGAACTGCTGCGCTTTATCTGACTCCAGAATAGAAGACTATCTTCTTGAGTGCCAGGCATTTGTGGCAGTTCTTCTTGCTGGTCACTATCAGCCATGGTCCTAACAAACCCCGCCAATTAAGTCCCAGAAATTCGAATTTTTCTTAAAATTAAGTCTTAGAGTGAATAAATTCTTGTCTGGACTTCTAAGTCCTTTTTTATTTAGCCATTATAGGCCCATTTTCCTCGGTTTTCACATGAAATATTGAAATTCAAAAATGAGAGAGGTGAATGTCAAGCGAATTACCGACAATAATGTAACATTTTATTGTAGAAACGTTTTGCTCTTCACGAGCTTAGTCGAGCTGTTACAAACCAAACAATACAAGAATACAGAGGATATATATATATATATATATATATATATATATATATATATATATATATATATATATATATATATATATGTAACAATGTGGACTGACAAATCATATACACAAAATGCCTTGAATCATATTTAATCAATAATTCAAACACAACTAAACAGAATAAAGGCAGTTTCGTCATCTCTAAGAGTATCCTCAAAACGATGAATCCTTTGGAAAATTACATTTATCTGAATGTATCATTATGTACATAACAGTAAATGTACACAGATAATTATTATTTATCAGTTAGACAAGTAGGAATTTGGGACACCTAGGTCGCAAAAAATGTCCCCCTTCGATACCTACCACTGTCATATCCACAAGTTGCTCTGGACCTATTAATTATCAATGAAATAAGTATCACCAGGAATACTGGTAAATATTAAATTTGTGGACTGTATATTAAAAATAATAAATGGTTATATTTTCTTCTTTCAACAAACCGGCCGTATCCCACCGAGGCAGGGTGGCCCAAAAAGAAAAACGAAAGTTTCTCTTTTTAAATTTAGTAATTTATACAGGAGAAGGGGTTACTAGCCCCTTGCTCCCGGCATTTTAGTCGCCTCTTACAATACGCATGGCTTACAGAGGAAGAATTCTGTTCCACTTCCCCATGGAGATAAGAGGAAATAAACAAGAATAAGAACTAGAAAGAAAATAGAAGAAAACCCAGAGGGGTGTGTAAATATATATGCTTGTACATGTATGTGTAGTGTGACCTAAGTGTAAGTAGAAGTAGCAAGACATACCTGAAATCTTGCATGTTCATGAGACAGAAAAAAGGACACCAGCAATCCTACCATCATGTAAAACAATTACAGGCTTTCGTTTTACACTCGCTTGACAGGACGGTAGTACCTCCCTGGGCGGTTACTGTCTACCAACCTACTACCTAGGTAAATGGTTATATATATACACAGTTACATAACAGAAGGAAAATATATCTTAATATCACTCACCAATTTGACTGGAGATTAATGTGTCATGTACAGGACCCCCCGTTTTGCCTACATTTATGAAAAAATTTATTGGCCAGAATTTAAACATAAATTAGACAGCTTATCTGAGGTTCCTGGAGTTGTCCTGTCCTGTCGCCTGATACTCAAGTTATGCAGGAATGCACATCCAACAATTTCGCCTCCTATTTGAGAGGTGTCAACCCAATTTTAGCCTCTAGAGCACGAAAAATTCCTTCCTATTGCACTAACGTTGTATCCAATTCAAATTAACAATGGCGACTGTCCGTCTGCGCAGGTGCAGAAAATTTCCCATTTTTTATGACAAATATTAAATACAGTATGGCCATCTATTTACATATAACTACTGTATTTCTGGAAAATATATACAGTATTTTCCACAAATCCCATCACATAACCAAAGGTTACACCCGCTACCGCTACTTCTGTTACTGTTACCATTATTACTACTACTATCAATATTACTACAACTACGACAACTACTGCTATTAATATTACTACAGCTACTAGTACGACTACTACTACTATGACTACTACGACTACTAATTCTACATCTGTTACTACTACTACTACTATTATTACTACTGCTACTAATACTACTATGATAGCTTCTATTACTACTAATACTACTTCTACTACTACGTCTACTATTACTTTTATTTCTACAAATACTACTTTTGCTATTACTAATATTACTGTTACTACTACTACAGCCTGGTTGAACTGGCACCTGGTGAAGATACTTGTCCAGTTTCTTCTTGAAGACTTCTACACTTGTTCCAGCCATGTTTCTGATATCTTCTGGTAAGATGTTGAATAATCTGGGGCGACGGATGTTGATACAGTGTTCCCTTATTTTGCCCATCGCACCCCTGTTGTTCACTGGGTTTATTTTGCACTTCCTCCCATATCTCCCACTCTAGTATGTTACGGCAATGTGCAGATTTGGAACCAAGCCCTAGAGTAATTTCCAGGTATATATTATCATGTATCTCTGTCTCTTCCTCTCCAGTGAGTATATATTTAATACTTTAAGGCGTCCCCAATAATTTAAATGCTTTACTGGTTCATTGTGGGCCATCAACGATCTTTGTAATTGTTCCATCTCTGATATTTTTCCTGCCCTGAACTGGGCCGTCAAAACTGAGCAATATTCCAAATTAAGGAGCACTAGCGATTTGAAAAGGGTCGCCATGGGCATTATTTTCCTTGTTCTGAAGGTTCTCAATACCCACCCGTGGTATTGACCATTGTCTTATTAGTAGCAGAAGTAGCAGTAAAAGTAATAGTAGTAATAGTATCCGTAGAAGTAAGAGTCATAGTAGTAGTAGTATTAGTAGTAGAACTAGAAGTAGTAGTAATAGTAGTGGTAGTAGAAACTTTAGTAGTAAAAGATGAATTAGTGGCAGTAGTACTAGTCATTGTAGCAGTAGTCCTATTAGTAGCAGTATTAATGGTTATAGAGTATTAGTAGTAGTAGTAGTCAGGGGAGCAGCCAAGTTCTAATGTTAGTGGGAGCGGGCACATGAAAAAAGGCACCATGACACGTACCGAATAATTTTAAATTCATTAAACATCTTTCTGTTATTTAAATCAAAACACAAAGAAGATACAGTTTTAAAGGAAGTTCATAACTGTTATTTTGCGTTTAAAATCAAAATACAACACAAAAAAAGTTTTACAGTTAGCTCATAAATCTCAGAACATAATAAAAACATGTGTGTTATTTAATTATTTTAATATTAAACGTAAAATGAAAACAAAACAAAAAGAAATGTGAAAAACGTGTGAAGCAACTACAACAGTCTGTTCCGTCTAATCTTTGTCTGGAGTCCAGATATTTCACATGACATGATGCGTAGTTATTGACAGCCCTAAGTTTTTGATTGCTAGAAGAAGAATGTTGAACAAATCTCCAGTCCTTGCTCCAGGTAATTTGCTGGAATGCATAAATCGTTCCACTGCATCACCGTGTGCTGTCTCATATCACAAGGATAAAGAAAATTGATCAGTTCTGCTGATGTCAATAGTAGAGTCAACAATCATTGTAAAAACCATATCCACCTTGATTTCAGTTATTATCTTTGATAGAACCTGGACTAATATGGACTGTATCGTGTAAGTGTGTATGTCAGGGGTAAGATATGTTACAGTTCGATAACCCAGTAATAAATGTTGCTCCAGTAAATGTATCATTTTGGGCAAACACCTTAATAAGTTCCATAAAACTGCTTTCATTTGTACCACGGGATCGTTCAGCGTCACAGAGGAAGTTGTGACGTCATGATTTCTTTTGGCTCCCCAGATGCAAAATGTTTCTACAATATAATATTACATTGGCTGCACATGTGTTCTTTTACCTAGCATATTGTTACATATTTTGTTACCTAACATATTATTACATATTCTTTTACCTAACCTATTATTACATGATTCCCTTGCATGAAGGAAAAAGAAAACGTTAAGTGTAGTTTATCTGTCATCCTTTAATTTCGGTATTTCAAGTAGTCGTCTCTCCTCTTCCTCTTTGGCCATAACGATTTGTGTGAAAATTCCACTAGGCATATGTCTGACCACTTTTGCAGTCTCTCCAGTTCCCTCTCGGGTCTTCTTCTATTCTTACACGCCTTAATAACTTCACATCATCTGCAGGCATAATACAGATGCCTCCCTTACGTTTGTCATGTTATTTACATGTACTGAAATCAGTACCGGTCGCAGTACTGATCTTCAGGCATCCTGCTACCCACTCTTGTTCAGACACTGATTCGCTAATTAGTGTTTTCCTTAAGTACGCTTTTGTTTACGTGCATTTCCAGCTAACTCTTACTTTTTTTGTTTTTTTTGAATCAGACCTGATTATCTCTCAATTTTCCCCAGGAGCCGCATAACCCATACGGGTTTAGCGCTCCCCGTGAATATTTTAATAATAATCATCATCATAATAAAATAAAAATTGGCCGCAACGGTAAGAGATGTATTTCATGTTGCCAAAAAAAAAAAAAAATATCTTATGTCATCAAGTCTAATCAGAAGAACAGCACATTGCCACATAAATAAGAAAGTGGAATTCTCAGTTCCGAGAAACTTGAGGAGTAAATATTGAAACTGACATCATTCAGGACAAGACAAGTGTGGGTTTGTGATTTTAATTTAATTTTTTCTAAACACTTCTTTCTTTTGTTATAATTAAAGAGCACAAAAGGTTGCTTGATCTCCAAACAAACAGACAGTCACTTGCCCCTGCATCATTTTTTTCTTTCTTACTAAAATTAGGTACAGCCGGAGTGTGTTGTTACTCTGTTTTATGCAAGTTATATTGTGGTAACGAGATATATCTGTTTTTCAGTCATATTTCACCACGAGGGACGGGTTACTTAAATGGAATAATGAAATCTGAACGTGGAGATTTTAATAGGTCGATGAGGATATCGTTAGGCATTTTACTATGGGTTCAGTAAGTTAGGTCAGATTCGTTAGGAAACGGGACAAGTGTTTCCTGACGCGGGTCTAAGTTGTTTAATGACCCATCACTGCAGCTCTTGGTATTCTGACCGAGCCTTCCGCTGGCTTGCCAGTCCACACTTTAAAAATTAAGGATATACTTATTGATTTAGTAAATGCACCAGCTTCACATCCTGGATATGCAAGGGAAGGGAAGGCAGAAGTAACCTGTTAAATGAGATAGAATATATGCCAATTTCACATGTTAACCCCGATGCTCCTCTTACAGGTTATATACATTCTATATCGACATTATATCTGCTAAAAAAAAATTCATTAAGAAATAAAGACAGAAGTCTTTATTCTCTGCGTCATTTTTTTTGCCGAAAACATTTAGGTTAATATTGTTTCTTTCAATTTCGTATCTGCCATTTCTGAAATATCTGAAGTTTTGCCATTTTTTTTTCAGTTCATCCCGTTTTGATGCCACGGTATGTGCAAACAATATTTTATAAACTTATTAAATTTAGTGAAATTTGTATTTTTGCCTAAAATCCAACATTCTCTCTTTTTCTTTTGTATCGAATACCTATCTAATTCTTTTTTTTTCAACCTTTTAATCTTGCAGCATATAATGTAAAAAGATTCTTTCATATTTTATTGAAGTATCTTAGATGTTTCTAATATCTTAGATGCTTCTAATATCTTGTGTGTTTCTATTATACTGCGTGCCGTACTTCCAATATCTTACGTGTTTCTAAATGCTCACTAAATAATTCCGTCTTTACAGAGACACTGTCTAGCTCTTTTCATTATATTCCTCACTTTTTTCCTCATTTTCTTTTTTAGTAATTATTCTTTCGTGTATGTCATGCATAAATTTTATAGTTCTATTTAATTTATACTTCTTAATATTCATCCACACTCCTCAAATTGCAACATTTATTTAACATTTACTCATTCTTATTCTTGTCATAATTTCCTATATCATTTCCTCTCCCATATTTTTTACAATGGCCCAGAAGAATTTATGTTCCTCAAAATATAATTAGTTTTTCTTTCTATCATTTATTTATTGGCTTTAAACTTGCTTGAAATCGTTATAAACATATAAATTCATATTATTATTTTAAAATTTAAAGTGTAAGTTTTTTTTGTAATTTCTTACATATTTTTCTGTTTTTTTTTCTTCTCCGTCCCAATAAAAGCCACTGCAATCAAATTTTGCCACAGGTTTCCTTGAACCTAGAAGTCGGCCTTAGGCTATACGGTTTTCTAGAATTTTAAATGAGGGGTCGGTGGCGCCCCTTCAGGAGGGCATCTTTTGGATTAGCGAAACCTGATTTTAAAGTTCTGTGTATTTTTTTAGTCACGATATTGTACCCGTTTATCCTTTTCCCTGACAATTAGTGTGCAGGAGCATGATACTTGTCCCGATTTTCCAACCTCCGTTTCCTGCCAAGGCAGATGCGGGTGCATGAGTTCCCACATCCACCTTCTGACAAGACGGGTGTTGGAGGAATGAGTTCTTGACACCTTCCTCATGACGAAGCAGGTGGAGAGGTACGTGACCCCCACATCCACCTCCTGACAAAGAAAGTGCAAAGAAATCTTTAGAAACCATTGTAAGAACTACTAAAATAAGAAAAGAAGTCGTTGCCATTTTAATGTTTATAGTCTATTTTATGGGATACTAAATGTACCTTTGCAGCGCCAGTTATTCTGCTCATCAATTAATTTTATATTTACATTTTGAGTCTTTAATCCATCGCACCTGCTTGCTGCCTTTCTGTAAACTTCTTATCTGAGTTTACATGATTTTTTTTTTGTCAGCTTACATCATTATCATCGCGTCATATTCTTTATATTTTTACCTAACTCTTTTTGTCTTACCTCTTCCTCTTGTTTATCCACAACTCGTTTTACTGCTTCTTCAGCTATGATAATTCAACATTTCCTGCACCGTTTTCTTTTCCTATTTTACTCTCTCTCTCTCTCTCTCTCTCTCTCTCTCTCTCTCTCTCTCTCTCTCTCTCTCTCTCTATATATATATATATATATATATATATATATATATATATATATATATATATATATATATATATATATATATATATATATATATATATATATATATATATATATATATATATATATATATATATATATATATATATATAAGTCGTGCTGAATAGGTAAAACTTGCGATTTTAGCTTAAATAGCAACGCTCTTCTTGTCGAATACGGCAAGCGAAAAATTGTGTATGTAACAATTTCGCAAAAATCATTTTGAACCTAACGAAAAAAAAAACATACTTCATTGTGTTTTTATTAAATTATTGAAAACTTATCTAAAATATATTTACTTGAATTAGGCTAAATTATATTGCGCTTAGGTAAGTTTTCTAAGGTTCCTTTGGTATAGAATTAATAATTTTTACATTAATATCAATGAAGAAATGTATATACGTATAAGAGAAAATTTTAGAAAGGACTTAATTTTAAATGAGTTCTTGCTAGCTGACCAGTTTTACCTATTTAGAGCTTCATTCTCTGTCAAGCATGTTAACAGTATTTATCAGTTTCACTTTTTTTTATTTTTTTTTTTCACAAATTAACAAAGCAAGTTACCACTTAATTTGGGGTTATTTCCTTTGAATTCATATTTCTTCAATAGTACTATTATTATCACTGTGTTTCTGTTACTTCCATCACCTTGATTAACCTTGTGTTAGTTTTCACAATGCAATTTTCTTTAAAATTTGTTTTACCCTTCAGAACACCACTCACAGTCTTCAACATAACTGAACCATAACCTCTGATCCTCACTATGAGGGAGGTCAGCAGCCGCATTCAATTCAATATTCAATGTAGCATCGGGCAAACATTTGGGATTCCCTTGAGGAAAAACATTATCGTATGGTACTCAACTTAGTCTTAATTCTCTGTTTTTAAATGGACCTTTAACTGGTTAAGCAGATACTTACTGGTTTACATTGGCATGAGACCCGTGACAGGAGACACTTATGCACTTTCATGACAGAAAAATAAACACTGGAGAACAAAGAGTGAGCTCTTTTGCTTTGGAAATACCTGTTTAATATTGTAATGTGGTAGATGCCGTGTTTAAAATGTCCTGGCCGAGGTCCACTATTAAAGCCGCAACTATGTACATTACGTCTTCCCCACAGGAGATAAAGCTCATTCAAATTCATAAATAAAATATAGAGGAATGACTTCACGATTTATTAACTCAAGCTTCCCCTATGAAATTGCAACGTTTGGAGACAAATAAGTATAATAAATAGGCTATTTCCCCTCTCTGTATGAAATTGCATAGTTTCTACCTGTAGGGAAAATTAAATCTTTCACTAAAACCACTCAGAACGATGACAAAAATAGCACAGCCTCCCTGATGTCAGTCAAATGGTTGTGAGAAAGCTGTGTATTGTCTCTGAGGAAGAATCACAAAGTCGCACAACATCGTATCTTTCAAACAGAAAGAATGCGGACATTAATCCCCAAGAAGCAAGCAGATCTCCATGTATGCTCGCAAACCACGGTACTTCTATTGTCATAAGGAAGGAAATTCAATTATTTGTACTGAGACTTTGGTTAAAAAGGGCGTGTACCAGTTTCTTGGTGCTCTGAACAGCTTTAATTAACGCGGGTAGCAACGCGAGCCAAAGAATGATGGTGATGGAAATTTATCCTTCAGGAAACAAGACAAATGTTTCCTAGCAGCAATCTTAGTCATAGGATGATACGCTTGCTGTTGATTTTGGGCATATGATCGAGACCTTTAACTGGCTTACAGGTTCACCCTGTAAAAAAATTAAAGCTCACGCCATATATCGTGTAAAGTCCCTCAACACCTGGAAGTCTCGAAGGGTCTTCCAGAGGTTGAAGTCAAGGCATTGCAGCCTTAACTGAAACCTGCTGTGCCTTTATTGCTGAGATGTACTACTGGGATCATCATCCATCAGGTATGAAATGAGATTAGAACTTGAAAATAAGACCATACTTGAGACTGCTAATCTCCATACTGAGATAATATTTGGTTTGTCTGGAAATGTTTCAACTCGGTACAGGTAGTCTGTAAGACACTTCTCAGCTGATTGAAAATTTCAAACATGGAACTCTGAGGCTTAGGAAAATAGATTGTTTATTCTTCGCCCACTCAGCTTCATGCTGGTGAAGGGCTCTTGATTCACTGGATAAAATTTTGTTACCCCACCCTCTAATCCCTAGACTCTGCATTACCCCTTACAGATTTAGCGTTTTCCCATGAATATAATAAAAGAAACTTCAGTAACCTGACACCCGCCACTCCAACACCTGCTTTAACATTGAATGTACATTGCGTGCATGTTCATGGCATGATTAATCATGGCATGGATGTTCATTACATTCATGTTCGTACATATGCATAATATGCATTTATATATAAATTTTTAAGTCACTGACATTGCATACGAACATAAATAGCTATAATTAACGTTAATAATAATAATGTGCATAATGTTGTGCATGTGCGTGTATCATTTGAGACGATGCTCATGCAACAACCGGAAAGTCTTCATTCCTTGTAGGATGTTGTTGCCACACCGAATAAAATATATTATTTTACACCACTGGGAGATTAATGTATATATACACATATGATTTATCACTTCTGACTTGGACATACTAGCGAGAAATCAGTCCATATATATATATATATATATATATATATATATATATATATATATATATATATATATATATATATATATATATATATATATATATATATATATATGTCGTGCCGAATATGTAAAACTGGTCAATTAGCAAGAACTCATTTAAAATTAAGTCCTTTCTAAAATTTTGTTTTATACGTTTAAAGATATATTTTTTTCATTAATGTTAATATGAAAATTATAATTTTACACCAAAAGGAACTTAGAAAACTTACCTAACCTTATTATAACAAGCGCAATTTATTTTAGCCTAACCCAACTAAATATATTTTAGATTTGTTTACAGTAATTTAATACTGAACAAACACAGTGAAATATATTTTTTTCGTTAGGTTCAGAATGATTTGGGCGAAATTATTGCATTTACAAATTTTCACTTGTCCTGTATGGCAAGATGAGCGTTGCTATTTAAGCCAAGATCGCAAGTTCTGCCTATTCGGCACGATATATATTATATATATATATATATATATATATATATATATATATATATATATATATATATATATATATATATATATATATATATATATATAATTGTGTGTGTGTGTGTGTGTGTGTGTGTGTGTGTGTGTGTGTGTGTGTGTGTGTGTGCTTGTGTGCGCTTACCTATTTGTGGTTGCAGGACTCGATTCGCACCTCCTGGCCCCACTTCTTCGCTGGTCGCTACTAAGTCCACTTTCTCCCTGCTTCTTGAGCTTTATCGTATCTCTTCTTTAAGTATATATGGATCCTCCCTCCAGTACATTACTCTCCAGATTATTCGAATTCCTGATAAATCTATGACTGAGGAAATATTTCCTAACATCTCTGTGACTCACAGAGTTTTCCACTTCCAGTTGTAATCCCTGTGTCCCATCTCTGGAACATTCTCTCCGTATCCACCTTCTGTGTGTGTAGTAGTAGTAGTAGTAGTAGTAGTAGTAGTAGTAGTAGTTACCAGTTGCCAAAGGTGCTTGTCGGTAGACACTTGGCCTGGTTTGCGTGTGTACTCACCTAGTTGTGGTTGTAGGGGTCGAGTCACAGCTGGCCCCGCCTCTTCACTGGTTGCTACTGGGTCACTCTTCCTGCTCCATGATCTATATCATACCTCTTCTGTGCGTGTGTGTGTGTGTGTGTGTTTGTGTGTGTGTGTGTGTGTGTGTGTGTGTGTGTGTGTGTGTGTGTGTGTGTGTGTGTGTTACCATTTTGTCGTGTGTACTCACCTAGTTGTACTCACCTAGTTGAGGTTGCGGGGGTCGAGTCCGAGCTCCTGGCCCCGCCTCTTCACTGATCGTTACTAGGTCACTCTCCCTGAGCCGTGAGCTTTATCATACCTCTGCTTAAAGCTATGTATGGATCCTGCCTCCACTACATCGCTTCCCAAACTATTCCACTTACTGACTACTCTGTGGCTGAAGAAATACTTCCTAACATCCCTGTGATTCATCTGTGTCTTCAGCTTCCAACTGTGTCCCCTTGTTACTGTGTCCAATCTCTGGAACATCCTGTCTTTGTCCACCTTGTCAATTCCTCTCAGTATTTTGTATGTCGTTAACATGTCCCCCCTATCTCTCCTGTCCTCCAGTGTCGTCAGGTTGATTTCCCTTAACCTCTCCTCGTAGGACATACCTCTTAGCTCTGGGACTAGTCTTGTTGCAAACCTTTGCACTTTCTCTAGTTTCTTCACGTGCTTGGCTAGGTGTGGGTTCCAAACTGGTGCCGCATACTCCAATATGGGCCTAACATACACGGTGTACAGGGTCCTGAATGATTCCTTATTAAGATGTCGGAATGCTGTTCTGAGGTTTGCTAGGCGCCCATATGCTGCAGCAGTTATTTGGTTGATGTGCGCTTCAGGAGATGTGCCTGGTGTTATACTCACCCCAAGATCTTTTTCCTTGAGTGAGGTTTGTAGTCTCTGACCCCCTAGACTGTACTCCGTCTGCGGTCTTCTTTGCCCTTCCCCAATCTTCATGACTTTGCACTTGGTGGGATTGAACTCCAGGAGCCAATTGCTGGACCAGGTCTGCAGCCTGTCCAGATCCCTTTGTAGTTCTGCCTGGTCTTCGATCGAGTGTATTCTTCTCATCAACTTCACGTCATCTGCAAACAGGGACACCTCAGAGTCTATTCCTTCCGTCATGTCGTTCACGTGTGTGTGTATGTGTGTGTGTGTGTGTGTGTATTTGTGTGTGTGTACTTGTGTGTGTGTGTATTTGCGTGTGTGTGTATTTGCGTGTGTGTGTATTTGCGTGTGTGTGTGTGTGTATGTGTGTGTGTGTGTGTGTGTGTGTGACTGTTGTTAATGTTGAGAGAACACCCACATGTTGCCAATAAGACCCTCATAAATTATGCTGAAGAACACAGTTGGAAGTCAACAATCGAAAGAAAAAAATATATAAGCAAATGCTGCATGCGAGCGTTGTTATTTCAGTCGGCCGATGGTCGGTGCAGTGCGGCATTTGTTATACCTGTCCTTGTTAAGGTTGATTAATTCATTGTCCACAGCTGGTTTCCCTTCCAGGCGCCAGGTACCAAGTAATGTGTATACAGAGAAAGTTGACAATTTAAATTACTTATCTATCTAATATTGTGTTATATTTTATTATTCTTTTCCCATACACTCTGCACTTCCATAACGTGAATATTGAAGTACGAGTATTGTCTGTAATTACGCACTTGTATTGGGGCTACAATTAATGACATGTATCGTGGCTATAATTATGCAGGTGTGTTGCTTAGTTAACACATACATTCAGGCACGAGAGATGAGATTATAATATAACTGATTATAATATAGGCGATCTCTCGGAAGATAAGCAAGTACCAAAAATATGTAAACGTAGCCTATAGGGAGATTAATAATTAGTACTTATTGCAGAAGATTATGAAATGCATCTGAGAAAGTGCTAGTGAGTGGTAAGAGTGACATTGGCACACATCAAAGTGAAACCAGCATTCGGTATCTTTAATTTGGCATATATTTCTAAATATTGACACAAGCATCTCCTCAGACTGGTACATATCGCTTAAAATTGGCTCAAATCACATTAAACTGGCGCAGAATTCTTCCAATTTACAAACATCTCCACAGATTACATACAGTGCATTTAAAAGTAGACAAATGTCTTTAAATTGGTGGAAATGATATCGGTAAGGGCAGGAGACAAGAGCTGCTGGATAAGTACAAGACAACCATAGATGTAATTAGGTCTAATGGAGGGGTCCCAGTCATATGCATCATCTTGCCTAGAAAGGGAGCGGGCAATGAATGGATGTCCAGAGCAATTGGTGTATATTGCTGGCTAGACAGGTACTGCAAGGAATTTGCAGTCTCATTCATTGATAACTTGGACAAATTTTATAGCAAACGTGATATGTATGCAAGGAAGTGGGTACATCTCTCAGGGGCCAGAGCGGTTACATTAGCCAACTCGATTGAGAGTGCCATTGCTGACTTGTCTATGACTTTAAACTGATAGATTATGGAGATATGGGTGTGTGAGGGAAAAAATCAAGCCACAGTACAAGGGTTGAAAACAGCAGACATTACCAGGGTACCTCAGGGATACGTTTAATAGACAATATTCAGAATAAAGTTGCTAGTAAAGGCAAAGTATTTGATCAACAAACAAAGAGGGACATTAGAGGGCAGAGTGACTGGCTCCATTAAGGTTTACTATACTAATATGAGTCTAAGAAATAAGATACATAAGCTAAGATTACTTGCATGTGCAGGTAAAATAGATATTATTGCTGTAACAGAGACCTGGTTCAACCTGAAAGATAGAGAAGTGCCTTCTGAATGCCACATACAAGGCTATAAACTATTCTACACTGACAGGGTAACAGGAAGGGTGATGGAGTGGTAATGTATGTCAGAGATAATTTAAATTGTTGTCTTAGACATGATATAAGATTAGAGGCATCAGACACAGAATCTGTTTGGATATAGTTTCTCAAGGGTCATGACAAATTAGTTTTGGGTATCATTTGTAGGCCCCCAAATCTTGATAGGGAGTACAGTAAGCTGCTATAGGACAAAATTCATAAGGCGTCTAGATATGAAAATGTCATGTTAATGGGAGATTTGAACTTTAGACAAACTGATTGGAGCAATATGACAGGAAATCTTGAGTCTAGTGACTTTCTTGATACGATTCAGGATTGCTTTTTAAAACAGTTTGTGACAGAACCAACTAGAGGAAACAATCTGCCTGACTTGGTTCTTACCAACAAGGAATTACTAATTAATAATCTTGAGGTTAATAATGAGCTTGGGGAAAGCAATCACAAATCACTTTGTTTCAATATATCATGGAATTACCCAAATAACTGCAATCAAGTCTCTCTCCCAGACTTCCTCTTGGCCGACTTTATAGGACTGAGAAATTATCTGGGTGGCCTAAATTGGAATGACCTGACAATGGGTAAGGTAAGGGGTGTTGGTTGCCAATATGACGTTTTTCAGAGCATAGTTCTAGCTGTCCAGACAATTTATGTTCCAAGCAGGGAAATTAGATCAACTGAAAATGATCCCAAATGGATAAACAATAGTTTAAAACATCTCTTTGGCCAAAAGAGAGGCATACATAGGCACATCAAAAGAGGGGATGGGCAGTTTAAAAAATAATATATTCAATTAAAGAGAGAAATAAAAAAAAAGAGGAATAAGAAAAGCTAAAAGAAATTACGAGGCTAAAGTGGCAAGGAATTCGTAGACTAACCCAAAAGGTTTCTTTCAGGTATATATAGTAAGATTAAGGATAAGACTGGTCCACTCATAAGTAACTTAAGGTCAGATCAGTGACAGTGAAAAGGAAATGTGTAAAAATTTTAACTCTTGCTTCCTCTCATTTGTTTACACAGGAAGATACTAGGGAATTTCCAGAAATAATAAATTATGTAGAACAGGGCGATAAACTATGCACGATTAAGGTAACTAGTGACATGATCCTCAGACAAATAGAGAAATTAAAACCAAACAAATCCCCAGGTGGCCCTGATGAACTGTTTGCAAGGGTTTTAAAGGAATGCAAAGAGGAGCTTAGCAAACCTTTCGGTAATCTTTTCAATATATCACTACAAACTTACATTGTGCCAGACAAGTGGAAAATGACTAATGTAATACCTATTTACAAAGCAGGAGACAGGTTCATAGCTTCAAACTATAGACCAATAAGCATTACTTCCATAGTGGGAAAATTTATGGAATCAATAGTTGCCGAGGCAATTCGTAGCCATCTTGAAAGGAATAAATTGATTAATCTTAGCACAGTTTTACAAAAGACAGTTCCTACCTTACGAATTTACTTTTTTCACCAAGGTATTTGAGGAGGTAGATCATGGTAATGAGTGTGATATTGTGTATATGGACTTTTGACAGAGTTCCACATCAGAGACTATTGAGGAAAATTAAGGCACACGGAATAGGAGGAGATATATTTTTCCGGGCAGAGGCATGGTTGACAGATAGGCAGTAGAGAGTTTGCATCAATGGGGAGAAATCAGAGTGAGGGCGAATCATGATTGGTGTTCCATAGGGATCAATTCAGGGCCCTTTGTTGTTCACAATTTATGTAAACGACATTACTGAAGGAATAAATAGCGACATAAGCAAGTTTGCTGATGACCCCAAAATAGGTTGCCTAATTCATTCTAATGAGGACATTAGAACACTCCAGGAAGATTTGAATAGACTGATGCAGTGGTCGAAGAAGTGGCAGATAAGAAAAATAATGATTATATTATCTTCATTTACTACAAGTGCATGTACAAGGTATACATGCCTAGCTGACATCAATGAAATACTACTATGTAGAAAACCGCTTGTTATGCAGAGCATTTCGGGCAAATTAGGCCAGTTGTTAGGAAAGACACAAATGCAACAGTTAGGTATCTTTATTTCGAAACGTTTCGCCTACACAGTAGGCTTCTTCAGTCGAGTACAGAAAAGTTGATAGAAGCAGAAGAGACTTGAAGACGATGTAATCAGTCCATCACCCTTGAAGTTTTGAGATGGTCAGTCCCTCAGTCTGGAGAAGAGCATTGTTCCATAGTCTGAAACAATATGGAGTTGAAGTGATAGGATGGAGCCTTATATAGCGCCAGGCGGTGAGACGTAGGTCACTAGTAGAGGTAAGAACGTAGACGTTGCATTTGTGTCTTACCTAACAACCTGTCGGTATTTTATACCATTTTAATGTTCACAAATTAGGTCAGTTTTTTCCCAGGATGCGACCCACACCAGTCGACTAACTCCCAGGTACTCATTTTACTGATGGGTGAACATAGACAACCGGTGTAAAAAAAACAAAAAACGCCCAGTGTTTTTACCCTCGCTGGGAATCGAACCCAGAACCTCGCCGTGTGCAGCGAGAGATTTAGCCACCACGCCACGAGGCAGTTTAATATAGACAAATGCAAAGTTCTTAACATTGGACAAGAAAATAACCATGCCACATGTAAACTAAATAATGTAGATCTTAATATTACTACTTGCGGAAAGGATTTGGGAGTTCTGGTTAGGAGTAATCTAAAACCAAGACAACAGTTGTCGGTTTTTTTAAACCATTAATCACAAGTTGAGGATTGAGACACTAATACAACATATGGGAATCTTTATTGAGGAAACGTTTCGCCACACAGTGGCTTCATCAGTCCAATACAAAGCAGAAAGGTGTAAGGAGAGGAGGAGTTTGAGGTAATCATTCCCTCAGCCTGGAGTCGATGTGTTCAGTACATCAAATTCTCCTCTCCTTACACCTTTCTGCTTTATATTGGACTGATGAAGCCACTGTGTGGCGAAACGTTCCTCAATAAAGATTCCCATATGTTACATAAGTGTTTCAATCTTCAACTTGTCGGTTTTTTAAACCATTTATCACATCTGTCAGACACTGCAACATCATGGGATTTTGATACAAAGAATTCTTCAAAACTTGTCCAACCTTTGGACGAAGATCTACTTAGACTAGTGGTTGGTACCACTATGACCCCGCCACCTCCTGCTTCGCCTCACCTGACTACAGTATATAAGCCACGTCTATGGCCCTATGCTGTACATTCTACAAGATTGATGGACTGAACACATCGACTCCAGACTGAGGGACTGATTACCTCAAATTTCTCCTCTCCTTACACCTTTCTACTTTGTACTGGACTGATGAAGCCACTGTGTGGTGAAACGTTTCCTGAATAAAGATTCCCATATGTTGCATTAGTGTCTCAATCTTCAACAAGCAGTATAATGTGATCCTTTATTGAAAATGTTTCGCCCACACAGTGGGGTTTATCAAGTCACAGACAGATCTACCTGGGAGAAAAGTATGTGAGTATTTTTAAGATGGAGTCAGGCGGAGAATGCTGGGTAGGTTTGAACCTGCATGTGACAATCTTCCGAGTAGGGTAGCTTTATAAAGAGATTGGAGAAATATATGAGTAGACCTTCTGCAGTGTTCCTCCATTATGTTCTTATGTGGGATAACAATGAAGAAGTTTTTTGGCAAGGGGTTCAGCTATGTTATAGAAGCCGTTGTTTTGGATATACAGGTAAGTGATGATTCCAGGATTCTGCGGTATTGAAAGTTTTCTTCTTTGGCGATAAGTCTTGCGTTTCTGTAGTTGATAAAATGGTTGCGTGAATTTCGGTGTTGAACACAGGCATTCCTTAAATCGTCTGATCTGCCTGCGTACTGGTGTTCTGAAATACGTGTTTGGAGGTCTTTGGATGTTTCGCCCATGTATAATTTGCTGCAGTTATTACAAAGGAATATGTATACATCTGCAGAGGACTGTCTATAACTGGTAATGTCCTTGATGATGGTGAAAGTGGAGGTAGATACTTGGAATGAAGTATTGAAAAAGATGTTGGAAACGTGTTTGGCATTGGAGTTGGTGGGGAGGACCATGTATCTCCTCTCGGCAGTGTCTTCTCTGGGTGTGTTGTAGATGAATGGTTCAGAGAACCGTCAAGTTGATAAATTAGACGCATGTGGAACACTTGGGTATGTTTAATGAGGAAAGGCTTCACTATACAGTGCCTTCATCAGTTCATACAGAGGAAAATGGTGAAGTTGAGTTTGAAGGACTGAGTACATCGACTCAAGGCTGAGGGACTGATTACCTCAAACTCCTCCTGTTTTTCACCATTCTCCTTTGCCTGGACTGATGAAGCCACTGTGTAGCGAAACGTTTCCTCACTAAACATACCCAAGGGGGATATGATTGAGGTGTATAAATGGAGAACAGGAATAAATAAAGGGGATGTAAATATCTAGCCAAGACAGGACTCGCAGCAATGGTTTTAAGTTGGAAAAATTCAAATTCAGGAAGGATATAGGAAAGCACTGGTTTAGTAACAGATTTGTGGATGGATGAGTACCGTCATAGAAGCTAAGACGGTGTGTAGTTTTAAAAATAGGTTGGATAAATACATAAGTGGGTGTGGGTGGGTGTGAGTTAGACCTGACTAGCTTGGGCTAATAGGGCTGATGACGTCCTCCTTCCTTAAGTGGATGTGACCTGACCTGACTAGGTGGGTCATTGGTTTAAGCCTGGAGGTGACTTGGAGCTGCCTCGCATAGGCCAGTAGGCCTGTTGCTTCTTTTTTGTTCGTAAATATGTATAAGTAAAAAACGTGTAGGTTAATAAGTTATCAACATTTATATAACCATTTTAATAAAATTACTAACGCTGAACTAAAAAGCAATGACAGTGAGTGAATAGAAAATAAAAGCCTCGGACAGCCAGACAGAATAAGTAATCGATATTTATCAAGACTGTTTCAGTTAAGGTAATATATTCAATTTCTACGAAGTAAATAACATCAATACTTAACGAAGCCAAGCAAATGAAAAAAAAAAACATTGATTGCTTCAAAGATACAAACATAAATGATATTTCTAAAGTATAGTTAGAAATAAGATTACACCAAGACGACGCTTCTTCTCAAGAGCCACTATAATATTAAAGGAACTTATAAAGTCGCATACCTGGAGCCAAACTCATTCCGGTATCAATGGAGCCAACATAAACCATCTTTTATGCTTTCGTCATATTACATACATTGAATCCAGCAAAATTACAAAAGTTATTACAAAATGTGAACAGATCGAGAAGAGTAGAACGGGATTGAAAAGGAAACTTAACCAAAATTAATGTTTACAATGAGTCAATAAGCTATGTGGGTGTATATATATATATATATATATATATATATATATATACACTATATATATATATATATATATATATATATATATATATATATATATATATATATATATATATATATATTATATATACTCCCACATAGCTTATTGACTAATTGTAAACATTAATTTTGGTTAAGTTTCCTTTTCAATCCCGTTCTACTCTTCTCGATCTGTTCACATTTTGTAATAACTTTTGTAATTTTGCTGGATTCAATGTATGTAGTAATTCACCAGGTGCCTGTCAATCCCAAAACTTACCTACTTTCTGAGATGCTCCCCAGCCCTCAGCAGTCCAAAACTCATGGAATATGACTCTCCTTAAGACCATGCAAGAGAGTGTATTGACTCTTTCCCTTGTAGATGGACAGTGGTTGCAAGCCTCACTTCCGGTCAGGCTTGGGGGCTAGGAGTACGCAGATCCTCCCAGATTGCTCTACCAGCTTTCCTATCCTCTTCCATAGCACCAAACGAGTTGATAAGACAAATTCTTCCCGATAACCTCAGTGACTCAGCAGGAATACAGAACCAGTGCCATCACCGAATGGGAGACTCTTGCTGCTCCAGCACCAAACCCTAGTGCAGCACTGGCTCACAGTCAAGCTGGGATGGCCCGAACGCTGAAAAGGTGCTTGCCAGTATGCTCAGCGCTGCAACATCAGATAGGGACACTGCCCATCGCCAGGCTGTGAGCTCACTTCACTCTGGGGACTTCCTCCAAACAGTTCCCATATCGGCAATGGGAACGCGACTCAACCCTAACACCGTCCGCATGGCAGTGGCTCTGTGCTTTGCTGCCCCAATTCACACAGAATATACGTGTATTTGCAGCGAAGCGCAAGCAGACCAATACGGTCTACATGGTCTTAACTGTTCCAAAACCAAGGGCTGGCATGCAAGACACAATGAGGTCAACGACATCATAAAGAGAACCCTTGCTACAGCTGGAGGCCCAGCCGAGAGGGCGCCCCGATCACTAGCAGCCAACAATACCCACAACCCAGCAAACCTCCCCGACAGGATCACCATCTATCCTTGGAAGAATGGCAAGCTCTTAGCATGGAACTATACCCGTTTATCCACACTGGCTGACACCTATATCCATCACAGTGTCGGGCGACAGGGAGGAGCTGCTGACCACAGGGAGGAGTACAAGATCAGCAAGTGCAGGGACATAAGCCAACAGTATCAATTTGTCCCAGTGGGATCAGAGACCTTGGGATCATGGGGCGAAATGCCACACGTTTCCTTAAAGAATTGGGTTCCAGACTCATCGACACCACCAGGGACCCAAGGGCAGCCCACTTGTTCCAGCGCCTCAGCACGGCCATCCAGAGGGGAAATGCTTGCTGCATACTTGGCTCGCGTCCGGCTTCGGAGGAGCTGGACGCGAGTCATTGTATTCATTTTTGTGTTTTCTGGTAATGTATCTGTTTATTAAAATTATATATATATTTTTATTATTATTTTTTTTATCACACTGGCCGATTCCCACCAAGGCAGGGTGGCCCGAAAAAGAAAAAACTTTCACCATCATTTACTCCATCACTGTCTTGCCAGAGGGTGCTTTACACTACAGTTTTTAAACTGCAACATTAACACCCCTCCTTCAGAGTGCAGGCACTGTACTTCCCATCTCCAGGACTCAAGTCCGGCCTGCCGGTTTCCCTGAACCCCTTCATAAATGTTACTTTGCTCACACTCCAACAGCACGTCAAGTATTAAAAACCATTCGTCTCCATTCACTCCTATCAAACACGCTCACGCACGCCTGCTGGAAGTCCAAGCCCCTCACACACAAAACCTCCTTTACCCCCTCCCTCCAACCTTTCCTAGGCCGACCCCTACCCCGCCTTCCTTCCACTACAGACTGATACACTCTTGAAGTCATTCTGTTTCGCTCCATTCTCTCTACATGTCCGAACCACCTCAACAACCCTTCCTCAGCCCTCTGGACAACAGTTTTGGTAATCCCGCACCTCCTCCTAACTTCCAAACTACGAATTCTCTGCATTATATTCACACCACACATTGCCCTCAGACATGACATCTCCACTGCCTCCACCCTTCTCCTCGCTGCAACATTCATCACCCATGCTTCACACCCATATAAGAGTGTTGGTAAAACTATACTCTCATACATTCCCCTCTTTGCCTCCAAGGACAAAGTTCTTTGTCTCCACAGACTCCTAAGTGCACCACTCACCCTTTTCCCCTCATCAATTCTATGATTCACCTCATCCTTCATAGACCCATCCGCTGACACGTCCACTAACAAATATCTGAATGCATTCACCTCCTCCATACTCTCTCCCTCCAATCTGGTATCCAATCTTTCATCACCTAATATTTTTGTTATCCTCATAACCTTACTCTTTCCTGTATTCACTTTTAATTTTCTTCTTTTGCATACCCTACCAAATTCATCCACCAATCTCTGCAACTTCTCTTCAGAATCTCCCAAGAGCACAGTGTCATCAGCAAAGAGCAACTGTGACAACTCCCACTTTATGTGTGATTCCTTATCTTTTAACTCCACGCCTCTTGTCAAGACCCTCGCATTTACTTCTCTTACAACCCCTCTTTCCTATGTACTCTAACTTGAGCCTCACTATCCTCGTAAAAACTCTTCACTGCTTTCAGTAACCTACCTCCTACACCATACACCTGCAACATCTGCCACATTGCCCCCCTATCCACCTTGTCATACGCCTTTTCCAAATCCATAAATGCCACAAAGACCTCTTTAGCCTTATTTAAATACTGTTCACTTATATGTTTCACTGTAAACACCTGGTCCACACACCCCCTACCTTTCCTAAAGCCTCCTTGTTCATCTGCTATCCTATTCTCAGTCTTACTTTTAATTCTTTCAATAATAACTCTACCATACACTTTACCAGGTGTACTCAACAGACTTATCCCCCTATAATTTTTGCACTCTCTTTTGTCCCCTTTGCCTTTATACAAAGGAACTATGCATGCTCTCTGCCAATCCCTAGGTACCTTACCCTCTTCCATACATTTATTAAATAATTGCACCAACCACTCCAAAACTATATCCCCACCTGCTTTTAACATTTCTATATTTATCCCATCAATCCCGGCTGCCTTACCCCCTTTCATTTTACCTACTGCCACACTCACAACTGGCTCTTCCTCACTCCTACAAGATGTTATTCCTCCTTGCCCTATACACGAAATCACAGCTTCCCTATCTTCATCAACATTTAACAATTCCTCAAAATATTACCTCCATCTTCCCAATACCTCTAACTCTCCATTTAATAACTCTCCTCTCCTATTTTTAACTGACAAATCCATTTGTTCTCTAGGCTTCCTTAACTTGTTAATCTCACTCCAAAACTTTTTCTTATTTTCAACAAAATTTGTTGATAACATCTCACCCACTCTCTCATTTGCTCTCTTTATACATTGCTTCACCACTCTCTTAACCTCTCTCTTTTTCTCCATATACTCTTCCCTCCTTGCATCACTTCTACTTTGTAAAAACTTCTCATATGCTAACTTTTTCTCCCTTACTACTCTCTTTACATCATCATTCCACCAATCGCTCCTCTTCCCTCCCGCACCCACTTTCCTGTAACCACAAACTTCAGCTGACCACTCTAACACTACATTTTTAAACCTACCCCATACCTCTTCGACCCCATTGCCTATGCTCTCATTAGCCCATCTATCCTCCAATAGCTGTTTATATCTTTCCCTAACTGCCTCCTCTTTTAGTTTATAAACCTTCACCTCTCTCTTCCCTGATGCTTCTATTCTCCTTGTATCCCATCTACCTTTTGCTCTCAGTGTAGCTACAACTAGAAAGTGATCTGATATATCTGTGGCCCCTCTATAAACATGTACATCCTGAAGTCTACTCAACAGTCTTTTATCTACCAATACATAATCCAACAAACTACTGTCATTTCGCCCTACATCATATCTTGTATACTTATTTATCCTCTTTTTCTTAAAATATGTATTACCTATAACTAAACCCCTTTCTATACAAAGTTCAATCAAAGGGCTCCCATTAACATTTACACCTGGCACCCCAAACTTACCTACCACACCCTCTCTAAAAGTTTCTCCTACTTTAGCATTCAGGTCCCCTACCACAATTACTCTCTCACTTGGTTCAAAGGCTCCTGTACATTCACTTAACATCTCCAAAAATCTCTCTCTCTCCTCTGCATTCCTCTCTTCTCCAGGTGCATACACGCTTATTATGACCCACTTCTCGCATCCAACCTTTACTTTAATCCACATAATTCTTGCATTTACACATTCATATTCTCTTTTCTCCTTCCATAACTGATCATTCAACATTACTGCTACCCCTTCCTTTGCTCTAACTCTCTCAGATACTCCAGATTTAATCCCATTTATTTCCCCCCACCGAAACTCCCCTACCCCCTTCAGCTTTGTTTCGCTTAGGGCCAAGACATCCAACTTCTTTTCATTCATAACATCATCAATCATCTGTTTCTTGTCATCTGCACTACATCCACGCACATTCAAGCATCCCAGTTATATATATATATATATATATATATATATATATATATATATATATATATATATATATATATATATATATATATATGTTGTTAGGTAAGACACATATGCAACAGTTAGGTATCTTTATTTCGAAACGTTTCGCCTACACAGTAGGCTTCTTCTGTCGAGTACAGAAAAGTTGATAGAAGCAGAAGAGACTTGAAAACGATGTAATCAGTCCATCACCCTTAAAGTTTTGAGGTGTTCAGTCCCTCAGTCTGGAGAAGAGCATTGTTCCGTAGTCTGAAACAATATGGAGTTGAAGTGACAGGATGGAGCCTTATATAGCGACAGGATGTGAGATGTAGGTCACTTTGGGAGGTCAGGTCCCTCTCAAATCCAGCCGTTCTCACTAGTAGAGGTTGTCGAAGTTGATTTTAGGTCTGTACCAAGATACCCTTGAGAACGGCTGGATTTGAGAGGGATGTGACCTCCCAAAGTGACCTACGTCTCACCTCCTGGCGCTATATAAGGCTCCATCCTGTCACTTCAACTCCATATTGTTTCAGACTACTTAACAATGCTCTTCTCCAGACTGAGGGACTGACCACCTCAAAACTTTAAGGGTGATGGACTGATTACATCGTCTTCAAGTCTCTTCTGCTTCTATCAACTTTTCTGTACTCGACTGAAGAAGCCTACTGTGTAGGCGAAACGTTTCGAAATAAAG
Source organism: Cherax quadricarinatus (assembly GCF_038502225.1). Taxonomy (NCBI): domain Eukaryota; kingdom Metazoa; phylum Arthropoda; class Malacostraca; order Decapoda; family Parastacidae; genus Cherax; species Cherax quadricarinatus. The sequence continues at coordinate 10,007,530 of NC_091318.1, forward strand.
ATACCTAACTGTTGCATATGTGTCTTACCTAACAACCGATTATGTTGTTATTTTATACCATTTTAACGTTCATTCATATATATATATATATATATATATATATATATATATATATATATATATATATATATATATATAAAATCAACTAAATAGTAGGTTGGTAGACAGCAACCGCCCAGGGAGGTACTACTGTCCTGCCAAGTGAGTGTAAAACGAAAGCCTGTAATTGTTTTACATGATGGTAGGATTGCTGGTGTCCTTTTTTTGTCTCATAAACATGCAAGGTTTCAGGTACGTCTTGCTACTTCTACTTAGGTCACACTACACATACATGTACAAGCATATATACATACACACACCCCCCTGGGTTTTCTTCTATTTTCTTACTAGTTCTTGTTCTTGTTTATTTCCTCTTATCTCCATGGGGAAGTGGAACAGAATTCTTCCTCCGTAAGCTATGCGTGCTGTAAGAGGCCACTAAAATGCTAGGAGCAAGGGGCTAGTAACCCCTTCTCCTGGAGTTTACCTGGAGAGAGTTCCGTTGGTCAACGCCCCCGCGGCCCGGTCTGTGACCAGGCCGCCTGGTGGATCAGAGCCTGATCAACCAGGCTGTTACTGCTGGCTGCACGCAAACCAACGTACAAGCCACAGCCCGGCTGGTCAGGAACCGACTTTTCCAGTACCAGCTTGAAGAATGCCAGGGGTCTGTTGGTAATCCCCCTTATGTATGCTGGGAGGCAGTTGAACAGTCTCGGGCCCCAGACACTTGTTGTATGGTCTCTTAACGTGCTAGTGACACCCCTGCTTTTCATTGGGGGGATGTTGCATCGTCTGCCAAGTCTTTTGCTTTCGTAGTGAGTGATTTTCGTGTGCAAGTTCGGTACTAGTCCCTCTAGGATTTTCCAGGTGTATATAATCATGTATCTATCCCGCCTGCGTTCCAGCGAATACAGGTTTAGGAACCTCAAGCGCTCCCAGTAATTGAGGTGTTTTATCTCCGTTATGCGCGCCGTGAAGGTTCTCTGTACATTTTCTAGGTCAGCAATTTCACCTGCCTTGAAAGGTGCTGTTAGTGTGCAGCAATATTCCAGCCTAGATAGAACAAGTGACCTGAAGAGTGTCATCATGGGCTTGGCCTCCCTAGTTTTGAAGGTTCTCATTATCCATCCTGTCATTTTTCTAGCAGATGCGATTGATACAATGTTATGGTCCTTGAAGGTGAGATCCTCCGACATGATCACTCCCAGGTCTTTGACGTTGGTGTTTCGCTCTATTTTGTGGCCAGAATTTGTTTTGTACTTTGATGAAGATTTAATTTCCTCGTGTTTACCATATCTGAGTAATTGAAATTTCTCATGGTTGAACTTCATATTGTTTTCTGTAGCCCACTGAAAGATTTGGTTGATGTCCGCCTGGAGCCTTGCAGTGTCTGCAATGGAGGACACTGTCATGCAGATTCGGGTGTCATCTGCAAAGGAAGACACGGTGATGTGGCTGACATCCTTGTCTATGTCGGATATGAGGATGAGGAACAAGA
>NC_091318.1:10009166-10044166 GCF_038502225.1 Cherax quadricarinatus
TTTTTTTTTTTTTTTCAGGCGAGATAAACGAGGGTAAGTTGAGAAGTGAGACTTGTATTCTGTTAATGTTTTGTCTGTAGATTGTAGATATTGTAAGGTTTTGTCTTCTTAGGAAAATGCATTCTGAATTTCGGTGACTCACTGATATCTTACCTATGCATTTAATATATATATATATATATATATATATATATATATATATTATATATATATATATATATATATATATATATATATATATATATATATATATATATATATATATATATATATATATATATGTATGTATGAATGTCGTGCCTAACAGGTAAAACTGGTCAGTTAGCAAGAACTCATTTAAAATTAAGTCCTTTCCATAATTTTCTCTTATACGTTTAAAGATATATGTTTTCATTAAAGTTAATGTAAAAATTTATAATTTTGCACCAAAAGAATCTTAGAAAACTTACCTTACCTTATTATAACAAGCGCAATTTATTTTAGCCTAGCCAACTAAATATATTTTAGATACGTTTACAATAATTTAGTACTAAACAAGCACAGTGAAATATATTTTTCTCGTTAGGTTCTGAATGATTTTTGCGAAATTATTGCATACACAAATTTTCACTTGTCTTATATGGCAAGATGAGTGTTGCTATTTAAGCCAAGATCGCAAGTTTTACATATTCGGCACGACATATTCGTCCTGATGGTATCCGTCCTGATGGAGCCACTATGCTACCTTGGAAGGATGGAAAGCAGATTGCCTGGGACTACACCTGTGCCGCCACATTGGCAGACACCTACTTGCCATACTCCGTAGTGGAAGGGGGGTGGAGCTGCCAGCCACAGGGAGACCCAGAAGATCCGAAAATATGAAGACCTTTCCCCTTGCTATAACTTCATTCCAATAGGGTCGGAGACCCTTGGAGCATGGGGCAAGTGTGCTCTAAAGTTCCTCAAAGAGCTGGGTGAAAAACTCATCATAGAAACCAAGGACCAGAGGGTGACCAGCTTCCTCTTTCAGAGACTCGGTGTTGGGATTCAGAGAGGAAATGCCTGCAGCATTCTGGGCACGCGGCCCACCGCAGGGGAGCTGGACGAAGTATTCGAGATGTAGCTCTGAGTTACCTATGTTGTTTTGCTTTCTGTTGTATTTTTGTGAATGTTTGGCCAATGTATTTTGTCTTTAAATAAAACATACTTGAAATATAGGGTGTGGTAGAAGAAAATTCTCAAACAGCTTCAGGAAGAACCTTGAGTTTTCCCTGAAGCAAGTTTATTCTTTTCTCTTAAGATGAGGGTCCCCAGAACAGCTCTAGAGGTGGTACCTCCCTATATTATATATATATATATATATATATACATATATATATATATATATATATATATATATATATATATATATATATATTTATATATATATATATATATATCTTTCTTTCAACACACAGGCCGTATCCCACCGAGGCAGGGTGGCCCAAAAGGAAAAACGAAAGTTTCTCCTTTTATATTTAGTAATATATACAGGAGAAGGGGTTACTAGCCCCTTGCCCCTGGCATTTTAGTTGCCTCTTACAACACGCATGGCTTACGGAGGAAGAATTCTGTTCCACTTCCCCATGGAGATAAGAGGAAATAAACAAGAACAAGAACTAGAAAGAAAATGGCAGAAAACCCAGAATCATAGAACTGATGAGGGGAAAAGAGTGAGTGGTGCACTTAAGAGTCTGTGGAGACAAAGAACTTTGCCCATGAAAGTAAAGAGGGGAATGTATGAGAGTATATTTGTACCAACACTCTTGTACGAGTGTGAAGCATGGGTGATGAATGTTGCAACAAGGAGAAGGCTGGAGGCAGTAGAGATGTCATATCTGAGGGCAATGTATGGTGTGAATATAATGCAGAGAATTCGTAGTTTGGAAATTAGGAGAAGGTGTGGGATTACCAAAACTATTATCCAGAGGGCTGAGGAGGGGGTTGTTGAGGTGTTTTGTACATGTAGAGAGAATGGAACAAAACAGAACGACTTTGAGAGTGTATAAATCTGTAGTGGAGGGAAGGTGGGGTAGGGGTCGGCCTAGGATGGGTTGGAGAGAGGGGGCAAAGGAGGTTTCGTGTGCGAGGATCTTGGGCTTCCAGGAAGCATGCGTGAGCATATTTGATAGGAGTGAATGGAGACAAATGATTTTTAATACTTGACGTGCTGTTGGAGTGTGAGCAAAGTAACATTTATGAAGGGATTCAGGGAAACTGGTAGGCCGGACTTGAGTCCTGGAGATGGAAAGTACAGTGTCTGCACTCTGAAGGAGGGGTGCAAAGCACCCTTCTGGCAAGACAGTGATGGAGTGAATGATGTTGAAAGTTTATCTTTTTCGGGGATATATATATATATATATATATATATATATATATATATATATATATATATATATATATATATATATATATATATGTAAATGTATATAGGTATTATAGGTAGTATAGAGGTATTATAGGTAGTAGGTTGGTAGACAGCAACCACCCAGGGAAGTACTACCGTCCTGCCAGATGACTGTGAAACAGAAACCTGTAACTGTTTTGCATGATGGTAGGGTTGCTGGTCTCTTTTTCTGTCTCATAAACACGCTAGATAACAGGGATATCTTGCTACTCCAACTTACACTTTGGTCACACTTCACAGACATGCACATGCATATATATATACATACATCTAGGTTTTTCTCCTTTTTCTACATAGCACTTGTTCTTCTTTATTTCTTCTATTGTCCATGGGGAAGTGGAAAAGAATCTTTCCTCCGTAAGCCATGCGTGTCGTATGAGGCGACTAAAATGCCGGGAGCAATGGGCTAGTAACCCCTTCTCCTGTAGACATTTACTAAAAAAGAGAAGAAGAAAAACTTTATAAAACTGGGATGCTTGAATGTGCGTGGATGTAGTGCAGATGACAAGAAACAGATGATTGCTGATGTTATGAATGACAAGAAGTTGGATGTCCTGGCCCTAAGCGAAACAAAGCTGAAGGGGGTAGGGGAGTTTCGGTGGGGGGAAATAAATGGGATTAAATCTGGAGTATCTGAGAGAGTTAGAGCAAAGGAAGGGGTAGCAGTAATGTTTAATGATCAGTTATGGAAGGAGAAAAGAGAATATGAATGTGTAAATGCAAGAATTATGTGGATTAAAGTAAAGGTTGGATGCGAGAAGTGGGTCATAATAAGTGTGAATGCACCTGGAGAAGAGAGGAATGCAGAGGAGAGAGAGAGATTTTGGGAGATGTTAAGTGAATGTATAGGAGCCTTTGAACCACGTGAGAGAGTAATTGTGGTAGGGGACCTGAATGCTAAAGTAGGAGAAACTTTTAGAGAGGGTGTGGTAGGTAAGTTTGGGGTGCCAGGTGTAAATGATAATGGGAGCCCTTTGATTGAACTTTGTATAGAAAGGGGTTTAGTTATAGGCAATACATATTTCAAGAAAAAGAGGATAAATAAGTATACAAGATATGATGTAGGGCGAAATGACAGTAGTTTGTTGGATTATGTATTGGTAGATAAAAGACTGTTGAGTAGACTTCAGGATGTACATGTTTATAGAGGGGCCACAGATATATCAGATCACTTTCTAGTTGTAGCTACACTGAGAGTAAAAGGTAGATGGGATACAAGGAGAATAGAAGCATCAGGGAAGAGAGAGGTGAAGGTTTATAAACTAAAAGAGGAGGCAGTTAGGGAAAAATATAAACAGCTATTGGAGGATAGATGGACTAATGAGAGCATAGGCAATGGAGTTGAAGAGGTATGGGGTAGGTTTAAAAATGTAGTGTTAGAGTGTTCAGCAGAAGTTTCTGGTTATAGGAAAGTGGGTGCGGGAGGGAAGAGGAGCGATTGGTGGAATGATGATGTAAAGAGAGTAGTAAGGGAGAAAAAGTTAGCATATGAGAAGTTTTTACAAAGTAGAAGTGATGCAAGGAGGGAAGAGTATATGGAGAAAAAGAGAGAGGTTAAGAGAGTGGTGAAGCAATGTAAAAAGAGAGCAAATGAGAGAGTGGGTGAGATGTTATCAACAAATTTTGTTGAAAATAAGAAAAAGTTTTGGAGTGAGATTAACAAGTTAAGGATGCCTAGAGAACAAATGGATTTGTCAGTTAAAAATAGGAGAGGAGAGTTATTAAATGGAGAGTTAGAGGTATTGGGAAGATGGAGGGAATATTTTGAGGAATTGTTAAATGTTGATGAAGATAGGGAAGCTGTGATTTCGTGTATAGGGCAAGGAGGAATAACATCTTGTAGGAGTGAGGAAGAGCCAGTTGTGAGTGTGGGGGAAGTTCGTGAGGCAGTAGGTAAAATGAAAGGGGGTAAGGCAGCCGGGATTGATGGGATAAAGATAGAAATGTTAAAAGCAGGTGGGGATATAGTTTTGGAGTGGTTGGTGCAATTATTTAATAAATGTATGGAAGAGGGTAAGGTACCTAGGAATTGGCAGAGAGCATGCATAGTTCCTTTGTATAAAGGCAAAGGGGACAAAAGAGAGTACAAAAATTATAGGGGGATAAGTCTGTTGAGTATACCTGGTAAAGTGTATGGTAGAGTTATTATTGAAAGAATTAAAAGTAAGACTGAGAATAGGATAGCAGATGAACAAGGAGGCTTTAGGAAAGGTAGGGGGTGTGTGGACCAGGTGTTTACAGTGAAACATACAAGTGAACAGTATTTAGATAAGGCTCAAGAGGTCTTTGTGGCATTTATGGATTTGGAAAAGGCGTATGACAGGGTGGATAGGGGGGCAATGTGGCAGATGTTGCAGGTGTATGGTGTAGGAGGTAGGTTACTGAAAGCAGTGAAGAGTTTTTACGAGGATAGTGAGGCTCAAGTTAGAGTACATAGGAAAGAGGGAAATTATTTCCCAGTAAAAGCAGGCCTTAGACAAGGATGTGTGACGTCACCGTGGTTGTTTAATATATTTATAGATGGGGTTGTAAGAGAAGTAAATGCGAGGGTCTTGACAAGAGGCGTGGAGTTAAAAGATAAAGAATCACACATAAAGTGGGAGTTGTCACAGTTGCTCTTTGTTGATGACACTGTGCTCTTGGGAGATTCTGAAGAGAAGTTGCAGAGATTGGTGGATGAATTTGGTAGGGTGTGCAAAAGAAGAAAATTAAAAGTGAATACAGGAAAGAGTAAGGTTATGAGGATAACAAAAATATTAGGTGATGAAAGATTGGATATCAGATTGGAGGGAGAGAGTATGGAGGAGGTGAATGTATTCAGATATTTGGGAGTGGACGTGTCAGCGGATGGGTCTATGAAGGATGAGGTGAATCATAGAATTGATGAGGGGAAAAGGGTGAGTGGTGCACTTAGGAGTCTGTGGAGACAAAGAACTTTGTCCTTGGAGGCAAAGAGGGGAATGTATGAGAGTATAGTTTTACCAACGCTCTTATATGGGTGTGAAGCATGGGTGATGAATGTTGCAGCGAGGAGAAGGCTGGAGGGAGTGGAGATGTCATGTCTGAGGGCAATGTGTGGTGTGAATATAATGCAGAGAATTCGTAGTTTGGAAGTTAGAAGGAGGTGTGGGATTACCAAAACTGTTGTCCAGAGGGCTGAGGAAGGGTTGTTGAGGTGGTTCGGACATGTAGAGAAAATGGAGCGAAGCAGAATGACTTCAAGAGTGTATCAGTCTGTAGTGGAAGGAAGGCGGGGTAGGGGTCGGCCTAGGAAAGGTTGGAGGGAGGGGGTAAAGGAGGTTTTGTGTGCGAGGGGCTTGGACTTCCAGCAGGCGTGCGTGAGCGTGTTTGATAGGAGTGAATGGAGACGAATGGTTTTTAATACTTGACGTGTTGTTGGAGTGTGAGCAAAGTAACATTTATGAAGGGGTTCAGGGAAACCTGCAGGCCGGACTTGAATCCTGGAGATGGGAAGTACAGTGCCTGCACTCTGAAGGAGGGGTGTTAATGTTGCAGTTTAAAAACTGTAGTGTAAAGCACCCTTCTGGCAAGACAGTGATGGAGTGAATGATGGTGAAAGTTTTTCTTTTTCGGGCCACCCTGCCTTGGTGGGAATCGGCCAGTGTGATATATATATATATATATATATATATATTTATATATATATATATATATATATATATATATATATATATATATATTTTATATATATATATATATATATATATATATATATATATATATATTTTATATATATATATATATATATATATATATATATATATATATATATATATATATATATATATATATATATATATATATATATATATATATATATATATGCAATAAGATCACAGTAAACAGGTGATTTCAGAATATGCAAAACAACCAATGTGAAAGAATAGAGAAATTCCAAGCGCTTTCGTGACTACTCACATTATCAAGGAACAATAAAAGTAATGCATCAAAGGAAGGCATATAAAGGGTTTAGCCCACACCTCACTATCACATTCCACAAAGCAACACCTGATGCACGACTCATAAGAAAGAGAACACTGCAGCAGGCCCGCTGGCCCACCTAGACAGGTACTTCACACAACCCACGAACAAACTATTCTACCCAAGAATTAACAATTTTAAAATTTATTATTTGTCCAATGTATTATTAAATTCTTCCCAAATTCTATTAATTATAAATGGATCTAATTTATATAAACCAAAGGAAATATTCATATTATTGTCAAAACTGCTTTTTATGAAACAAAATTAATTATATTCCTGTCGACCATGGACTTGCTTGATACAACTTTCTCAAGTTTTTGTATATATATACATTATTGTGTGTGAGTATACTCCTCTTTTACCCGCACTTTTCTGATGGTGTACACCTCACTCTTACACTTTAGAATTAAGCACTTTAATATTTTCATTTGAATACTGTGGGGGATAAGACACACTTGCCCTACCAGAACAATTACCGGAAACATATCGCCGCTGGGGACTTTTCAGTCTTAACTGGGTATGAAAAAACCCACCGTGGCGAAAGCGTTTTCATCTATATCTAAATTGTGCATACATGCTATAATCACATAATTTGTCTATATAAACCCGCAGTACCATCCAATTGGATGGTCCCGTGGATTACAGTGGGCTAAAACAACAACGGGTTCGATCCCCTGGCTAGTCGTAGTCTTGTATAATTTGAATCTTTCTATGTAGAACGAGAAACTGATAAAGAACTCTCGCAAGGTGTCCCTTCTGTGTGTTTATTCTGATCCCTGGCAAAAGGTTTTGATCGCTTATAATATGTCGAATTTAGTAGGTTTTTTAGATCAGGTTAAAACGACTTATGTATGCTATAATTAATGGACTGGAATCTATTGCATTTTTATTAAGGCTTAAGGACACTTCCATTGTATTACTAGGATTCACTGTATTTTATGAGGTAGCGCTAAACCCGTAGGGATCATAGAGGGCATCGGGGACTGGGAGGCAATCAATTTCGATACAAGGAAAAGGAGGGTATCTCAAAGTTCCTGGATCATTATTAAAATCAAAATTGGGCGCTAAACCACCACCGAGTCCTTCAACAGTATGGAAACGCCTCTCATGAAAGGGAGGGGGATTAGGGCCAGGAGCAGAGGCTCAACTCCTGCACCCGTAAATATTTGATAACACACAGTCTACCAATTTCGATGTAATATAGGTAATTTTTCCACAATTATGTTAGTTTGTGTGCTCGTGAAACATCTTATTAGTAGTGGTTTACTTCACGGTTTAATGTTTAATTTCCTACTTCAAGGTAGCAAAACTGAAATAATACTCGATTATGTGTTCAGGTTGTCACACAAATTAATGTACACGATGCTTCATTGTCCCTTGGCAAAGACCCACCCTCTGAGGCTAATAAGAATAAATTATACTCTGCTCATCTGGCGAGGCTGATGAGAACGCGACTCGATTTCAAAGCAGGCAAGCTGACTTGCTCCAGACATGATGCATTAAGACCCTCTCTGTTGGTCTCTTGGTAGGTCGCTAGAACAAGGAAGACACATACGATAGCTGTGGGATTGGTTAAGCTAATGCAATTGATATTGTCCAGGAGATGTGCAGAACTGAGCGAACCAAGAATAGGTAATGCATTCCCAAGTCGGATGATACTCTTAAATCGCATCCGAGACCTTTCTCAGAAAGTCTTTTCTACTGCGAAGAATATTTGTACCTTTGTTATGCAACTGGGTGAGGCAGCTGATGTGGATAGCGATTCGTAGTAAATGGTGTACGTTATGTACAAGATATGGTATATTAAAAAAAACATTTATGTTTATGCTAACCGTTCAAAAAAACACCAGAGGCGTGTACATCTGTGTATAGTTGTCTGCAGAGACGCTGTGTGCATAGTAATATAATGGACTCGTTGTCCGCATTAAGTAGGCTTGTCCTGCCGCCATAATTATGCATAATCCATCGAGTAATAGCATCTGAAGATCTCCAGGAAGATCTGCGTGATGGCACTGCAGACATGATCCAAACTGTGATCCCGATCAAGGCTCGGAAAATGAAGATCCGTTGTTTTACTAGATGAGTATGATGACTCGGTTCGGTAATATCATCACAAACTAGAATAAACGAAAGCTATAACTAGAGAACGTTAGTTCATTCACGAAATATGTGGTATGTGAAAATATGACTTTTTGAGACACGAAAAAGTTTAATTCACGGGTGAATTGATTGACGTTGCCACGGTATCTGAATGTTATCGTCGTCTATGTGAAAGACTTTTTTATTAAGACAAAGCAGAATATCCTGTAAGCTAAAGCCTATACGTCTGTGTATCTCTAGGATACATTTTCCAAGATGCAGATTTGGGAAATATACCTTTTTTCATATCCAGCTGGATTTTCAACATGCAGTGCAACGGATTGTTAGAAATATAAACACATATGCAGTATAATGTGAGCCTTTATTGACGACGTTTCGCCCGCACTGTGTGGGCGAAACGTTGTCAATAAAGGCTCACATTATACTGCATGTGTGTTTATATTTCCACTGTGTCGGTATTTTATACCATTTATTTCCAACGGATTGTGAAAAACTAGTCACCGCTCAGAGATGATGATCATCATTTAACCTAAGATGAATCCGTGCGGCTGCAAGATGCCACCTGATACATTATTTCACACATCATCATCAATACGCTTGTGGAACACTTTAGCTCTCATGGAAGTTTTCTAAGCCTGTTGATCAAAAAATATTAGATTATACGGATATTTTAAGTTACTATAAAAGTATTAAAAAAAACACTTAAAAAGAATTTATATTAATATGTAGAGTATTTGTACGAAAACTTGCGAAATTAACTGAAATCTCATTAACAGGTCGATAGTAGAAATGAGTGCGCTGCATCATTACCTAGCGTCATCGGTTAGACTCGTCTTTGCTGATCGACACCATGCCCAGCCCCTCTAGGGTAGGGTAGGTGCCTGAGCCCGAGCCTTTAGCTCATAAGACTGTCATTCCCATTTGCCCCCTTGGGGCGGGGATGGCAGACCAGAGAGGCCTAGCTTGTGGCTAGGCCTGGGGACAGTTGGTCCCAAAGACGAGGAGGTTCTTGTGCCTCCTCCCATGGGAGACTTAGGTCTCAGACACTCCCTAAAGAGGGAGCCAAGGCCGGGCCACCACTTGGAAAAGGCCCGGGCCGGGAGAATACCGGCTAATCTTTAACTAACAACTCGTCTTTGCTTCACAATTATTAATCAACTTAGTTGTTGGAGAAAGCCTCGTGTATTTTTTTTTTAACATGACATGTACGAGAGGGCTTAGTAAAGGACAAAAAACAACATTCCATTTTACCAGCGAATTGAAAGAATAATATTGTTTGGCTGACAAAGTGACGCGGCAGCACCTCAGCTCCAACGTTTCCCGATGAGGCTCAACTGATAACTATATTCGACAAAGGAAAACAACCACAGGGGTAGTTGAATAATAGTTCTAGGACTTTCGTGTTGCTAGCATAAAAAGTAGCAGAATGCAGAAGTGAGTAAGAAACCTCAGCAGATTCACTCCAAGGGACACTTGTTAAGACAATCTTAGCATGCGTCCCTTGGAACGAATCTACTGAGATTTCATTCTCATTTCTGCAATTTTGCAAGCTCCTGATGTGTTGATTGTAATACGAAAGGGGTAGTGCTATCATTCAACTCTCCCTGTGATTGTTTTGCATATCGTATCACTTGTTCGCGATTCTTGCAAGCATATATATACATATATATATATATATATATATATATATATATATATATATATATATATATATATATATATATATATATATATATATATATATATATATAATGTCGTGCCGAATAGGCAGAATTTGAGATCTTGGCTTAAATAGCAACGCTTATCTTGCCATATAGGACAAGTGAAAATTTGTGTATGCAATAATTTCGCCAAAATCATTCTGAACCTAACGAAAAAAATATATTTCACTGTGTTTGTTTAGTATTAAATTATTGTAAACAAATCTAAAATATATTTAGTTGGGTTAGGCTAAAATAAATTGCTCTTGTTATAATAAGGTTAGGTAAGTTCTCTAAGATTCTTTTGGTGCAAAATTAAAATTTTTTACATTAACATTAATGAAAAAAATATATCTTTAAAATTTCAGTGAGGACTTAATTTTAAATGAGTTCTTGCTAATTGACCAGTTTTACATATTCGGCACGACATATATATATATATATATATATATATATATATATATATATATATATATATATATATATATATATATATATATTATATATATATATATGTTCCTTGATAATGTGAGTAGTCACGAAAGCGCTTGGAATTTCTCTATTCTTTCAGAGTGGTTGTTTTGCATATTCTAAAATCACCTGTTTACTGTGATCTTACTGCATATATATACATATATATATATATATATATATATATATATATATATATATATATATATATATATATATATATATATATATATATATATATATATATATATAATCAGTATTATCGTTTAAAATGACTTTCGTGGCAGCTAACTGTCACGAACCGGTGTACGTTTAACACTGGCGAGAATAGGCTAACACATGTGCTTCTAATTAGGCGACTCTCATTACAAACTCATTAAAAATGTTTGTTTCATATCAGTATGGTGCTGGGCTAGCGGGACGGGGTATGGCCGGGTGGGATGAGGTATGGCCGGGTGGGACGGAGTATGCCCCGGCGGGACGGGTGGGACGGAGTATGCCCCGGCGGGACGGGTGGGACGGCTCGAGAATTCTCGTGCATGTTTCATTGTCTATCGCACTGATTCGTTTTGGATGATCCTGTCAGGTTCCTCGTTGCCTCATTAATTGGTTAACCAACGTTAGTATTAAAAACACGTTATTTGGGGTTGTAGAAATGTTCGCCAGCGGCTTTGTTGCTTGTGTTTACTAGTGGAGTTTATACACACGTTACGTGGTGGAATTATGGAAACGGTGCGAGGTGGAGATACTGTAAATATACACACACATTACGCAGAAGAAATATTTACGGTTTACGCATTGGAGTTATACACACGATATGTAGTGGGAATATATACAGTACGCGCTACCTTCTGAAGCTATATGCTTATTACGTGGTGGAGTTACATGTTACATGGTGGAGTTATATACATGTTACGTGGAGTTATATACATGTTACATGGAGTTATGTACATGTTACGTAGAGTTATAATACATGTTACTTAGGAGAGCTACATCCATGTTATTTAGGGGTGTTACACCCATGTTACTTAGGGGAGTTACATCCATGTTACTTAGGGGAGTTACATTCATGTTGCTTAGGGGAGTTACATCCATGTTACGTGGTGGAGTTACATCCATGTTACGTGGAGCTACATCCATGTTACGTGGTGGAGTTACAGCCTTGATACAGCCATGTTATGTTGTGGAGTTATGTACATGTTACGTGGTGAGAATGTCACATTAGTTGCTTGTAATTTAAACCGGGCGGATAGTGGGAGTCGTGTGGGGGTGAGCCTGGCTAGAGCCAACACCGTCTGTTCCCGACGTTTTCTCTTGCCCGTCCATATCAGCAACACACGTAACAATTTTTAGTACTGTGTTACAGTACACTAATGATCTAATTTTCGACGCGGTATAAAGTTGCAGAGCCGGTATGCATCAGTGATTCTATCCTCTTCATCTGTGACGGTGATGCTACAGCAGCACCACCCCGGAGTGGGAAATCTAGTTTTGTTGACGCTGTTTACCTCTTCGTGTAAGAGCTGTATAGTCCTTGTGGCTTAGCGCTTCTTTTTGATTATAAAAATAATAATAATCTTCGTGTAAGAACATTGGAATAGAGGAACCCTGGGCTTACTGGCCCATGCTAGATCCTTGTGTGTTGTTCTTCTGACATATAACACATTGGTGAAGGTGCTGAGAGTGAGCAGTCGCCGGGGCAGCTACACATATCTTCAAGTTGTCGGGAAATTGTGGCGTGTATACCCAGCAAAAATAGAGGAATCATTACAGCAACAATAATATTATAATAGGACAGTAACTTTATTTTGCATAAACTTATAAACATATTACAACAATATTAATGTGTAATGTTTATACTTGGCTCCATTAGACTTGTATATAACCTTTAAGTCTGCACATTGTGAGCACTACTAATAGAACGAATATGTATATTGGATTCATATATATATATATATATATATATATATATATATATATATATATATATATATATATATATATATATATATATATATATTTATATATATATTATAGGTAGTAGGTTGGTAGACAGCAACCGCCCAGGGAGGTACTACCGTCCTGCCAAGTGAGTGTAAAACGAAAGCCTGTAATTGTTTTACATGATGGTAGGATTGCTGGTGTCCTTTTTTCTGTCTCATGAACATGCAAGATTTCAGGTACGTCTTGCTACTTCTACTTACACTTAGGTCACACTACACATACACGTACAAGCACATATATACACACCCCTCTGGGTTTTCTTCTATTTTCTTTCTAGTTCTTATTCTTGTTTATTTCCTCTTATCTCCATGGGGAAGTGGAACAGAATTCTTCCTCCGTAAGCCATGCGTGTTGTAAGAGGCAACTAAAATGCCGGGAGCAAGGGGCTAGTAACCTCTTCTCCTGTATATATTACTAAATGTAAAAGGAGAAACTTTCGTTTTTCCTTTTGGGCCACCCCGCCTCGGTGGGATACGGCCGGTGTGTTGAAAGAAAGAAGATATATATATATATATATATATATATATATATATATATATATATATATATATATATATATATATCAAAACTCTACTTACACTCTCTCCAGTGTAATATTCGTCTGAGGAAGATTGTTGAGTAAGCGAAATGTTTCGGCATTGAAGATTCCCAAGTGTTGCACTTATGTTTTAATCATCAAGTTGTCATTTTATACCATCAAGACGCTGCTCTACCAGGATGCTCATTAGAAGATGAAGACGTTCGTGAGTGACGAGACAAGTACTACCGTCATCATGCTTCTGTCATATTTCAAATCGGAGATGAATGAATTGGATGTAATAAAAATCATTGTATATACAATGTGTCTTGTACCTTAATGGTAGAGCATCCGGTTCACAACCGAATATTAATAATCTAATTATAACCATAACCAGAATGCACATGTAATATACACAGACTTTGCAAAAGCATTTGACAAATGCGATCATGGTGTGATAGCCCATAAAATACGTGCTAAAGGAATAATTTGGAAAGTGGGGAGATGGATCTTCAACTTCCTAACAAATCGAACACAAAGAGTAGTGGTTAACAGAGTTAAATCGGAGGCTGCCATAGTGAAGAGCTCTGTTCCACATGGCACAGTACTCATCCCCGTCTAATTCCTCATCCTCATATCAGACATAGATATATACATCACAGCACCGTATCATCCTTTGCGGATGATACTAGGATCTGCATGAGGCTGTCATCTGCTGAGGACGCGGTTAACCTCCAGGAAGATATAAACAAAGTTATCCAGTGGGCAACGGTAAACAATATGATGTTCAATGAGGATAAATTCCAACTACTCCATTATGGAAAACTGGAGGAGATAATAACTAGAACAGAGTATACTACTGACTCCGGCCATACAATAGAGCGGAAAAATAATGTAAGGGACCTGGGAGTAGTAATGTCTGAGGATCTCACTTTCAAGGATCACAACAGTGCCACGATCGCACGTGCAAAGAAAATGATAGGATGGATAATGAGAACGTTCAAAACGAAAGATGCCAAGCCAATGATGATCCTTTTCAAATCACTTGTTCTCTCTAGGCTGGAATACTGCTGTACATTAACATCTCCATGCAAAGCAGGTAAAATCGCAGATGTATAGAGTGTACAGAGATCCTATACTGCACGTATAAGTTCTGTCAAGCACCTTAACTACTGGGAACGCTTGGAAGCACTTGACTTGTACTCGTTGGAACGCAGGAGGGAGATATATATCATAATCTACACTTGGAAAATCCTGGAAGGAATGGTCCCAAATCTGCACACAGAAATCACTCCCTACGGAAGTAAAAGACTTGGCAGGCGATGCAAAATGCCCCCAATTAAAAGTAGGGGAGCCATTGGTACACTAAGGGAAAACACCGTAAGTGTCCGGGGCCCAAGACTGTTCAGCAGCCTCCCATTAAGCATTAGAGGAATTGCCAATAAACCCCTGGCTGCCTTCAAGAGAGAGCTGGACAGATACCTAAAGTCAATGCCGGATCAGCCGGGCTGTGGCTCGTACGTTGGACTGCGTACGGCCAGCAGTAACAGCCTAGTTGATCAGGCCCTGATCCATCGGGAGGCCTGGTCGTGGACCGGGCCGCGGGGGCGTTGATCCCCGGAATAACCTCTAGGTAACCTCCAGGTAATAGGTAAGCCAAGGGAAGGACTCGGTCGGATGACCCAAAGCTCCAGCTGCAGGTCATCATTTGACTAAGACCCACGTCAGGAAACATTTGTCCTGTTTCCTGAGAAACGTTACCTAACCTAACCTTCACAACCGAACGCTCAGGTTCTCGTGTAAAACATATGCATCCAGGAGTCAGTTGACTGTTGTGGATCGCATTGTTGAGAAGACCCCTGGGGTAATAAACATTCTTTATTGGGTTATCCTGGGTTAATAACTCTTTGGGGGTTATTAAGCCTAAAAATTTCGTCGTTATTCCAGCCAGGCTAATGTTTCTACCTTTAAGCACAACTGCAGTAAATATCAAGGCGAATAATATTCGTAAAAACTTTTGAAAAATAATTGCACTGGTCCTCTGGACACTTCAAATGAAGTGAGGTTGTCTTGTTGCAAGGAACTAGAGCAGCCTACGGAGTGAGCCTGATTACATCCAATTTCCCAGGTGTTGCATAACCGCCACGACTATAGTACTTCCCTGTGAAAATAATAACAGTCCTCATGGAAGCATTATAAGAACATAAGAACATAAGAACGAAGGAACACTGCAGAAGGCCTACTGGCCCATGCGAGGCAGGTCCAAGTCCCTACCGGCTTAAGCCAATGCACCCAACCTAGTCAGGTCAGGTCACATTGACTCAAGGGAGGAACACGGCAACCGACCCGTTAGCACAAGCTATCAGGTCTAACTCACACCCACCCACATCTACTCATGTATTTATCCAACCTATTTTTAAAGCTACACAACGTTCTGGCCTCTATAACGGTACTTGGGAGTTTGTTCCACTCATCCACAACTCTATTACCAAACCAGTACTTTCCTATATCCCTCCTGAATCTGAATTTTTCCAACTTAAAACCATTGCTGCGAGTCCTGTCTAGGCTAGATATTATCAGCACACTATTTACATCCCCTTTATTTATTCCTGTCTTCCACTTATAAACCTCAATCATATCCCCCCTAATTCTACGTCTTTCTAGAGAGTGCAGTTTCAGGGCCCTTAGTCTATCCTCATAGGGAAGGTTTCTGATACATGGGATCATCTTTGTCATCCTCCTTTGTACATTTTCCAGAGAATTTATATCCATTCTGTAATACGGTGACCAAAACTGTGCAGCATAATCTAAATGAGGCCTAACCAAGGATGTATAGAGTTGAAGAACAACCTGAGGACTCCTATTATTTATGCTTCTTGATATGAAGCCAAGGATTCTATTAGCTTTATTGCGAACACTTATGCACTGTTGTCTTGGTTTCAGATTACTGCTAACCAGAACTCCTAAATCTTTTTCGCAATCCGTAATATTAAGATCTACATTATTTAGTTTATATGTGGCATGGTTATTGTCCTGTCCAACATTTAGAACTTTGCATTTGTCTATATTAAACTGCATCTGCCACTTCTCCGACCACTGCATCAGTCTATTCAAATCTTCCTGGAGTGCTCGAATGTCCTCGTCAGAATGAATTCGACGGCCTATTTTGGTGTCATCGGCAAACTTGCCGATGTCGCTCTTTATGCCCTCATCTATGTCGTTTATGTAGATTGTGAACAGCAGGGGGCCCAACACTGACCCCTGTGGAACACCGCTCGTGACGCTTCCCCACTCTGATTTCTCCCCATTTATGCAAACTCTCTGCTGCCTATTTGTCAACCATGCCTCTATCCAGGAAAAAATTTCTCCTCCTATTCCATGTGCTTTAATTTTCCTCAATAGTCTCTGATGTGGGACCCTGTCAAAAGCCTTACTGAAGTCCATATACACAATATCATATTCGTTACCATGATCTACCTCCTCAAATACCTTAGTGAAAAAAGTTAATAAATTCGTAAGGCAGGAACGTCCCTTTGTAAAACCATGCTGAGATTCGTTGATTAATTTATGCTTTTCAAGGTGGCTACGAACTGCCTCGGCAATTATTGATTCCATAAATTTTCCCACTATGGAGGTTAGGCTTATTGGTCTATAGTTCGAAGCTAAGGACCTGTCACCTGTTTTGAAAATAGGTATCACATTTGCCATTTTCCACTTATCTGGCACCATGCCAGTTTGTAGTGATATGTTGAAAAGATTAGCCAAAGGTGTGCTAAGCTCCTCTTTACATTCCTTTAGAACCCTTGCATACAGTTCATCAGGGCCTG
Organism: Cherax quadricarinatus; assembly: GCF_038502225.1. NCBI lineage: Eukaryota > Metazoa > Arthropoda > Malacostraca > Decapoda > Parastacidae > Cherax > Cherax quadricarinatus. The sequence continues at coordinate 10,026,216 of NC_091318.1, forward strand.
GGGATTTGTTAGGTTTTAATTTATCTATTTGCCTAAGGACCATGTCACTTGTGACCCTAATAGTGCACAGTTTATTATCGTCCTGTTCTACATAATTTATCATTACTGGAATATCACTGGTATCCTCCTGTGTAAAAACTGAGAGGAAGTATGTGTTAAAAATTCTACACATTTCCTTATCACTGTCAGTGAGCTGACCCGAGGAACTTTTGAGTGGGCCTATCTTGTCCCTGATCTTACTTCTGTATACCTGAAAGAATCCTTTTGGGTTAGTCTTCGATTCTCTTGCAACTTTAACCTCATAATCTCTTTTTGCTTTTCTAATTCCCTTTTTTATTTCTCTCTTTAACTGAATATATCGATTTCTTAATTGCCCCTCTCCTCTTTTGATTTGCCTATATATGCCTCTCTTTTGACCAATCAGATATTTTAATCTATTGTTCATCCATTTAGGATCATTTTTGTTTGATCTGATTTCCCTATTTGGAACATAATTTGACTGAGCAGCTAGAACTATGCCCTGGAAAGCATCATATCGGCAACCATCACCACCTACCTGACCCCTAGTCAGGTCATTCCAGTTCAGCCCACCTAAGTAATTTTTCAGTCCTATGAAATCAGCCAAGCGAAAGTCAGGGACGGAGACTTGATTGCCATTATTAGGGGAATTCCATGATATGTTAAAACTGAGTGATTTGTGATCACTCTCCCCAAGCTCATCATTAACCTCAAGATTATTAATTAGTGTTTCCCTACTGGCAAGAACCAAGTCAAGGAGGTTATTTCCCCTAGTTGGCTCTGTCACAAACTGTTTTAAAAAACAATCCTGGATCGTATCAAGAAAGTCACCCGACTCTAAATTTCCTGTCAAATTGCTCCAGTCAATCTGTCTATAGTTGAAATCTCCCATTAGCACAACATTTTCGTATGTAGATGCCTTACGAATTTCGTCCCATAGAAGTTTACTGCACTCCCTATCAAGATTTGGGGCCCTGTAAATCACACCCAAAATTAGTTTTTCTCGGCCCTCGAGAAGCTGTAACCAAACAGATTCAGTGGCTGACGCTTCTAATTTAATATCTTGTCTAACACAACAATTTAAATTGTCTCTGACATACATCGCTACTCCACCACCTTTCCTGTTGACCCTGTCAGTGTGGAATAATTTATAGCCTTGTATGTGACATTCAGATGGCATCTCTCTATCTTTCAGATTGAGCCAGGTCTCTGTTATAGCAATAATATCTATGTTTCCTGCACTTGCAATTAATCTTAGCTCCTCTATCTTATTTCTAACACTCCTGCTATTAGTATAGTAAACCTTAAGGGAGCTAGTCCCTTGCTGCCCTCTGCTGTCCCCCTTTGTTTTCTGACCTGTTCTATTGTCTTTATTTATAACTTCATGCTGAATGCCTTTTATACATTTACTGTTTCCAACCCTAGTGTTGCAACCTGCTTGTTTCCCACACACACCCATACCTCTATCTTCCATCAGTTTAAAATCATAGGCATTTCACCAATGGCCTTCTCAATCGAGTCTGCAAGTGCTACCACCCCTGCCCCAGAGAGATGAACCCCATCCCTTGCATACATATCATGTTTGCCATAAAAGTTGTTCCAGTTGTCAATGAATGGGATTGCAAGTTCCTTGCAGTATCTGTCTAGCCAGCAATTTACACCAATTGCCCTAGACAACCATTCATTTCCTACTCCCCTTCTAGGCAAGATGCTACATATGATTGGGATCCCTCCCTTAGACTTAATGAAATCTATAGCTGACCTGTACTTATCTAGCAGCTCTTCTCTCCTACCCTTCCCAATATCATTTCCACCAGCACTGAGACAGATAATGGGCTTGTTCCCATTACCTGACATGATATTATCCAGTCTGTTGACAATGTCCCCAACACCAGCTCCAGGGAAGCACACTCTATCTCTCATCTTCTTATTCCTATTACAAAAAGCACGGTCAACATATCTTACCTGAGAGTCACCAACCACAAGAATGCGCTTACCTTCATTAGCAGGGGCAGTAGTACCCTTACCTTCACTGGCCACTGAAGTACATTCATCCTGGAGAACAGAGAAGCGATTTCCTACCTTCAGATCTTCACTCTTAACTTTCCTTACTCTGATGCGCCTCCCATTACTGTGAACAACTCGCCACTTGTAGCAGGTGCTGGGCTGCACCTCACTGCTGGTACCCGTTGACCTCCTCCCCAATAACCCGCCCATAGGAGAAAAAGAAGCTTATGACGTTTCAGTCCGACTTGGACCATTTGCAAGCCACATTAACACATAAAGATGAGGGGAGCCAGTATGTATAGGAGAGGGGGATGGACGGGAGAAAGGAAGAGAGAAGGAAGTGGAAAAGTAGTGGTAGAGGTAATGCTGGTAGTGGAAGTAGGAGTGACAGTAGTACACTGCGGTCAGAGGTCACGCGTGGTCACTGTCCTAAGCTGCTTGGGGATTAGTGTGGGGTGTTACTGAGCACCATGGCCTGCTGTAGTGTTTTGGAATCTCAGGTTAAAGTGTTGAAGAAGGAGGCTCTACTTCCTCAGGAGGAAAATAGGAGGCTGAAGCTTCCCCTAGATGGGTTTGGGAGTGAGGGTGAGATGGTGGGAGCTCGTGAGGAAAAGGATACCAGCAGTGAGCTAAAGAGTGGCAGCAACTTTAAGTGGCAAGTGGTTCACAATTAAGAACATAAGAACATAAGAACGAAGGAACACTGCAGAAGGCCTACTGGCCCATGCGAGGCAGGTCCAAGTCTCCTACCGGCTTAAGCCAATGCACCCAACCTAGTCAGGTCAGGTCACATTGACTTAAGGGAGGAACACGGCAACCGACCTGGTAGCACAAGCTATCAGGTCTAACTCACACCCACCCACATCTACTCATGTATTTATCCAACCTATTTTTAAAGCTACACAACGTTCTGGCCTCTATAACGGTATTTGGGAGTTTGTTCCACTCATCCACAACTCTATTACCAAACCAGTACTTTCCTATATCCTTCCTGAATCTGAATTTTTCCAACTTAAAACCATTGCTGCGAGTCCTGTCTAGGCTAGATATTTTCAGCACACTATTTACATCCCCTTTATTTATTCCTGTCTTCCATTTATACACCTCAATCATATCCCCCCTAATTCTACGTCTTTCTAGAGAGTGCAGTTTCAGGGCCCTTAGTCTATCCTCATAGGGAAGGTTTCTGATACATGGGATCAACTTTGTCATCCTCCTTTGTACATTTTCCAGAGAATTTATATCCATTCTGTAATACGGTGACCAAAACTGTGCAGCATAATCTAAATGAGGCCTAACCAAGGATGTATAGAGTTGAAGAACAACCTGAGGACTCCTATTATTTATGCTTCTTGATATGAAGCCAAGGATTCTATTAGCTTTATTGCGAACACTTATGCACTGTTGTCTTGGTTTCAGATTACTGCTAACCAGAACTCCTAAATCTTTTTCGCAATCCGTAATATTAAGATCCACATTATTTAGTTTATATGTGGCATGGTTATTGTCCTGTCCAACATTTAGAACTTTGCATTTGTCTATATTAAACTGCATCTGCCACTTCTCCGACCACTGCATCAGTCTATTCAAATCTTCCTGGAGTGCTCGAATGTCCTCGTCAGGAAGAAGGAAGATAAGGAAGGTTAATAGAGAAGATGTGAAGGTAGGAAATCGATTCTCTGTTCTCCAGGACGAGTGTACTTCAGTGGTTAGTGAGGTTAAAGGTACCACCGACTCCCCTGCTGATCAAGGTAAGAATATTTTAATTGTAGAATATTCTCAGGTAAGATATATGAACCATGCTTTTTGTAACAGAGATAGGAAGGTCAGACAGAGGGTGTGCCTCCCAAGAGCTGGTGTTGGTGACGTAGTCAGCAGGTTGGATAATAATATGTCAGGCAATGGGAACAAGCACATTATCTGTCTTAGTGCTGGTGGAAATGACATCAGGAAGGGAAGGAGACAGGTGCTGCTGTATGCAAGGGATGGGGTTCATCTCTCTGGGGTTGGAGTGGCTGCATTAGCCAAGTCGATTAAGGGGGTCATTGATGACTTGTCTAGGAATTTAAACTGATAGATTATAGAGGTATGGGTGTTTGGGAAAAACAGTCAGGCTGCAGCATTAGGGTTGAAAACAACAGATGTTACCAGGATACCCCATGGATGTGTTTAAAAGACAATATTCAAAATAAAGTTGCTAGTAATGACAAAGTAATTGCTCAAAGATAGTAAAGGGCAACGAGTGGTTTACTATTCAAATAGGAGTCTAAGAAATAAGGCAGATGGGCTAAGATTACTTGCAAGTGCAGGTAATATAGATATTATTGCTATAACAGACACCTGGTTCAACTTGAAAAATAGAGAAATGCCTTCTGAATGCAACATACAGGGTTATAAACTATTCCACACCGATATGGTCAACAGGAAGGGTGGTGGAGTGGCGGTGTATGTCAGAGATAATTTAAATTGTAGTGTTATACATGATATAAGATTAGAAACATCAGACACAGAATCTGTTTGGCTACAGTTTGCTGAAGGTCGTGAAAAATTAATTTTGGGTGTGATGTATAGGTCCCCAAACCTTGATAGGGAATGCAGTAGGCTGCTATGAGACGAAATTCATAAGGCGTCTAGATATGAAAATGTTGTGTTAATGGGAGATTTTAACTTTTGACAAATTGATTGGAACAATGTGACAGGAAATCTTGAGTAGAGTGACTTTCTTGATACGGTTCAGGATTGATTTTTAAAACAGTTTGTGACAGAACCAACTAGAGGAAACAACCTACTTACCTTGGTTCTTGCCAACAAAGAATCATTAGTTAATAATCTTGAAGTTAATGATGAGCTATGGGAAAGTGATCACGAATCACCCAGAATTACCCATATAACTGCAGTCAAGTCTCTGTCCCAGATTTCCACTTGGCTGACTTCATGGGACTGAAAAATTACCTGGGTGGGCTAAATTGGGTCAGGAAGGTAGGGTTGGTTGCCAATGTGACGTATTTCAGAGCATAGTGCTAGCTGCCCAGACGACTTTTGTACCAAGTAGGGAAATTAGTTCCAACAAAAATGATCCCAAATGGATAAACAATAGATTAAAACATCTCATTGGTCAAACGAGAGACATATATAGGCGTATCAAAAGAGGGGAAGGGCAGTTAAGAAATCAATATATTCAATTAGAGAGAGAAATAAAAAAAGGAATAAAAAAAAAGCAAAAAGGGATTATGAGGCTAAAGTCGCAAGGGATTCGAAGGTCAGATCACTGACAGTGATAAGGAAATGTGTCAACTTTTCACCATCTACTTCCTCTCTGCCTTTACTCAGGAAGATACTAGCGAAATGCCTGAATCAATAAATTATGTAGAACAGTACGATAATAAACTATGCACTATTGGGGTAGCTAGTGACATGGTCCTCAGACAAATAGAGAATTAAAACCTAACAAATCCCTAGGCCCTGATGAATTGTTTGCAAGGGTTTTAAAGGAATGTAAAGAGGAACTTAGCATATCTTTGCCTAATCTTTTCACTACAAACTGGCATAGTGCCAGACAAGTGGAAAATGGCAAATGCAATACCTATATACAAGGCAGGTGACAGGTTCTTAGCTTCGAACCATAGACCAATAAGTCTTACCTCCACAGTTGGTAAACTGATGGAATCAATAATTGCCGAAGCAATTCGTAGCCATCTTGAAAGGCATAAATTGATTAATGAATCTCAGCACGGTTTTGTAAAGAGGTATTCCTGTCTTACGAATTTACTAACTTTCTTCACTAAAGTATTTGAGGAGGTAGATCATGGTATTGACTATGATATTATGTATATGGACTTCAGTAAGGCTTTCGATAGAGTTCCACATCAAAGGCTGAGAAAACTTAAGGCACACGGAATAGGAGAATTTTTTTCCTGGGTAGAGGCATGGTTGACAAATAGGCAGCATAGAGTTTGCATAAATGCGGAGAAATCAGAATGGGGGCACGTCACAAGCGGTGTTCCACAGGGGTCAGTGTTGGGCCCTCTGTTGTTCACAATTTACATAAGCGACATAGATGAGGGAATAAATAGTGACATGAGCAAATTTGCCGATACCAAAATAGGCCGTCCAATTCATTCTAATGAGGACATTAGAGCACTCCAGGATGATTTGAATAGACTGATGCAGTAGTCGGAGAAGTGGCAGATGCAGTTTAATATAGACAAATGCAAAGTTCTAAATGTTGGACAGGAAAATTACCATGCCACATGTATACTAAATAATGTAGATCTTAATAATACGGACTGCGAAAAGGATTTAGGAGTTCTGGTTAGCAGTAATCTGAAACCAAGACAACAGTGCATAAGTGTTCGCAATAAAGCTAACAGAATCCCTGGCTTCACAGCAAGAAGTATAAATAACAGAAGTTCTCAGGTTGTTCTTCAACTCTACCTTTGGTTAGGCCTCATTTAGATTATGATGCGCAGTTTTGGTCGCTGTATTACAGAATGGATATAAATGCACTGAAAAAACGTACAGAGGAGGATGACAAAATTGATCCCATGTATCAGAAATCTTCCCTATGAGGATAGACTGAGGACCCTGAATCTGCACTCTCTAGAAAGGCGTAGAATTAGGGGGGATATGATTGAGGTGTATAAAAAGAAGACAGGAATAAATAAAGGGGATGTAAATAACGTGCTGAAAATATCTAGTCTCGACAGGACTCGTAGCAATGGTTTTAAGTTGGAAAAATTCAGATTCAGGAAGGATATAGGAAAGCACTGGTTTGATAATAGAGTTGTAAATGTGTGGAACAAACGAACTCCCGAGTACCATCATAGAAGCTAAGACGTTGTGTAGATTTAAAAATAGGTTGGATAAATACATGAGTGGGTGTGGGTGGGGTGTGAGTTGGGCCTGACTAGCTTGTGCTACTAGGTCGGATGCCGTGCTCCTCCCTTAAGTGAATGTGACTGACCTGACTAGGTCAAGGCATTGGTTTAAGCCAGTGGGAGAATTGGACCTGCCTCGCATGGGTCAGTAGGCCTGTTGCAGTGTTCCTTCGTTATGTTATTATGTAATGGCAGACAAAGATTGGAGTGAAGCTAGTAGTAGTAATATTGGTAGCAGTAGTAACAGCAGCAGTAGTAATAATGTAGTGGTAGTATAAGTAGAAGTGGAGTAAATCTAATAATTAAGGCTGACGTCTCGTCCAAGTTAGACGTCGTGTTGGTAGATGTAAAAACAAGGAAGGCGTATCTGTGATCATGCGCCCATATAATGAGAATCGTATTTTTTACCGAGCCTCATCAATCCCAGGTCTTCTCTGGTAATTTCATACACAAATTCCTCGTAAAATTCGTTAATGGCCCATGACTATGGTTTGTCGGTTTATAATTTTTTTTATTATTTTGAGCAATAACCTATAATGACCGGCCAAGGGATGGGACGATTCATCGTCTGTATTTTTTAATAATATATTTTTGGTGAAGGGATATACACTGTGATATACAACATTGTCATTTATGTCAGTGGGGGTATCACATTCATCAATAATAAAATGTATAATGTGAATTGCTACGCCATGCAATATACCAAGGTTATGTAACGCTTAAACATTTTATTAGGAAGGAAATGTGAGGGAAACGTTTCGTAATAAAATATTCTAGTGTTACATACGTATTTTATTGACATACAGTACTGTCGGTATACATATCACAGGGTCCTGATACCAGAATATACCTCCACTAATCGAATTTACTGTATAAGCTGTGTTTCTGTACTCAGCATGACTGCTGATCTACGTGGATCATGTCTTCAAAACAGATTGTGAGTCAGTTTCTGCACGAGCTAAAGCCAGACAAATTTTATATTAGGTGTTCTAGATTAGATTCTAGCCTAATCTGTATTAGATTACATTAGCATATAATTAACAGCAATAAAAAACACATAAACGAGAGAGTCTTAGGGCTGGCAGTGCCTCTAAGTAGTGAGAAGAAATTTGGATATCTCTTCCTAGAATGAATATATATATATATATATATATATATATATATATATATATATATATATATATATATAAAGAGATATATCTGTTGCACATGCCTTACTTATATACCAGTCCTTGGTCTTGACTAGTCCATGTTCGTGTCCGGTACCTATCATATTTACCTTTAACAACCATGTACTTTCGTATACTCACCTCGTCTCTTATCCCAGTCATTGTCCACGTTCAGTGAGCATCCTTGTCCAGGCAGAATCATGCTTAACTCAGAATCGAAGAATATGTCAGAAACTATAAAATATTTGGTAACTTTTTTTTTTTTTTAAATTATTGGAAGGGCATGCCAATCATGTCGCCATAGATTACGCCATCCCTCTATTATCAGGAAATAAAAAATATATATTTTTTGAAGGCCGACATAAATTATGAGGAATGTTTTCACACAAGCATGTACTAAAGCGCGTACACACACACACACACACACACACACACACACACACACACACACACACACACACACACACGCTGAGCAAGCATTCACAGGCCTCTCCGCCCTTGCAGATTTCCCAATGAGTAGATAAAGTATCTCAGCAAAGTAGGCTACTTTTGTAGAATGTGTGAATGGTTAAGGATGGGATTGAGGTACAATGAATTTTAAAAATAACAGTTATCAAGATAGTAAAGTAAAACGTACAAATATCATGGAACACGATAGGAGGAAAACACTTTCGGAACTCTGGGCCAAGATGAAAACACAGGCTATGAAATGGGAAGGGAAAAGATGAACGGGTTAAATATAAATAAAAAAACTTTACAAGCATGTACTATACAAATAATCGTATCGGTAAAGACAAATCAACGAAATAAGTTTACTTACAAGCTCAGGAAACGTCGATATTATTGCAATAACCGAAACATGGTTAAATATGAAGGATCGGGATAGTCTTGCCGGATGCCGCTTACAAAGATTGAAAATTTTCTACACGACGGACATGAAAAAGAGTGATATAGAGTAGCTCTTTATCAGACAAAACTTGAAGTGTTGCATTAATAATTATAAGAAATCTAATAAAGGAACATTGAATATGCTTGGTTGCAATTTTCTGAATGAAATGAGCTAATGATATTTGGTTTTCAGTAAAGACAAGATTAACTTTGAAAATTTCCAAGAGAGACTGAGGACAAAATTAGCAAGACTTCACGACACGATAATGAAATAATTTTTGGATATATTAATTTTATCTAAAATGAATGGAATTCTTTTACTGTAGTCTAATGGTTTCCTGGTAATAATCGTGGAATGCAATTTGAAACAGTTTGCAACAAAGCCAACCCGAGTGAATAACCTGCTTGATCTGGTATTTGTAAACAATGGCACTCTGGTAACTATTCTAGAGATCAAGGAAGAGTCTGGCACAAGCAATCGCAAATCTATTACTTTTAATATTAACGGAGGGTAATATGTTAAGGATAATAGGGTAAATAAACCATACCACGTCCGTGGTATGGTTTGCTTTCAATCGTATCATTACGATTTCGTGAGTCCTGATGGGGTAAAGATCCCAAGTTTCTTCTCTGCAGATCGCAAGAAGACTTAGAAAGTACCTGAGGTAACATGGCTAGTGATTCTTTCGACGAAGATCTTACAAATATTAACAAATAGAGCAGGTGTAATGCAGAAATTAGCTAATGCAATTCCTATCTTTAAATCGGGAGATAAAACCATACCATATCAGTATCAACTGTTCTGGCTAAGGTATTTTTGATAAATTTCTTAGTATTGACAATGTAACATATTGCTACAATGAGGTCATTAGCAAATGCTTTAAATATTAATATTAAGTATACAGATTGCGTGCTTTCTACATCCTAAGATGAAATTTGACAGAAAATACAGGCAGCTGTATACAGTACTTGTACTTGCGCAATGTAGTCACACTTCAAGGAACTGTTGGCTTGCAGTCCTGTGTGCTCTAAAGAAAAAGCAGATATCTTTTTTTTGGTTTTGGTGTCATGGTTCGAATGGAAGTTTTCGAGGGTCTTCTCGTTTGCAAACACTAAATCAAACAGGTTATTACCTCCATTCGGTTCTGTCAAAAACTGCTTTAAAAAAAAGAGACAGCCACAAGGAAATCTTTCGATTCCAGGTTTCCAGTTAAAGATATACCTTTAATGAGTTCCGAGAGTTTTTCTACTCCCAGAGTCCGACCATGGGCCAGGCTTATCTGGTGCTCGCCTGGTCAGCCAGGCTGTTGCTGTTGGTGGCCCGCTGATCAACATATCCACCACAGCCTGGTTGATCTGGCATACTTGTCCAGTTTTCTCTTGAAGACTTCTACACTTGTCTCAGAAGTGTTTCTGTTATCTTCTGATAAGATATTGATTTTTTGGGGCCACGGACTTTGACATAGTGTTCCCTTATGGTGCCCACTGCACCCTTGCTTTTCACTGGGTTCGTTTTGCACTTCCATCTCTCTCACTCCAGTATATTATGGAAGTTTGCAGATTCGGGACAAGGCCCTAAAGTACTTTCTAGGCACATATCACGTACCTCTCTCTCTCTCTCCACTCCAGGGAGTATATATATTTAAGATCTTAAGGCGTTCCCAGTAATTTAAATGCTTTATTGGCTCTATACTGACCATAAACGATTTCTGTATCTGTTCCAGCTCTGATATTTCTCTTGCCCTGAACGGGGCCGTCAACACTGAGCAATACTCCAAATGGGAGAGCATAGACAATTTGAAAAGTGCCACCAATGGCATTATTTTCCCTGTTTTGAAAGTTCTCATTACCCACCCCGTCATCCTCCTGGCTGTCGTGACCATGGTCTTATTGTTTTCTTTGAAAGGTTAGATGACATAATTATTCCCAAGTCATTCACATGTTTCTTTCATTCTGTTCAACGATCCTCACGAGTTTTGTATACAGTGTCTCTTTCGAGCTCTTCATTCTTTCCATACCTAAGCTTCTGGAACTTATCACCATTGAACATGTTTTTCTTCACTGCTCACTGGAAATTCCTGCTTATATCTTCTTCCGAAGTGACTTTCATATCTATTTTAATGTCATCGGCAAATGACACAAAACTATGACGGATGCTTTTATATATGACATGAGGATAAGAAACAGCAGAGGTGCCAGCTTTTTACTTCGCTGATGCTGTATTTTACTCTGTTTACTACTACTACTATTTTTGTGGTTTGTGTTAAGAACCTGAAAATCCATCTGCCTAACTTCCTTATGATGTCTATGGCCCTCATTTAACGTGCAATCACTCCATGATCTTATTTCTCAAATGTTTTCTCAAAATCTGTGTATGTCACATATGCGTTATGGTTTTTCATACAACACCCCGTAATTCTGTCACTGTGGTTCAGCAGCTGTGACAGGCACGATCGTCCAGTTCTAAAATCATACAGACTTGGGTTAAGCAGATTATGCTGTTCTCTCGAAGATTTTCATGTGGGAAGTTAAGGCTACTAGTCTAATTTTTTGCTGTTGCTCTACTACCTCCTTTTTGCAAATGAGCAATCTATGCACTCTTTAGGGTCTCTGGTATTTTTTCTAAATCTAGGCTCTTTCCCCAAAGAGTACTGAGGGCTCGTGCTAATGGTGTTTTGCATTTTTGTTTAAATAGGGAATTCCATGAATCTGGTTCAAGTGATGAGTGAACAGGGATGTTTTCAACCACTTTTTCTAATTCTATGGGATTATTCCTAATGCCAGTTAGTTGGTCTGCGCGGCCTTCCGATGGAATGAAAAATATTTCTGCATTCTCTACTCTGCTGTCATTTAGTAGGCTGCTGAACACCGACTCATACTGTCATTTTAGAATTTCGCTCTTTCCTGTTCCTCGTCAGTATACGAGTCTCCTCTCATTAAGGGTCCAATTTTACAAGTAGTTCTTATCTTGAACTCTACATATGAATAGAAATATATATTTAGGGTGTCTTCAACAATATTCTGGATGGTTTTTCGTTCCCTTTGTTCTTCTTCTGTTTGGTACGACGTTCTAAGTTTTTTTTTCTCTAAATCGGTGATATCTCGGCTGAGACAATCTTTCCTCCTTTGTAACAATCATGTTTTTAATAATTTGGTAACCCCTTTTTTTTCTTTTTACGAGGATTCAGAGTCCTCATGAATGTTTCGCAGGATTTGTTAACAGTGCTGGCCCCAATAGAAGCTGGTACATTTTTTTTTCCTCCGTGGATTAAGTTCTTTGTCTCCACCGATACCTCGGTGTATCAACTACCATTTTCCCAATATATCAATTGGTAACTCATCTTTAATATACCTTTCCACCGATATGTCTGCTCCCAAATATTTAAACACATTTACTTCCTCCATACTCCCTCCACTCTGATATTCAGTCTCTTCATTGCCCAATTTTATTTTTTACTCTCATCACCCTGTTCTTTCTTATACTCAATTTTTATTTCCTTCTTTTATATACCTTCCTAAATTCTTTTATCAATTTTTGCAACTTTTTTGTCAGGATCTCCCAGAAGAACCGAGTCATCGGCTAAAAGCAACTACGACAACTCTTACATTTTATGAAGTTCATTGCCTTTCAATCTTTCAATTCTCCCAAACACCCTAGGATTCGTATTTTTTTTCCAAACCCATCTATAAGCATGTTAAACCAATGTGACAACGCACACCCCTTTCTAATCTCCCCCCCCTCACAAACCTGAACCTGAGCCTCACTATCTACATAAAATCTCTACTGATTTAGTACCCTAGGACCACTATTCGACGCATTTGCAAAATCTGCCACATTGTTTGCCTATCCACCCTAGCATATCTCTTTCTTAAAACCGTAAATGCAGCTTCAAGCTTCTTACCTTTATCTAAGTATTGTTAACTTATATGTTTCAAAGTAAACACATCCCCTAATTTTTCTAAAACTTCTTTGTTCTTTTGCAAACTTACTGTCTTACAATTAAATGTTTCAATAAAATGTTTCAGCTCCGTGCGTAGGTATTTTTTTTTTTTTTTTTTGTAATTCGTTTCAATTTTTCCCTCCAGCGAGTTCTCATAATCTAGATAGAAGAAGCTAGTGATAAAATAATCTAAACTGACGAGAGTAAATAAGATAATCATATACAGTAAGTTGCATACAGTATATTTAAATTGGTCATGAGAGCACTTGAGGGGGAATTAGAACTAAGCGTTGTTTACTGCGACATTTTCTTGTACTGAGAGAGTATGAGGATATTCAGCAGGCAGAGAACTACATGTAGTAGTAACTACAGCTCTGCTGGAAAGAAATATTTTAGTTCTAATAGCTGCTGTACGTGTGAGGGGTATTAATTTTTAATGTGGTTTAATATTTGCTAGCACAGTATTCAATCCAAAATAAATCACCAGGGTTATATTAATTGGTTACGTGTCCAAAATGATCTTAAATATAGTCGGCCCGCACTTGACTATGACCTCACACTGCCCTAGTATGAACATACCACATATATCACCGATGGGCACTTAATTAAATAACATGAGTTGTGTACATCCTCTGATGCACTGATAACATCAAGCTCAGGTGAGCTGGAAAACTAATTCGGAGACCTGATTATAAAATCAGTTTCACTGGTGTTCTACAGGATCTTGGACAAATTGCGAGCCTTATCACATTACTGATAACGTCGCACAGTAACAATATGCTAATACCGATGTATTTGTTACACTACAAAACAATACTTGATTAAATAATAGATAGGGTTAATTAAATTCACAGAAATTTAAAATATGTTTCCAGGTTCGTCTCAATGTGGGCAAAATTCTACCTAGATAATCTCTTCCAGGCTCTCACTTTATACCTATCCCTAGTAAGATCTTCTATAACGGAAGCATTTAGAATAAAGAGGGATACTTTCCTTGTAGAATCTCCAGAATGCCGTCTTGTATTTTCTCATGGAGTTAGATATTGGTGCTTTTATTTCGATATCACGACTTTAAATGGCTATTCCTCTAGTGATGGTGATTGTTGATTATCCACGACAAATTTAAAAGACCGAGATAATTGCGTTCAGGGCGTTTAATCCCTTTTTAAGACCTGAAATCTACTTCTGGAAGTATTATTTTTTCCCTCGTATTACGGAGTACTGTATTAAAAATATTTTATAAAATAATGCTCCATAGTACCAAGATTGAAGTGAAAGCGGACGTGTATTATTCCCTGAAAGCGGACGCGTTTTATTCCTGTTACAGGCAGTGTCCAGAACAGGAGCCGATGACGTGTGTTTAGTCAGCAAGTTATACACAGCAGAAGAAGCGAGATGTAGCGGTGTGAGCATGTGGTGTTGGGTAGGTTTTTTTTTTCTTAGTGTATAATATTTTGTTTGTTTTGGTGCTCTCATTTATTTGTAAAGCCCTAGTGTGTGCAAGGCCCTGTGTTTTGAAGAGCATTTAATGTTTTAACTGTAGGCTAAGTAGCAGGCAGGAAGGATGGGGAAGGGGGGTCATAAAGCCTCTCAATTTATATATTTTAACTCAGTAGTAGCAGTGTGCTAGTGAGTTAATGTGAACTGGAGTGTGGTGGTTTTTTGGAGTAGATTGTAACTTATATGTAAGTTACTATTATTATATTATATATTTTTTTGTATAGGTGAGTTTTTGTGTCCTTCCTTATACAACGTTAATTATTTGCACTAGTGCTTCATAATTTGTACGAGTACATGGTGGCCCTTGAGTTGCTGTGTTTTTAGTGCAATTTAAATTCCCCCTAGAGAGCAGATTGAGCAGCCATTTAGGAGCCAGGACCATTTTATTTAACACCTCTGTTCTTGACGTCCCTCCTTGTGATGTCACGTGTCACGTGGCTAATTTATTAAATTATTTGCTCATTACTACATTCAACTTTGCTTCCTTTAGGGGGAAACTAAAATAAACAATATGTCTTCCATAAAACTTTACGGTATAGTGTGAGCTTAAATGAAAATTAAGTTACACATTTCTAATTAACATATTCGGACAATATTTACGTCACAACTTGCAATGTAAACAATAGAAAAACACTTCCAGACGTAAATATAGCCGCTCATTTATTAATATTATGTAGATTAAATATTTTACATCAAGTTAGAAGCAATAACTCTCTCTTATGAAATACAATTTAATAATGATTATTAATGAATATTAATCTCTGAAAAATTACAAATATTTTTCATTAATAACGTCACAAATATTGAACTATTTAGGAGAGAAGACTCCCCGACATTATGGTAAAGAACACAGATTACTTATAGACAAGATTCCGTTCTAAACAGTTTTTATAAAGTCTACTTTAACGGAGTTCCGTTTAAATCGAACCGTACGTAGTTAGTGTCTTTTCACCACTGGAACACTTTACGATATCCTGTTCTCCCTACTAAAGCCTTTCAGCTCACACTGGCAGATTTCATTACCTAATGTTTGAAGACCATCCTATATGACAAAATGTGACTAGAATACATAGCTTGCTCATGTCCACACTCTGGAACTCTCATGAAGAATAAGGTAGCCACACACTGCGGGCGTAGCGAAGTTTGTTAAAGAAAACAAGTGGTTGGATCTTCGCCTTCACTTGACTAATTACTTCTAGAGATACTAATTAATGTTTTTACTGAGGAGACCTCAAGTGATAAGCAGGAAATTGATTACGGGATACCATAAATGTGGATATTAATTATCTGATGTGGGCGGCTCGGGAGGTGGGGAGAATGCTAAAAAAATGTGTCGCTGCCCTAGGGCGGCTTGGTGGGCGGTGATTCAGGAGGGTTTTGTGTGTTAATGTGACGTGAAATTGTCTTGCGGCAGATAAGGAGCTATCCTCAAAGTGAGTGAGTGTGTGTGTGTGTGTGTGTGTGTGTGTGTGTGTGTGTGTGTGTGTGTGTGTGTGTGTGTGTGTGTGTGTGTGTGTGTGTGTGTGTGGGCACGAGACTACTTGTGAAAGTAACTCTCCAGTGCGTGTGTGCACTCACCTAATTGTTGATGCAGGGGTCGATCCCTAGCTCCTTCACTGGTCGCTACTTGGTCCATTCTTTCCCTGTCCCATGGGCTTTCTCATACCTCTTCTTAAAGCTATGTAAGGATCCTGTTTCACTACATCATTCTCCAGATTGTTCCACTTCCTGACAGCCCTATAACTGAAGAAGTACTTCTTAACATTCCTATGACTCGTCTGAGTTTTCAACCTCCAACTGTGACCTCCCTTCTTGCTGTGTCACATCTCTGAAACATTCTGTCCCTATCCACTTTGTCAATTCATCTCAGTATTGTATATGTCGTTGTCAGGTCCCTCCCTATCCTTGCTGTCCTCCAGTGTTGTCAGGTTGAGTTCCTTGAACCTCTCCTCATGGGACAACTCCCTCTCCCACAGTATGTGTATGTACTCACCTAGTTGTACTCACCTTGTTGAGGTTGCAGGGGTTGAGTCCAAGCTCCTGGCCCCGCCTCTTCACTGGTTACTGCTAGGTCACTCTTCCTACTCCATGAGCTTTATCATACCTCTTCTTAAAGCTATGTATGGATCCTGCCTACGCTACATCACTTCACAGACTATTCCACTTCCTGTCAACTCTGAATACTTCCTAACATCCCTGTGATTCATTTGAGTCTTCAACTTCCAACTGTGACCCCTTGTTTCTGTCTCATCTCTGGAACATTTTGTGTGTGTGTGTGTGTGTGGGAGGGGGCTGTACTCACCTAGTTGAGGTTGCAGGGGTCGAGTCCAAGCTCCTGGCCCCGCCTCTTCACTGGTCGCTACTAGGTCACTCTCCCTGAACCGTAAGCTTCATCATACCTCTGCTTAAAGCTATGTATGGATCCTGCCTCCACTACATCGCTTCCCAAACTATTCCACTTCCTGACTACTCTGTGGCTGAAGAAATACTTCCTAACATCCCTGTGAGTCATCTGTGTCTTCAACTTCCAACTGTGTCCCCTTGTTGCTGTGTCCCATCTCTGGAACATTCTGTCTTTGTCCACCTTGTCAATTCCTCTCAGTATTTTGTATGTCGTTATCATGTCCCCACTATCTCTCCTGTCCTCCAGTGACGTCAGGTTGATTTCCCTTAACCTCTCCTTGTAGGATATACCTCTTAGCTCTGGGACTAGTCTTGTTGCAAACCTTTTCACTTTCTTTAGTTTCTTTACGTGCTTGGCTAGGTGTGGGTTCCAAACTGGTGCCGCATACTCCAATATGGGCCTAACGTACACGGTGTACAGGGTCCTGAACGATTCCTTATTTAGATGTCTGAATGCTGTTCTGAGGTTTGCTAGGCGCCCATATGTTTCAGCAGTTATTTGGTTGGTGTGCGCTTCAGGAGATGTGCCTGGTGTTATACTCACCCCAAGATCTTTTTCCTTGAGTGAGGTTTGTAGTCTCTGGCCCCCTAGACTGTATTCCGTCTGCGGTCTTCCTTGCCCTTCCCCAATCTTCATGACTTTGCACTTGGTGGGTTTGAACTCCAGGAGCCAATTGCTGGACCAGGTCTGCAGCCTGTCCAGATCCCTTTGTAGTTCTGCCTGGTCTTCGATCGAGTGAATTCTTCTCATCAACACGTCATCTGCAAACAGGGACACTTTGGAGTCTATTCCTTCCTTCATATCGTTCACAAATACCAGAAACAGCACTGGCCCTAGGACTGACCCCTGTGGGACCCCGCTAGTCACAGGTGCCCACTCTGACACCTCGCCACGTACCATGACTCGCTGCTGTCTTCCTGACAAGTATTCCTTGATCCATTGTAGTGCCTTCCCTGTTATCCCTGCTTGGTCCTCCAGTTTTTGCACTAATCTCTTGTGTGGAACTGTGTCAAACGCCTTCTTGCAGTCCAAGAAAATGCAATCCACCCACCCCTCTCTCTCTCGCCTTACTGCTGTCACTATGTCGTAGAACTCCAGTAGGTTTGTGACAGTATTCCCGTACCTGAAACCATGTTGGCTGCTGTTG
>NC_091318.1:10049166-10102120 GCF_038502225.1 Cherax quadricarinatus
TCAATTGCCAAGATTTATATCATATAGGATATAAAGACATAGCCAGGGACGTTGAGAAAGAGAACCGTGACATCGAAAGAAGCCATGAAGCCATGTTCTTGTTTTTGACAAAGAAAAAACTTTTTTCTTTTACTGGGACAACCCAAACCCGAAAACTTTTATGACTTTCCTAACATATAAACCTTGCATCCTATTACTTTGGGCATCGGGAGCGCCCTCGCATATTTTCTGACCACCTAGCCAAATATCTCTGTTACTAGGCATCATTAGTCAGGTACATCTTAAACATTTGGGTGACTTCTCACTCGTCCTTCCAATCTGAATGTCGAGAACAAAAACATGGCTTCTTTCGATGTCATGAATATTCTGTGATAGAGGCTCATCGATCACTACAACCTACAGTTACCTTACGAAGACTTCATCAGTCTAGTGGCCCTCTGTGCTAATTTTTATTTCTTCAAGTGTCAAGGGTACTGCCGTAAACAACGGTTTGGGATGGCAGTGGGGTCACCCCTCACAGGGCCGTGTTAGCGAACCTCTTTGTGGAGAACCTGGAGACAGGAAAAATCAGCATCCTCATTCCCAGCACCATTACCTGGCTAAGATACGTTGACAAGAAGTTGAAATTCTACCCCAGACGTTTAATCCAGGTTCTCATCAATAAGATAAACGGTATCGAGCCATCTGTAAAATTCACACTGAAACTGGAGAAAGAGGGCAAATTTCCTTTCTTGATGTCCTCCTATGCAGGTTTCCCGACAGCAACAACCTTCTGTTCCGAGTTTATAGAAAGCCCACCAACAAGGATGATCTTATATACATGTACTTTTATTCACATCATGACAATCGCACAAAAAGAGGTGCTCTTATTGGTTTTTTGAGAGCTATTTGCATCTCCAACCTTTGTTTCCTGTAAGAGGAGCGAACCTAGAAAACAATGGCCTTCACTCATCTTCAATTTCCTCCTTTCTTTATCCGGGACTGCAGGCTCCAGGCACAAGTTATGAACAAATCCCCCACGAGACCATTCCTCAAAGCAATTTTTGGTGCTCTCATCTGGGAATGTTGCCAGGAATACCCACCAGGTTCTTGATGCAACTTCAATATGTCCATCATGAATACATCATCTAAGACCTCGCTACGAAGCGAAGTCTCATACCTCTTACCTGTACAACAGGAGTCTGCACCATTCCCAGCAGACACTGTCCCAAGAAATATGTAGAGGAAAGAGGCAGAGATCTATCTGTCCGCCTGAATAAATATCGAAACACCTGTTATAAACACGACTTAAAAACTCCTGTCTCCTCCACAGAAACTCAATGGGACATTTAACGAATTTTAATGAGGAACAACTGGTTCTCACAGAACCCTAGCTTAGGCCTGGAAGCCTCAAAGATCACCGTCACTGACACCCTGGAAGAAAATATTGGAAGCCAAATAAATTTAAAAGCACTGGCATACTTGATTCTTAATAGGTCTAAACCTTATCTACTCCACAACACAAGAATCACAGGTCTTCATGGGCTACCTGACAACTTCTGAAAATCTCCAACGCACTTTCGTCTCTCACAGTTCTCTAAATTGACCGTTGTTTGTTATAAGTGATCAAAGTCCCAGGACCGAAACATTTTTTAAATAAAATGTGTTAGTGTTTGCTCACGCATCTACCCTTCATGAGGCAGGCCTCCTTTAGGTAGGCCTTCAGCGTGTTTCAAAACATTTACTATTCAATATTTAATTTTGTCTACTAGAAGGAGCATCCGGTGTTGTCAGTTAAATAATGAAACAATGTAGAGAACTGTTTAAAACTCTAACATATCCAAGATGAGTTCTGTAGGGCTTTCGACACGATCTTTTTTTTATGGGGGGGGGGGACGAAATCTTAATTTTATGTATAGGGAATTCAGCTTAGATTTAAATCTTCTTGAAGTGAAACTGTATAAAAATCAGTATTTTGGGGTCAAAGGTTTGTGGGGTATTCAGACACACACACACATTTAGATTTAACATATATATATATATATATATATTAGACACGAGTCATTTTAAATCATTTTTATTTGGTTTGTTTTACAGTCAGTGAACCTTCATCATCAAAAAGCTATTTCGATTGTTTTAATACTGATTGTTAATGCCTCTTATTGTTCTCATTTACGACAGATATGTTAACGTACATTAACCTATACTTACGTATAATTAACTGATAAAAACGATAAAACTGGAGGCTTACGTCGGGTAAGGCGAGATACAGTTGAACCTTACACCGTTTGTATCCTCAAGATCGCAAAAAAAAAAAAAAAGTTGAACGATGCAAACCCTTGTACACCCTCGCGCGTCCTCGTACACCCTCGCGCGTCCTCGCACACCCTCGCGCGTCCTCGCACACCCTCGCGCGTCCTCGCACACCCTCGCGCGTCCTCGCACACCCTCGCACACCCTCACACACCCTTGCACACCCACGTGGAAAACCCGCTTTCTAATGCATTCTTACAATTTTCATTTAAAAAGGGGGAAAAAACTAATTTTTTCTTACTCCACAAAACCCGGTCGGAAAAACACGATCATTGCTCTTGCCTTGGTAAGGCGTTATCATCACTATTATCGAGCGTCAATTTCTCCTGGCGCAAGCACCAAGTATATTCTTGATTTTGTTAAAAAGGAAGAGAAATCGAGCAATTTCGCCACGACCAGAAAAAGATGTGCACTCTGCCAGTCGAGTACAATTTTATGAGAGTCAGGGTGAACAAGCTGCCCCGTGCCCTTTTTTATGCACACTTGAAGTGCACCCTCTCTCTTTTTTTTTTTTTTGACATTTATCTTTATGTTGTCTTAATATATGCTCAACTGCATCCTTCTGACTAATGGATTTTTACGCTTGCTTATTCTGTCTGGTTTTCTATTTCTTTTATATATACCTTCTTTTGCTTTGATTTCTTAGCGTTTCTCTCACGGTATGGGATTTTTTCATTAAGCTCTGCTGACTAACTAGCCAACCTACTTATCAGTCTACCTGCTGACCTATCTGTCTACCTGCTAATCTACTTGTCTATCTACCTGCTGACCTACCTCTCAACCTGTTGATCGGCTTGTCTCCCTGCCGACCTGTCTACCTGCTGACCTGCCTGCAAACAGCACCTGGTGACGGAAGACAACGCTTCTTTGCATGAGTAATGTTCGACTCTGCTTCCTAGCTTAATTTGGCCATGATGTACCTCCTGAGGGATGACTTACAAATTTTCTCTTATCAGCACATATCCGTCTTGAACAGTTTCTCTTTCTCTCTCTCTCTCTCTCTCTCTCTCTCTCTCGTGTATTTTATTGTGCGTCTCACACTCTACACGTTCTTTCTGTGTTGCTGTTTATCGTGTCTTGCTTTGTTGTCGCGTTGCTTGGTTTGTTGCCTGTGACCCATTATCATGTGGGAGTTCGACACGTGGATTAGGTAAGAAATACTCACGTAGGCTGGTAGTACGTATAATTACAGATAATGTGTGTAACGCCCTTGCAGCCGTGACCTGCCTCCTTGCTCACTCTCGTAACACTGACTGGCCGCCCACGTACCCATATAGAGGGTCTTTGAATACTGCCAGGTCAGCGCAATATGAATATACAGTGACTCAGGCAGAGACGGTTGGTCGTGAGTCAACTGGCACAGTGGTTACTGGTAACTGGTTACTACTACTGAGACCATTGCTTGCTTTGTATCACATTGCTTAATTTCTAGTTTGTGCCACGTTGCTTGAATTCTTGTTTGTATCACGTTGCTTACTCTTTTTTGTATTATGGTTCTTGATTTTTGCTTGCATTTTTCTCTTTCTTTACCTGTTTATATTGCTAGGGATAAAACACCCCAGGGAGGCGTTACCTGGAAAATGTAACCCAGAGAGGCACGACCTGGAAAATGTAACCCAGAGAGGCGCGACCTGGAAAATGTAACCCAGGGAGGCGCGACCTGGAAATTGTAACCCTGAGAGGCGCGACCCGGAAAATGTAACCCAGGGAGGCGTGACCTGGGAAATGGTAACCCAGGGAGGCGCGACCTGGGAAATGGTAACCCAGGGAGGCGCGATCTGGGAAATGGTAATCCAGGGAGACGGAATCTAGAAGCCGGTGACATTCCAGGAAGGTACGCTCCCTGAAACTACCACCACCATTAGTACCACCACCACTACTACCACCGCCACCATCACTACCAGCACCATCACCACGACCGCCGCCGCTTCCGTCTTCCCTACTCCCTACGTATCTACCTCCCGACCTACCTACTCCGTCCCCTACCAGGGAATAAGCTCCAACTCCTGGGATCTCAGCTCAGTGGAGGTTTTCCTTGCAAAGTGAGGGGAAGCCTAAAGGGAAGCCCTAGCTCTTGGTCCAATATTAGGCGAGGTTTCCTGGTTCCTTGAGGCTCTAGCTCTTGTCCCATGAGTCATTGCTCCTGGTCTCCAAATCTTGGAGTTAGACTGAGTTCCAGCTCTTGGTCTTCGAGTTATAGTTTAAAGATTTATTTCATATGCAATAATTCAACATTCAACCTCAAACAAAATTATACATAAGAAGAGGAGGAGGTAGTGGAGAAGGAGGGGGAATGTTACAGACTGTCCTAAAGATTATAGAGGACGGAAAGGCGAGAAGGTGAAGGGAAGGGTCACAATCAGCTATTCATGGCTATAATTAACACAACCATATTCTATAGAGAACGCACCTGTTAAAGGCTGTCGAGGAGCAGGAGGGAGATAGAAGGTAAGAAAAAAGGAGAAAGAGAGAGAATCAAATGAAAATGCTGGACCACAGATGGCTCCAAGTTCATCCTGTTCCCTACTTGTATGTTTCATAGCAACAAAAATGCTTGCAAATGAGCTGGTGTAGGCAACAGCTCTTAGCTTGTCAATAAAGTTAGGAATCATTAACCTGTAAATAGCTTGTCAATAAAGCTAGGGATCCTTACCTAACCTTGTCAAACCCTGTGTAAAAAAGAGAGTGAGAAATTGAAAAAGAGAGAAGAGGAGAGTTTACACCTTTATTGGGAGTTGGAGAAATAGGAGTAGGGAGGATAAAGAGGTGGAGGAAGAAGAGAAAGAGTAGGAACAGTATAAGGGAATAAAGAAAGGGAGGTAGAGGGGAGTCTGTGCCCACAGGGAGGGAACAAGAGGAAGGTACAAGGGGTGGATGACAGCTCTTAACTTATTCTTAGAATTTATGCCATTGTATTCTATAGAGGTGCACCTGCAGGTGCTAGGACAGAGGTATTTCCCGCAGGTGCTAGGACAGAGGTCTTTCCTGCAGGTGCTAGGACAGAGGTCTTTCCTGCAGGTGCTAGGACAGGGGTCTTTCCTGCAGGTGCTAGGACAGAGGTCTTTCCTGCAGGTGCTAGGACAAGTTTTTCCTGCAGGTGCTAGGACAGAGGTCTTTCCTGCAGGTGCTAGAACAGAGGTCTTTCCTGCAGGTGCTAGGACAGAGGTCTTTCCCGCAGGTGCTAGGACAGAGGTCTATCCCGCAGGTGCTAGGACAGAGGTCTTTCCTGCAGGTGCTAGGACAGAGGTCTTTCCTGCAGGTGCTAGGACAGGGGTCTTTCCTGCAGGTGCTAGGACAGGGGTCTTTCCTGCAGGTGCTAGGACAGGGGTCTTTCCTGCAGGTGCTAGGACAGGGGTCTTTCCTGCAGGTGCTAGAACAGAGGTCTTTCCTGCAGGTGCTAGGACAGGGGTCTTTCCTGCAGGTGCTAGAACAGAGGTCTTTCCCGCAGGTGCTAGGACAGGGGTCTTTCCTGCAGGTGCTAGAACAGAGGTCTTTCCCGCAGGTGCTAGGACAGAGGTCTTTCCCGCAGGTGCTAGGACAGAGGTCTTTCCTGCAGGTGCTAGGACAGGGGTCTTTCCTGCAGGTGCTAGGACAGGGGTCTTTCCTGCAGGTGCTAGGACAGGGGTCTTTCCTGCAGATGCTAGGAAATGGGTCTTTCCTGCAGGTGCTAATAAAGTGGTCTTTTCTGCAGGTGCTAAGACAGGGGTCTTTCCTGCAGGTGCTAGGACAGGGGGTCTTTCCTGCAGGTGCTAGGACAGGGGTCTTTCCTGCAGGTGCTAGAACAGAGGTCTTTCCCGCAGGTGCTAGGACAGGGGTCTTTCCTGCAGGTGCTAGAACAGAGGTCTTTCCCGCAGGTGCTAGGACAGAGGTCTTTCCCGCAGGTGCTAGGACAGAGGTCTTTCCTGCAGGTGCTAGGACAGGGGTCTTTCCTGCAGGTGCTAGGACAGGGGTCTTTCCTGCAGATGCTAGGAAATGGGTCTTTCCTGCAGGTGCTAATAAAGTGGTCTTTTCTGCAGGTGCTAAGACAGGGGTCTTTCCTGCAGGTGCTAGGACAGGGGGTCTTTCCTGCAGGTGCTAGGACAGGGGGGGCTTTCCTGCAGGTGCTAGGACAGGGGTCTTTCCTGCAGGTGCTAGGACAGGGGTCTTTCCTGCAGGTGCTAGGAAAGGAGTCTTTCCTGTAGGTGCTAGGAAAGGAGTCTTTCCTGCAGATGCTAGGAAAGAGGTCTTTCCTGTAGGTGCTAGGACAAGGGTCTTTCCTGTAGGTGCTAGGACAGGGGTCTTTCCTGCAGGTGCTAGGACAGGAGTCTTTCATGCAGGTGCTAGAACAGGCGTCTTTCCTGCAGGTGCTAGGACAGGGGTCTTTCCTGCAGGTGCTAGGAAAGGAGTCTTTCCTGTAGGTGCTAGGAAAGGAGTCTTTCCTGCAGATGCTAGGAAAGAGGTCTTTCCTGTAGGTGCTAGGACAAGGGTCTTTCCTGTAGGTGCTAGGACAGGGGTCTTTCCTGCAGGTGCTAGGACAGGCGTCTTTCCTGTAGGTGCTAGGAAAGGAGTCTTTCCTGTAGGTGCTAGGAAAAAAGTCTTTCCTGCAGATGCTAGGAAAGAGGTCTTTCCTGTAGGTGCTAGGACAAGGGTCTTTCCTGTAGGTGCTAGAACAGGCGTCTTTCCTGCAGGTGCTAGGACAGGGGTCTTTCCTGCAGGTGCTAGGAAAGGAGTCTTTCCTGTAGGTGCTAGGAAAGGAGTCTTTCCTGCAGATGCTAGGAAAGAGGTCTTTCCTGTAGGTGCTAGGACAAGGGTCTTTCCTGTAGGTGCTAGGACAGGGGTCTTTCCTGCAGGTGCTAGGACAGGGGTCTTTCCTGTAGGTGCTAGGAAAGGAGTCTTTCCTGTAGGTGATAGGAAAGGAGTCTTTCCTGCAAATGCTAGGAAAGAGGTCTTTCCTGTAGGTGCTAGGACAAGGGTCTTTCCTGTAGGTGCTAGGACAGGGGTCTTTCCTGCAGGTGCTAGGACAGGCGTCTTTCCTGCAGGTGCTAGGACAGGCGTCTTTCCTGCAGGTGCTAGGACAGGGGTCTTTCCTGCATGTACTAGGAAAGGGGTCTTTCCTGCAGGTGCTAGGACAGGGGTCTTTCCTGCAGGTGCTAGGACGGATCTTTCCTGCAGGTGCTAGGACAGGCATCTTTCCTGCAGGTGCTAGGACAGGGGCCTTTCCTGTAGGTGCTAGGACAGGCATCTTTCCTGCAGGTGCTAGGACAGGGGCCTTTCCTGTAGGTGCTAGGACAGGCGTCTTAGAGAGGTCATTCCTGCAGGTGCTAGGAAAGGGGTCTTTCCTGTAGGTGCTAGGAAAGGGGGTCTTTCCTGCAGATGCTAGGAAAGAGGTCTTTCCTGCAGGTGCTAGGAAAGGAGTCTTTCCTGTAGGTGCTAGGAAAGGAATCTTTCCTGCAGGTGCTAGGACAGGGGTCTTTCCTGTAGGTGCTAGGAAAGGGGTCTTTCCTGCAGATGCTAGGAAAGAGGTCTTTCCTGCAGGTGCTAGGAAAGGAGTCTTTCCTGTAGGTGCTAGGAAAGGAGTCTTTCCTGTAGGTGCTAGGACAGGGGTCTTTCCTGCAGGTGCTAGGACAGGGGTCTTTCCTGCAGGTGCTAGGACAGGCGTCTTTCCTGCAGGTGCTAGGACAGGGGTCTTTCCTGCATGTGCTAGGAAAGGGGTCTTTCATGCAGGTGCTAGGACAGGCGTCTTTCCTGCAGGTGCTAGGACAGGCGTCTTAGAGGGGTCTTTCCTGCAGGTGCTAGGACAAGGGTCTTTCCTGCAGGTGCTAGGACAGGGTCTTTCCTGCAGGTGCTAGGACAGGGTCTTTCCTGCAGGTACTAGGACAGGGGTCTTTCCTGCAGGTACTAGGACAGGGGTCTTTCCTGCAGGTGCTAGGACAGGGGTCTTTCCTGTAGGTGCTAGGACAGGGGTCTTTCCTGTAGGTGCTAGGACAGGGATCTTTCCTGCAGGTGCTAGGACAGGCGTCTTACAGGGGTCTTTCCTGCAGGTGCTAGGAAAGGGGTCTTTCCTGTAGGTGCTAGGACAGGGGTCTTTCCTGCAGGTGCTAGGAAAGGGGTCTTTCCTGTAGGTGCTAGGACAGGGGTCTTTCCTGCAGGTGCTAGGGCAGATGTCGCAGGGGTTCGTTGATATGAGTTAAGAGGTAAACAATAAAAGTAGCGTTAGAACTTGGCAGCCATCTTTCTATTGATAAAACCGTCCTTCGCTGAAGGATATCAGCTCACAACGATAAAAAATCCCACACACACATACCCAGCGTCCTGAGAGCACTAATATTAAACACTATGATCTGTTACGCTCCGAGTCATGCGTATGGGAAACATATAAAGTTCACTAGTTTGTGGCACGGTGACTCGGAATCTGATTGGGATACCACCTGCTGCTGATGAATGATGATGCTTCCACATGTAAACTCCGCGCAGAAGACGAGGAGCACGGTCTTTGCAATTGCATAGTTGAGTGTTCAGTTGTCAGCGACTTTAGAATGGGTAAATGCTTTATTTGCTCTTAAGGATATTGTTATTGTCTACCCTGAATTTGTTTGCACTACTTAACAGCCTGGCGGCGTCAAAGATCTATGCCAATGCATACTATACAAATTGTATTTAAATTTATATGCGGAAAAGGGTGTGTTTATGAGTTTGTATATCTGAATGTACGTATGTGTGACCAAATATACACTTGTTTATACATAGTGTTTAAAAAAAAAAACTCAAGTCAAGTTGTAAACCATTAATTATCTTTCTGTTTCAGTAATCATTAAGTACAAGAATGGTGGTTATAACATAAGATTACTTTAATATTTTTTTTAACAAACACTGTGTATTCAACTCAGGTTTACACAATGGGTGGTCCTGTGGGTTAGAGCGTCGTGTGATTTTCACTCACCATGAGGGGGGCCAAAAAAACATGGGTCCGAGCCCTCGGCTAGTCGCAGTGTTTTTATTCATTAAATACCATTCGTTCGTGGTTACAATACGATATATATAATACATATATATATATTATATATATATATATATATATATATATATATATATATATATATATATATATATATATTTGTGTACTCATCTCATGTGTGTATATTTATACGAATGTATGTGGATAAAAGATGGTAATATAGTGCAGCTTGGCCTTGCCCAACTTATATTGGGTCAGTCTACGTTTAATGGGTATTGTCTATTACAGTTGAAATAGTTTGATTCATAATGTTCAGACTGGCTGTCGTGAGGCTTGTGCAATATGTACTCTTACTTAAATAATATAGCTTTATAATGTCGCGAGGCAATTGCAACATTGTTTTCATTATTCCCACATTGATTTATGTTTAGATATATAGTATAGTCCAAATTTCCTTTCATTCCTCTCATTACTCTCTTTCCTTTCTCTCCTGAATATACTTTTTTTTCCTCTCTCTCTGTTATGTGGAGATATCTTCATAAAAATTCCCCTTCTGTGTATAGAGTATGCCATCCTCAGAGAACAGGAATAGTATGGCGTTCACCCTGTATGGCATTCACCTCGTGTGATGAAATATAACAAGTAACACATAGGCGTATGTTATTCCAACTATGTAACCATCATAAAAAAGATATGTCTGAGTGGCATCCATTGCGTGTGTCGCGGGCGCCGCAGTGGGCCTGGTCCGCCACCTCTCGTATTCCAATTTTATCACCTCCTTCAACACTCCGGCAATTTGCCTCCCTTTTAATGCTCTCATATATTCCACTCTTTACACTTGCACTCTCAGTGAATGAACAACTTTCTATTTAAAGCTCTTTTGAACTTTCATTCCTCCACTAACAATTAAGCTGTTTTACAGCTCTCCTACCCCTCCCCCTCACTCACCTAGACTATCATTTCGTTTTCTCTCTCAAAATTCATAGTTACCAGATACTTTCACTCGAGGCTCTGCCGTGGAGTGCGTGTACCTTGCCTTTCGACTCCTCCATTAGCCAATGTATGACAACCATGCAGTAATACTTGATAACCCTTGGCCCCGCATCTCCCTCACATTCACACCTGCTCCACCCACCACTCTGCTTATAATATATATATATATATATATATATATATATATATATATATATATATATATATATATATATATATATATATATATATATATATATATATATATCATCGTTTTTCATTGTATTTATGTTTGTGTGTCGAAATTAACTAGTTGTTTTCGTGGGTTTTGAGGATTAACCTGCGTTCCGCCTTTTAACTTTCTGTTAACTGAACGTAATCTGCTAATGTGTGATGCATCGCTGTTTAGAGTTCAAATTTTATTATACCACTTCTTGTTGCTATGCAAGCTTTTTTGTATATCAAAATGAGATTTCCGTCCTTCCACTTTGTTTATTTTTCTAGCTTTATTGAAGTCTTTCCTGACATCTTTCTAGCTCTATTTTTGTAGCCTCGTTTTGTTTCGTCCCATTATAAAATACATTTGTTAAATTTGTCTGTTTCCAGAAATATTTGCGTTGTAATCATGTCTCTTCCTCTGTTCTTCGCGAGATCCTGTTCTTGTCCTTATTTTTAGCTTTTTTTTTTCCAACTAGCGGTATCAGTCTGGTGTCGAATCTTTATACTTTCCTGATTTTCTTCATGTGCTCAAAGCAGGTACTGCGTATTCGAAGATTGGAATGTTTCCCTGTCTAGGTTTTCTGCTTCCCAACAGGTAAACCACCACAACCACCAGTCTCAGAGGGTGGATTAAGTATGATATTTTTTCTAGGGTCTTTTCTGATGCTAGATTCTGCAAGTTGTACATCTTCCATGTAATATTTTCCGCTCTCCTCTCTCTTCTTGCTTTAATTACTTAACATCTTAATTAGAGTTGAATTCCAGCAGTCACCGTTTGACCATTACTGTAGTTTCTAGTAAACTTTTGTTTGGCCTATCATTAATAAATCAGCATCCACATGGAGACTAAAACACTACTGATGATTTTCTACAGATTTCAACCTCCAGTTGAGGTCTTCTTACTCTCATTAATTCTGCATCGTCTCTGAGCACTGAAAGGTACCATTTTTTTTTTATCCTGGTAGATCATTCACTCATCCATATACTTCTTTTCTCGTCATAATAGTTTTCTGTTGTTTAGTTTCTTTATTAATAGTTATGTTACAGTCGTCTGTGAAGGCCGTCTTGCAGTCTGGGAACGTGTGGTCAACGTCCTTCCCCTTCCCCCTCCCCCACCCCGCCCTCTCTCTCTCACTCACTCACTTATTTTACACAGGGTTTTACAATGTTAGGTTAAGGTTCCTAACTTTATTTACAGTCTAAGAGCTGTTACATACATCAGCTCATTTGAAATTCTCTCTCTCTCTCTCTCTCTCTCTCTCTCTCTCTCTCTCTCTCTCTCTCTCTCTCTCTCTCTCTCTCTCTCTCTCTTTCTCTCTCTCTCTCTCTCTCGCCTCTTCTTTCTGTCCTCTCATCTTCATTTACTCGCCCAGTTTCGCCCCTCAGTCATGCTGTTACTGCTCCAACCTAACCCCACTCCGTATTACCCACTCCATCCCTTCTTGCTCTAGAATCCCGTTGCAATACCCTTCATGATCACCTTATCTTCTCTCTATAGTCGCGATGCCATCTATAAAGAGTTGCATATTACCGTTCAAATGCAGATAACTGTAAATACCATCATTATCTTTTAATTAATTGTGCCATACTCATTGTAACTACAATCTACCCACTAATATTTGACTGAAATGTCACCTCACATTACCAAAGCATTTACATGTGCGACCTTAAGAGACCTAAAATCTTCGAATTTAACGTTGGCTCACTTCACTTCAAGTTTTCATTTCAGATCGTATCTCACGCAACCTATACATGTAATTTCAGGCTTAAACACAACCTCTACACAAAATTGCTATTTTCATTCCTATCCAAACCTCTCAGACCTTTCTAATGCTGGTAGCTATAAATCAAGTTAAATGAGTAGCACTATTACAAACTTAGAGATCATATTAGTTCCTGCGTCACTACAACTCCGCTGTTTCCGATGAATACGCTATTATTCATCACCCCTATTACACCACATTAGCCCACCAATACACCTTGTCATCCTAGTGCTATCTGTGTGTCTCCCAAACTGCCAGAAGTACTTGTAACCAAGCCTAAGCCTGGCCACTACAACATCAGTCTGTTCACATTGCAAGTTGCTCCATAAACATACTTATCTACGTTCATGGTATCACAGTGGGTTATAGTGGGTTATAATTATGGTGAGAGCAGATTTGTTGGTAATAACTGTTATGGTAGTAGCTGTGTGTGGTAGAAAGTGAGTAGAAATAGTGAGTGGTAGAAATAGTAGGTGGTAGAAACAGTGAGTGGTAAAAATAATAAGTGGAAATAGTGAGTGGTAGAAATAGAGGGTGGTAGAAATAGTGGGTGGTAAAACAGTGGGTGGTAGAAATAGTGGGTGGTAAAATAGTGGGTGGTAGAAGTAGTGGGTGACAGTGCCTGCGGATAACAGGAGTTGTAGTGAGAGTAGCACAATCAGTGAGGCTGACAGAGCTTGGCGCACGCAGTCGAACGGAGGCACCGCGTACAGTCCCACTAAGGAAGAACTTATCAAGTTTGGAAATATAAACACAAATGCAGTATAATGTGATCCTTTATTGACTACGTTTCGCCCACACAGTGGGCTTTTTCAAGTCACAAACAGAACTACCTGGGGTGGAAGGAAGTCAATAAAGGATCACATTATACTGCATTTGTGTTTATATTTCCATTGTGTCGGTATTTTATACCATTTATTTCCAACTTAACAAGTTTCCTCTTGAAGGCAGTTTAGGATCTATTGGTAAGCGCTCATGCTTTTCATCGGGGATATAGTGCACTGTCATCCTTGACTTCTGCTCTCCAGAAGAGTCATTTCAACTTGCAGAGTTTAGAAGTCCATGATGGATGTTGATTTTTTAAGTTCGTTTTATAGCTAACTGAACACCGAGTCTTACTTCATCCTCAATATTTCGTTTATTTCTTTGTTGTCATAAGTGAAAGCTCTATCACCCTTAAGCAAAACTCCAATACTCGAGGTAATTTTTGTGTTGAATTTTTCATAAGACAAAAAAGTGTTTTGGATTTCAATTTCGCTGATGGCTTTTGCTATCTCAATCTCATGTGGGCACTGTATGATGTTTCCATTTTCATTTATATATGTTTTCTTTCTCGGAAACCATTACCTCTGTTTTGTTTTTGAGAAAGTCTAAAACTTTAAGAAGATCTTTGACTCTTCGTCTTAACTTATAAAGAGAGTATCAATTACTTTGTACATCATTGGTGTACAATACAGACAAGATGAAGAACTACTCATGAACAATATCCGAGTATCTTTACTTATAGACGCTCATTATCCAGTGACTTCATCAATACATGGACATAATCTATGACTGTAAAGATACGCAGATGTTGCACATGTGTCTAATTCTTCATCATTCACTTTATACCATTCATTTTTACTTATATTCTCCCTACTTAAAGTCTGGAGCATGTTTCCAGTGCCACTAAGCTCATCCTCTAAAAACATTTGTTTACATTTATGCTTCTCATATTGTCTTTACAGCTTATTTTGCTAGTGTTGAATATATATCTTGCAAATATTTTATGTGCTTATAATACTGCGACAGTAAGTGTTGGACTGTTTGGTCTGGTGTCCGTGAAAGTCTGCGCATCGATTAAGACCGAGTTTCTTTTGTTCGACACAACCATGATCCGTATCAGCTCATTATTATTTGTGACTAAAAAGGTCACGATTATTTTTCAATATGGTTGGTTCTATTATCTACTAAAGAACTTAAAAAAAACGAGCACTGTTTCAGGACTACTGGCCCACTTAATTAAGAAGCAAGGAACATAGCTGCACAGTCATGACAGTTCATGATGGTCAGTCTTGATAGCTCAAGATATTCACAGTTATTATAATTCATGATACTCACAATTATTATAGTTCATGATAGTCACATTCATGATAGTTCATCATAATAACAGTTATGATAGTTCATGTAATTATCAGTCATGATAGTTCAGAATAGTCATGCTAGTTCAATTATATATGAATGCTCATTAAACCACCTCCTGGGAGTTTCTCTTCTATCCCAGTACTTGATACATTCTTCCACTGCAAGTGTTCTGTACTGCTATCCTCCAGGAAGATGATGTTTGAGGCCTGACTAAATAAGGTTTTCCACACCATAGTAGTGTTTGCTTGTTGGTGGTAGCAAGATTAGATCTAACATTCCTCGTTTCATGTTAAATTTCCATGCACGATTTTTATTAAGGAATGGTGGAATATCAGTCCACCCTTTTCCTGGTGATGGTTGAGGACTGTAGGAGGAGAGGGATTCGGGTTTTCTGCACTATTACTGTATCAGTGACAGTGTTTCCTACAGATAACAGTAATGTCTCAGTAACAGTAACGGTAGATGAGTGTTTCCTGCAGGTAACAGTACTGTTTCAGTAACAGTGACGATAGATGAGCGTTTCCTGCAGATAATGGTACTGTATCTGTTCTCTATTCCTCCAACCCATCTCCTTGTTTCTACCTCACCCTTCCCCTCCACCTCATTCCTAATTTCTATCTCACCCCTCCACCTCAATCCTTAGTTCTATCTCACCCCACCCCTCCACCTCTATCCTTAGTTCTACCTCACCCCTCTATTCCACCTCACACCTCTTTTTCTCACCCTTCTGCCTCACCTCACAGCCGTTCACTAGACATTTCACATTCGCCTCACCCCTCCCGTTCACATCACTCCTCGTCTGTCCCTCCTTTCCACTTTATCCTTTATTTTCACCTCGCTCTTCCCTGCACATCATCCCTCCACTTTGCCTTTCACCTCTCCCCTCCACCTGACCTCCCCCCCCCACCTATACACCAACACCGTTGATGTATCCAATTTTGTTAAAAAAGTAATTCCCCAGAACCTTTCTTACACTTCTTTTCCTTTGCCTTTTCCCGTTTCTCTCTTCTCCTCCCTCCCAGGGCTGCCTCCACCCTCTCTATACCCTATCCAACGCCCCCTCCTCTACCTTCTCCATTTAGCATTTCCTCCCTACCCATGCAGCTTTGCATGATGCACTAGTCTCAAATGGACGAACCAGCGGCCAGAATATGTAATGGGTATTTGACTGTACACAACATAAAGAACTGATGCCACCATTTAGGGATTGCATCTTAAGTGTCCAACTTTTAACGGAGCAACAAATGCTGTGTGAGTGAGTGCAACGGGGAGGAAGGATGGGGAGGGGATAGAGGCTAGGAGGGGAAGGGGATCGGGCTGGTTGGAGCCTTCGGTGGATGGGAGGGGTAGTAAATGGAGAGGGTGGGCCGGGAGGGGGAGGAGTGCATTGCCATAAAGAATTTAAGCTTTTAGGGAATCAACGAAATGGGGTAAATATTTTTCATTCTCCTTTGTTGAAAAGTGCATGAAGTGTTGTTTCGCGTGTGCTGAGGGAGGCTGGCTGAGAGGGTCGTGTGATGTAGCTGGTGCCTCCTCAGCGCCATGCTGGAGCACCTCTCCTTGACTACCTCTGAGGAGCACTTCGGCTGAGTGTAGCAGCTGAGAGCGAGTGTGTTGCTTGCTTCTGTTACCTACATGTGTTGAGCATGTTATCTGATACATGTAAATAGTGGAGTGTTCATTGTAGTGCAGAATAAAATGGTTTAGTGTTGATGTTGAGTGGTAGTACTACGGTACTGTCTCAGGGCAAGTGTTGTGTGCCCCCTCTGAGTGCAAGTGTTGTGCCTTCCTTAATGCAGGTGTTGTGTGTCTTCCTTTAATGCAGGTGTTGTGTATCTTCACTTAATGCAGGTGTTGTGTACCTTCACTTAATGCAGGTGTTGTGTACCTTCACTTAATGCAGGAGTTGTGTATCTTCACTTAATGCAGGAGTTGTGTATCTTCACTTAATGCAGGTGTTGTGTACCTTCACTTAATGCAGGTGTTGTGTACCTTCACTTAATGCAGGAGTTGTGTATCTTCACTTAATGCAGGTGTTGTGTATCTTCACTTAATGCAGGTGTTGTGTATCTTCACAATGCAGGTGTTGTGTATCTTCACAATGCAGGTGTTGTGTATCTTCACAATGCAGGTGTTGTGTATCTTCACAATGCAGGTGTTGTGTATCTTCACAATGCAGGTGTTGTGTATCTTCACAATGCAGGTGTTGTGTATCTTCACAATGCAGGTGTTGTGTATCTTCACAATGCAGGTGTTGTGTATCTTCACTTTATGCAGGTGTTGTGTGAATGTCCTAAATGCATGCATCTGTTGTGTGACAACGACTTTGTCTTGTCTGATTGCAGCTGTTAAGTAGTAGTGTGTTTTCCTCGAATACTTGTGTTTTGAAAAGAGCTGTGTTTTTCCTGAGTGCAAGTGTTGAGTGACACGTACGTTGCATTATCTTGTCGCTGTAAAGTCCAATGGGCTGGAAGTGTCTTCAGCTGTAAAACGTACGACGTTCCACAATCTTTGACTAATCTTCAACTATTTTTGTTTATAGCGGTATACCTAGAGAGAGTTTCGGGGATCAACGACCCCGCGGCCAGGTCTGTGACCAGGCCTCATTGTGTTTTAAAAAATTATGGTTATAATTATAACCACTAGGATGTTAAATATTCAGGTTTTTGCTTATATGCAAATCCACAGTGTATGTTTGTAAGGCACAGTTTATCCAACTTTCTATTAGAGT
Organism: Cherax quadricarinatus; assembly: GCF_038502225.1. Taxonomy (NCBI): domain Eukaryota; kingdom Metazoa; phylum Arthropoda; class Malacostraca; order Decapoda; family Parastacidae; genus Cherax; species Cherax quadricarinatus. Next base: position 10,066,202 of record NC_091318.1, read on the forward strand.
ATTCAACGTTTGCCATACATAGCCACTTTCTGCATGTCATCTTACCACACCAAAGCTTGGTTAGTCAATGAATTCTAGGATGAGTCGACCATCCTGGTACTGGGTGGCTTACTAGATGCTGTGACAGTCCGAAGTTTCCGAGGGAGGATTGACGAATTATCAGAACCTTTCGTGCCTCTGACTGGCTCACACCATATCAAATCTTTCTGTATAAGTGTTAGCTGGAGTAGCAAGAGAGTCCTTATTTTCAGTCTTCCCTGAACTGCTCACTATTAGGTTTAATTTGTTCCTGAACTCTGTACATAATTGCATCTAGAATGTATATACATGCTGGTGATGGGAAAGTATGTTCAACCAAACTGTTTCACCGAGTATACTTCATGCCTTTTTTTCCCCTCTTAGTACTTAAAAAAGGTGGTTCATAAGACCACTGGGTTTTGCAGACCCATGATAAATGCTAATGAAGGCTCATGATAAATGCTAATAATCTGTCGAGTGTCTACCTTTGTTTGGTAAAATGGATGACTCTCTCTTAGCTTATCTCCTTTAGTTGTTGAAAAGTGTGTTGAGTATTGAAATTCAGAAAGTGTGTGTAGTTACATTCCCCTCTGTCCTCACGTCATGATGTGACAAGAAATGAATCAGATGAATCTTGTGAACTTGCCAAAGACCTTGAAATCCAGTTCAGCATTCATGCAAAGGACTAAGTCAAGCAAAGTAACGCAGCCAATGTGTTTACTCAGAAAGGGAAACTTGATTTACGGTTCAACAGTGATTTTTGCTGAGATATATATTTGTGATGAGTGTTTATATTCGTTCCTCTTATTGTTGCTAATTTTAACCTTTATTTTAGTGTGTGTGTGTGTGTGTGTGTGTGTGTGTGTGTGTTGCAATATGTATATTTTTGAATGACTGTGGCTTACACTGTCAAGTACTCCGTAAGTGCCCCAACTGCTGCAATATTTAGGAAGTCATTTACATAACGCAACCGTTCATGTCCACATGAGATGTGTGGTTATATTCTCTCCTTCAGTTTTTCTATGTTTACGTTAACCAGGACTGCACTAAGAACTTTATTAAACTTTATCAGGCTTTAATAATCTGGTAATAATGCTTGACGTGCAAGCTTGATGCCCAGGCGTTACACATGTATGTTATCAATTTACCGGTTTTATAGCTAGTAATTCACTGCGGTATACCTGGTTTAATATTCGTATTGGTGAAGGGTTTGTCAGTTAGCAGCTACCATGTTTGATGACATGCTGAGAGCAGTTTCATAGCAAGTTACTATTTATGTTTTCATCATTTACACCTCGTCGGAATTCCTGTAACTATAACTGCATTACTGCATTCTTATTTGTAATGCTAATATTGTTAGTTATAACAGATTCCCCTATCTTCCCCACCTATATATTGTTTCGCCCTGTTAATACGTGAGCATCACGTATGTGTGTGTCGTGCTGAATAGGTAAAATTGGTCAATTAGCAAGAACTCGTTCAAAATTAAGTCTTTTCTAAAATGTTCTAATATACTAATATTAATAATATTACTAATATTAATAAAAAATTAATAATTTTGTACCAAAAGAACCTTAGAAAACTTACCTAACGTTATTATAACAAGAGCAATTTAATTTAGCCTAATACAACGAAATATATTTCAGATAAGTTTACAATAATTTAGTAATAAAAAAAAATGAAATATATTTTTTCGTTAGCTTCAGAATGATTTTAGTGAAATTATTGCTTACACAAACTTTCGGTTGCCTTATTCGGCAAGAGAAGCGTTGCTATTTAAAACAAAATCTAAAGTTTTACCTATTCGGCACGACATATATATTTATATATATATATATATATATGTGTGTGTGTGTGTGTGTGTGTGTGTGTGTGTGTGTGTGTGTGTGTGTGTGTACATTTATTTTCTGAGCGAAATTATTATTATTATATTCGTAGAAAAGCGGCAATCAGGCTTGATCCGAGTAAGGAGAGAGCAACTGCAATTTCTCACATCAAGAGCCCGCCCTCTCACCGACATCAAGATACTCATCCTCCCTCCCTTGTAGCAAGCTAAGCGAAATGTTTTCTCTTGAAGGCGAAATAAATTTCTACTGTCCTGTCAGGCTCAGCATTAAAGCTGCCCATGATGCTTGATGTTTTCCTTTCTAGTGGAATCTCCAGTCCAATTTTCCTCGGAGGAAACTCAAATTCCTTGGACGAACATATCAGAATATTGATCAGCTTTTTCTGCCGGATGGATCAGGCGCGTGTGACCCCACACTGTGACACGGATCAGGCACGTGTGACCCCACACTGTGACACATGGATCGGGTGGGTGTGACTCAATGTGACACGGATTAAGTGTGACCTACAATTTGTGTCACACACGGATCAGGAGGGTGTTACCCACAATGTGATACTCGGATCAGGTGGGGGTGACTCACATGATAAGACGGATCAGATGAGCGGCGACAGATGGATCAGGTGAGCGTGACCCACAAGGTATGACGGATCAAGTGAGAGTGACCCACAAGGTATGACGGGTCAGGTGAGCTTGATCCACAAGGTATGACGGATCAGGTGAGCGTGACCAGGCCAGGATGTAAGAAGTAGAACTCTTGAAAACGTTAACATGTATGTCACAGATGAGCGTGACGCGCAAGAATTTAAACTTGGGAGGCAGGGATTCTGGGAGCCTGGGATTCTGAAAGCCTGTGAACTTTGGATGCAGGGAACCTGGAACCTGGTAGCTATAAACTACAGGCAGGTATATTTGACCTGAATACTCAAGTACTAGAGATCATTAGAAAGGGAATAGTGAAACACCTGGGGTGAAACGGTTTCCTAAGTCTGTGAGCACTGGTTCAGATCCGAGAAGCGCTCACACAGTGACTGGAGTTCTGGAGGGGGAGGGGTACAGCAATTAAGACGAAGCAAGATTGAAAGGAATGGGTGCATTGCGTTTTTCTGGACTACAAGGAAAAGTTTTACAGCATATCTCATGAAAGGCATTCTGAGACAGTATGAAGAGTAATATAATGGACTGCAGAAGACCGAGTGATTGGTTAGGAGGGAGTATTAGAATTTACGAGAATGAAGAATGGAATACCAAAAGAATGAGTGACTGGTACTGTGCATGGTATACGTAAACGACATGCTAGAAGCAATTTAATAATATGTATCCTATTTGCAGACGATACGTAGTTACTGGGATATACGAGCGAGAAAAGATACGGACTGACTCCAGGGAGACCCGTACAGATTACAAGGGTGTTTACATAAGTGGATCCTCATGTTCACGTTCACCATCTCCAACGTTATGTTCATAGTTGAAGAATAAAGATGAGTGGAAACTTAATTCATTCTAGGAAACATTGTTGGTCTCCAACAACGAAATGAATCTAGGAATAAACATAATAATGAGCATATTGCCAGAGGCGCATGTCAGACCAGTAACTCAGACAGTATGTTATTAGAATATGTGAATTTGGTAATATGCTTGTTATTTATTCTTGGTACAGAGAATTCTTCTTCAGCCCCAGTTTTCGCCTAGCCTATTGATATGACCTACTTCCGCTAGTGGACTTTGACTACTTCTGACACTATCTCCAGTTGCTTCGCCTCACCTGTCTCCAGCATATAATCCCTTCTCCCGTTCACATGCCGTACTTTCATCAAGTCTGATGAACAGAACACTTCATCTCCAGGCTGAGGGACTGATTTCCTCAAACTCCCTCTTTAAATCTTCCACTGTTTCTCGCTATATTGGACTGATATAACCACTGGTTGGTTAAATGTATCTATAATAAAGGTACCCAGTGTTGCACAAGCGTCTCATCCATATATGTTTGTCCATTTCCTAAATTATTTATATAATAGCAAAGGCATTTACGAGAATCCACTTAAACACGTTTACAGTACATACATTAATTCTTGCATAGGTACATTTCTGTATATATATATATATATATATATATATATATATATATATATATATATATATATATATATATATATATATGTATGTCGTGCCGAATATGTAAAACTGGTCAATTAGCAAGAACTCATTTAAAATTAAGTCCTTTCTAAAATTTTCTCTTATACGTTTAAAGATATATTTTTTCATTAATGTTAATGTAATTTTTTTTAATTTTGCTACAAAAGAATCTTAGAAAACTTACCTAACCTTATTATAACAAGAACAATTTATTTTAGCCTAACCCAACTAAATATATTTTAGATTTGTTTACAATAATTTAATATTAAACAGACACAGTGAAATATATTTTTTTCGTTATATGATTTTGGAGAAATTATATATACTTTCGCTTGTCCTATATGGCAAGATGAGCGTTGCTATTTAAGCCAAGATGGCAATATATATATATATATATATATATATATATATATATATATATATATATATATATATATATATATATTATATATATATATTTTATTTTAACACATCGGCTGATTCCCACCAAGGCAAGGTGGCCCGAAAAAGAAAAACTTTCATCATTCACCCCATCACTGTCTTGCCTGAGAGGTGCTTTACACTGCAGTTATGAAACTGCAACATTAACACCCCTCCTTTAGAGTGCAGACACTGTACTTCCCATCTCCAGGACTCAAGTCCGGCCTGCCAGTTTCCATGAATCCCTTCATAAATGTTACTTTGCTCACACTCCAATAGCGCGTCAAGTATTAAAAACGATTTGTCTCCATTCACTCCTATCAAATACGCTCATGCACGCTTGCTGGAAGTCCAAGATCCTCGCGCACAAAACCTCCTTTACCCCCACCCTCCAACCCTTCCTAGGCCGACCCCTACCCCGCCTTCCCTCCACTACAGATTTATACACTCTCGAAGTCATTCTGTTTTGTTCCATTCTCTCTACATGTCCGAACCACCTCAACAACCCTTCCTCAGCCATCTGGATAATAGTTTTGGTAATCCCACACCTTCTCCTAATTTCCGAACTATGAATTCTCTGCATTATATTCACACCACACATTGCCCTCAGACATGATATCTCCACTGCCTCCAGCCTTCTCCTGTTACAACATTCATCACCAATGCTTCACACCCATACAAGTGTGTTGGTGCAACTACTCTCATACATTCCCCTTTTTGCTTCCACGGACAAAGTTCTTTGTCTCCACAGACTCCTAAGTGCACCACTCACCCTTTCCCCCTCATCAATTCTGCGATTCACCTCATCCTTCATAGACCCATCTGCTGACACGTCCACTCCTAAATATCTGAATATATTCACCTCCTCCATACCTCCTCCAATCTGATATCCAGTCTTTCGTTACCTAATCTTTCTATCCTCATAACCGTACTCTTTCCTATATTCACTTTTAATTTTCTTCTTTTACATACCCTACCAAATTCATCCACCAACCTCTGCAACTTCTCTTCAGAATCTCCCAAAAGCACCATGTCATCAGCAAAGAGCAACTGTGACAACTCCCACTTTGTGTTTGATTCTTCATCTTTTAACTCCACACCTCTTGTCAAGACCCTAGCATTCACTTCTCTTACAACCCCATCTATAAATATATTGAACAACCACGGTGACATCACACATCCTTGTCTAAGGCCTACTTTTACTGGGAAATAATCTCCCTCTCTCCTACATACTCTAACCTGAGCCTCAATATCCTCGTAAACACTCTTCACTGCTTTCAGTAACCTACCTCCTATACCATACACCTGCAACATTTGCCACATTGCCCTCCTATCCACCCTGTCATATGCCCTTTCTAAATCCTTAAATGCCACTAAAACCTCTTTACCCTTATCTATATACTGTTCACCTATATGTTTCGCTGTAAACACTTGATCTACACACCCCTACCTTTCCTAAAGCCTCATTGTTCATCTGCTATCCTACTCTCTGTCTTACTCTTAATTCTTTCAATAATAACTCTACCATACACTTTACCAGGTATACTCAACAGACTTATTACCCTATCATATTTGCACTTTTATCCCCTTTGCTTTTATACAAAGGAACTATGCATGCTCTCTGCCAATCTCTAGGTACCTTACCCTCTTCCATACATTTATTCAGTAATAGCACCAACCACTCGAAACTATATCCCCTCCTGCTTTAACATTTCTATCTTTATCCCATCAATCCCGGCTGCCTTACCCCCTTTCATTCTACCCACTGCCTCACGAACTTTCCCCACACTCACAACTGGCTCTTCCTCACTCCTATAAAATGTTATTCCTCCATGCCCTATACATGAAATCACAGCTTCCCTATCTTCATCAACATTTAACAATTCCTCAAAATATTCCCTCCATCTTCTCGATATCTCTAACTCTTCATTTAATAACTCTCCTCTCCTATTTTTAACTGTCAAATCCATTTGTTCCCTAGGCTTCCTCAACTTATTAATCTCACTCCAAAACTTTTTCTTATTTTCAAAAAAAATTGTTGATAACATGTCGCCCACTCTCTCATTTGCTCTCTTTTTACATTGCTTCACCACTCTTTTAACCTCTCTTTTTCTCTCCATACATTCTTCCCTCCTTGTATCACTTCTACTTTGTAAAAACCTCTCATATGCTAACTTTTTCTCCCTTACTACTCTCTTTACATTATCATTCCACCAATCGCTCCTCTTCTCTCCAGCACCCACTTTCCTGTAACCACAAACTTCTGCTGAACACTCTAACACTACATTCTCAAGCGTACCCCATATATCTTCGACCCCATTGCCTATACTCTCACTAGCCCATCTATCATCCAATAGTTGTTTATATCTTACCCTAACTGCCTCCTCTTTTAGTTTATACAGCTTCACCCCTCTCTTACTTGCTGCTTCTATTTTCCTTGTATCCCATCTACATTTTACTCTCACTGTAACTACAACTAGAAAGTGATCTGATACATCTGTGGCCCCTCCTTAAACATGTACATCTTGAAATCTACTCAACAGTCTTTTATCTACCAATACAGAGTCCAAGAAACTACTGTCGTTACACCCTACATCATATCTTGTATACTTATTTATCCTCTTTTTCTTAAAATACGTATTACTTATAACTAAACCCCTTTCTATAGACAGTTCAATCAAAGGGCTCCCATTATTATTTATATATATATATATATATATATATATATATATATATATATATATATATATATAGATATATATATATATATATATATATATATATATATACATATATATATTATAATGTCGTGCCGAATAAGTAAAACTTGCGATTTTGGCTTGCCGAATAAGGTAAGCAAAAATTTGTGTATGCAATAATTTCACAAAAATCATTCTGAACCTAACGAAAATAAAATATTTCATTGTGTTTGTTTATTAATAAATTATTATGAACTTATCTAAAATATATATCACTGGATTAGGCTAAATTAAATTGCGCTTGTTATAATAAGTTTAGGTAAGTTTTCTAATTTTTTGTTTTGGTACAAAATTAATTTTTACATTAACATAAATGAAAAAATATATCTTTAAACGTATAAGGGAAAATGATCACATGAGAGGCCTGAGGAGCTGTGAGGCCTCACCAGGTGGGAGGCCTGAGCAGGTAGGTGGGACGCCCCTCGCCTAGTGAATACTATTCCTGAAAGTTTAATTAGATGGGCCTGCTCCCCCACAGCCCTGAACATGATCCCACACCTGCCACCATTGGTTCACAATTACTGAAACCATTGCTGCAACTGTTGCTGCTCCTTCCCTGTTCTCTCCCACCTAACAACTCCGTCTGAAGCCCAACAAAAAGCATCTTTAAAGACACTCCTCCTACACCCCACACAAGCCTTCCACACCCCACACAAGCCTTCCACACCCCACACAAGCCTTCCACACCCCACACAAGCCTTCCACACCCTGCACAAGCCTTCCACACCCCACACAAGCCTTCCACACCCCACACAAGCCTTCCACACCCCACACAAGCCTTCCACACCCCACACAAGCCTTCCACACCCCACACAAGCCTTCCACACCACACACAAGCCTTCCACACCACACAGAAGCCTCCCACACCACACAGAAGCCTTCCACACCACACAGAAGCCTTCCACACCACACACAAGCCTTCCACACCACACAAGCCTTCCACACCACATACAAGCCTTCCACACCACACACAAGCCTTCCACACCACACAGAAGCCTTCCACACCACACACAAGCCTTCCACACCACACAGAAGCCTTCCACACCACACAGAAGCCTTCCACACCACACAGAAGCCTTCCACACCACACAGAAGCCTTCCACACCACACAGAAGCCTTCCACACCACACACAAGCCTTCCACACCACACAGAAGCCTTCCACACCACACACAAGCCTTCCACACCACATACAAGCCTTCCACACCACACAGAAGCCTCCCACACCACACAGAAGCCTTCCACACCACACAGAAGCCTTCCACACCACACACAAGCCTTCCACACCACACAAGCCTTCCACACCACATACAAGCCTTCCACACCACACAGAAGCCTCCCACACCACACAGAAGCCTTCCACACCACACAGAAGCCTTCCACACCACACACAAGCCTTCCACACCACACAAGCCTTCCACACCACATACAAGCCTTCCACACCACACAGAAGCCTCCCACACCACACAGAAGCCTTCCACACCACACAGAAGCCTTCCACACCACACACAAGCCTCCCACACCACACACAAGCCTTCCACACCACATACAAGCCTTCCACACCACACAAGCCTTCCACACCACATACAAGCCTTCCACACCACACAAGCCTTCCACACCACACACAAGCCTTCCACACCACATACAAGCCTTCCACACCACACAAGCCTTCCACACCACATACAAGCCTTCCACACCACACAAGCCTTCCACACCACACACAAGCCTCCCACACCACACAAGCCTTCCACACCACATACAAGCCTTCCACACCCCACACAAGCCTTCCACACCACATACAAGCCTTCCACACCACACAAGCCTTCCACACCACACACAAGCCTCCCACACCACACAAGCCTTCCACACCACATACAAGCCTTCCACACCACACAGAAGCCTTCCACACCACATACAAGCCTTCCACACCACACAGAAGCCTGCCACACCACACACAAGCCTTCCACACCACACACAAGCCTCCCACACCACACACAAGCCTCCCACACCACACACAAGCCTTCCACACCACACACAAGCCTTCCACACCACACAGAAGCCTTCCACACCACATACAAGCCTTCCACACCACACAGAAGCCTTCCACACCACACAGAAGCCTTCCACACCACACAGAAGCCTCCCACACCACACAAGCCTTCCACACCCCACAAGCCTTCCACACCACACACAAGCCTTCCACACCACACAAGCCTTCCACACCACACAAGCCTTCCACACCACACACAAGCCTCCCACACCACACACAAGCCTTCCACACCACACAAGCCTTCCACACCACATACAAGCCTTCCACACCACACAGAAGCCTCCCACACCACACAGAAGCCTCCCACACCACACACAAGCCTCCCACACCACACACAAGCCTTCCACACCACACACAAGCCTCCCACACCACACACAAGCCTCCCACACCACACACAAGCCTTCCACACCACACACAAGCCTCCCACACCACACACAAGCCTTCCACACCACACAAGCCTTCCACACCACATACAAGCCTTCCACACCACACCGAAGCCACCCACACCACACAGAAGCCTCCCACCCCACACACAAGCCTCCCACACCACATACCAGCCGTCCACACCACACAGAAGCCTCCCACACCACACAGAAGCCTCCCACACCACACACAAGCCTCCCACACCACACACAAGCCTTCCACACCACATACAAGCCTTCCACACCACACAGAAGCCTCCCACACCACACAGAAGCCTCCCACACCACACACAAGCCTCCCACACCACACACAAGCCTTCCACACCACACAAGCCTTCCACACCACATACAAGCCTTCCACACCACACAGAAGCCTCCCACACCACACAGAAGCCTCCCACACCACACACAAGCCTCCCACACCACACACAAGCCTCCCACACCACACACAAGCCTTCCACACCACACACAAGCCTTCCACACCACACACAAGCCTTCCACACCACACACAAGCCTTCCACACCACACACAAGCCTTCCACACCACACAGAAGCCTCCCACACCACACACAAGCCTTCCACACCACACACAAGCCTCCCACACCACACACAAGCCTCCCACACCACACACAAGCCTTCCACACCACACACAAGCCTTCCACACCACACAGAAGCCTTCCACACCACACACAAGCCTCCCACACCACACACAAGCCTTCCACACCACACAGAAGCCTTCCACACCACACACAAGCCTTCCACAATACATACAAGCCTTCCACACCACACACAAGCCTTCCACACCACATACAAGCCTTCCACACCACACACAAGCCTTCCACACCACATACAAGCCTTCCACACCACACAGAAGCCTCCCACACCACATACAAGCCTTCCACACCACACAGAAGCCTCCCACACCACACACAAGCCTTCCACACCACATACAAGCCTTCCACACCACACACAAGCCTTCCACACCACATACAAGCCTTCCACACCACACAGAAGCCTCCCACACCACACACAAGCCTTCCACACCACACACAAGCCTCCCACACCACACACAAGCCTCCCACACCACACACAAGCCTCCCACACCACACAGAAGCCTTCCTCACCACACACAAGCCTTCCACACCACACAGAAGCCTTCCACACCACACACAAGCCTTCCACACCACACACAAGCCTTCCACACCACACAGAAGCCTTCCTCACCACACAGAAGCCTTCCACACCACACACAAGCCTTCCACACCACACACAAGCCTTCCACACCACACAGAAGCCTCCCACACCACACACAAGCCTTCCACACCACATACAAGCCTTCCACACCACACACAAGCCTTCCACACCACATACAAGCCTTCCACACCACACAGAAGCCTCCCACACCACACAGAAGCCTTCCACACCACACAGAAGCCTTCCACACCACATACAAGCCTTCCACACCACACACAAGCCTTCCACACCACACACAAGCCTTCCACACCACACACAAGCCTTCCACACCACACACAAGCCTTCCACACCACACACAAGCCTTCCACACCACACACAAGCCTTCCACACCACACACAAGCCTTCCACAGTGCCCCACACAAGCCTTCCACACCACACACAAGCCTTCCACACCACACACAAGCCTTCCACACCACACACAAGCCTTCCACACCACACACAAGCCTTCCACACCACATACAAGCCTTCCACACCACACACAAGCCTTCCACACCACATACAAGCCTTCCACACCACACACAAGCCTTCCACACCACACACAAGCCTTCCACACCACATACAAGCCTTCCACACCACACACAAGCCTTCCACACCACATACAAGCCTTCCACACCACACACAAGCCTTCCACACCACATACAAGCCTTCCACACCACACACAAGCCTTCCACACCACACACAAGCCTTCCACACCACATACAAGCCTTCCACACCACACAGAAGCCTTCCACACCACACAGAAGCCTTCCACACCACACACAAGCCTTCCACACCACACAGAAGCCTTCCACACCACACAGAAGCCTTCCACACCACACACAAGCCTTCCACACCACACAGAAGCCTCCCACACCACACAGAAGCCTTCCACACCACATACAAGCCTTCCACACCACACAGAAGCCTTCCACACCACACAGAAGCCTTCCACACCACACACAAGCCTTCCACACCACACAGAAGCCTCCCACACCACACAGAAGCCTTCCACACCACACACAAGCCTTCCACACCACACAGAAGCCTTCCACACCACACAGAAGCCTTCCACACCACACAGAAGCCTCCCACACCACACAGAAGCCTTCCACACCACACACAAGCCTTCCACACCACACACAAGCCTTCCACACCACACAGAAGCCTTCCACACCACACAGAAGCCTCCCACACCACACAGAAGCCTCCCACACCACACAGAAGCCTTCCACACCACACAGAAGCCTTCCACACCACACAGAAGCCTTCCACACCACACAGAAGCCTCCCACACCACACAGAAGCCTTCCACACCTGACAAGCCTTCCACACCTGACAAGCCTTCCACACCTGACAAGCCTTCCACACCTGACAAGCCTTCCAAACCCCAAACAAGTCTTCCACACCACACACAAGCCTTCCACACCACACACAAGCCTTCCACACCACACAGAAGCCTCCCACACCACACAGAAGCCTCCCACACCACACAGAAGCCTTCCACACCACACAGAAGCCTTCCACACCACACAGAAGCCTTCCACACCACACAGAAGCCTCCCACACCACACAGAAGCCTCCCACACCACACAGAAGCCTCCCACACCACACAGAAGCCTTCCACACCACACAGAAGCCTTCCACACCACACAGAAGCCTCCCACACCACACAGAAGCCTTCCACACCACACAGAAGCCTCCCACACCACACACAAGCCTTCCACACCTGACAAGCCTTCCACACCTGACAAGCCTTCCACACCTGACAAGCCTTCCACACCTGACAAGCCTTCCACACCCCAAACAAGTCTTCCACACCACACACAAGCCTTCCACACCTGACAAGCCTTCCACACCTGACAAGCCTTCCACACCTGACAAGCCTTCCACACCCCAAACAAGTCTTCCACACCACACACAAGCCTTCCACACCTGACAAGCCTTCCACACCTGACAAGCCTTCCACACCTGACAAGCCTTCCACACCTGACAAGCCTTCCACACCCCAAACAAGTCTTCCACACCACACACAAGCCTTCCACACCTGACAAGCCTTCCACACCACACACAAGCCTTCCACACCCGACAAGCCTTCCACACCACACACAAGCCTTCCACACCACACACAAGCCTTCCACACCACACACAAGCCTTCCACACCACACACAAGCCTTCCACACCACACACAAGCCTTCCACACCACACACAAGCCTTCCACACCACACACAAGCCTTCCACACCCGACAAGCCTTCCACACCACACACAAGCCTTCCACACCCGACAAGCCTTCCACACCACACACAAGTCTTCCACACCACACAGAAGCCTTCCACACCACACACAAGCCTTCCACACCACATACAAGCCTTCCACACCCGACAAGCCTTCCACACCACACACAAGCCTTCCACACCACACACAAGCCTTCCACACCCGACAAGCCTTCCACACCACACACAAGTCTTCCACACCACACAGAAGCCTTCCACACCACACAGAAGCCTCCCACACCACACAGAAGCCTTCCACACCACACAGAAGCCTTCCACACCACACAGAAGCCTTCCACACCACACAGAAGCCTTCCACACCACACAGAAGCCTTCCACACCACACACAAGCCTTCCACACCACACAGAAGCCTTCCACACCACACAGAAGCCTCCCACACCACACAGAAGCCTTCCACACCACACAGAAGCCTTCCACACCACACAGAAGCCTTCCACACCACACAGAAGCCTTCCACACCACACACAAGCCTTCCACACCACATACAAGCCTTCCACACCACACAGAAGCCTACCACACCACACAGAAGCCTTCCACACCACACACAAGCCTTCCACACCACACACAAGCCTTCCACACCACACAAGCCTTCCACACCACATACAAGCCTTCCACACCACACAGAAGCCTCCCACACCACACAGAAGCCTTCCACACCACACAGAAGCCTTCCACACCACACACAAGCCTTCCACACCACACAAGCCTTCCACACCACATACAAGCCTTCCACACCACACAGAAGCCTCCCACACCACACAGAAGCCTTCCACACCACACAGAAGCCTTCCACACCACACACAAGCCTCCCACACCACACACAAGCCTTCCACACCACATACAAGCCTTCCACACCACACAAGCCTTCCACACCACATACAAGCCTTCCACACCACACAAGCCTTCCACACCACACACAAGCCTTCCACACCACATACAAGCCTTCCACACCACACAAGCCTTCCACACCACATACAAGCCTTCCACACCACACAAGCCTTCCACACCACACACAAGCCTCCCACACCACACAAGCCTTCCACACCACATACAAGCCTTCCACACCCCACACAAGCCTTCCACACCACATACAAGCCTTCCACACCACACAAGCCTTCCACACCACACACAAGCCTCCCACACCACACAAGCCTTCCACACCACATACAAGCCTTCCACACCACACAGAAGCCTTCCACACCACATACAAGCCTTCCACACCACACAGAAGCCTCCCACACCACACACAAGCCTTCCACACCACACACAAGCCTCCCACACCACACACAAGCCTCCCACACCACACACAAGCCTTCCACACCACACACAAGCCTTCCACACCACACACAAGCCTTCCACACCACATACAAGCCTTCCACACCACACAGAAGCCTTCCACACCACACAGAAGCCTTCCACACCACACAGAAGCCTCCCACACCACACAAGCCTTCCACACCACACAAGCCTTCCACACCACACACAAGCCTTCCACACCACACAAGCCTTCCACACCACACAAGCCTTCCACACCACACACAAGCCTCCCACACCACACACAAGCCTTCCACACCACACAAGCCTTCCACACCACATACAAGCCTTCCACACCACACAGAAGCCTCCCACACCACACAGAAGCCTCCCACACCACACACAAGCCTCCCACACCACACACAAGCCTCCCACACCACACACAAGCCTTCCACACCACACACAAGCCTTCCACACCACACACAAGCCTTCCACACCACACACAAGCCTTCCACACCACACAGAAGCCTCCCACACCACACACAAGCCTTCCACACCACACACAAGCCTCCCACACCACACACAAGCCTCCCACACCACACAGAAGCCTTCCACACCACACACAAGCCTTCCACACCACACAGAAGCCTTCCACACCACACACAAGCCTTCCACACCACACACAAGCCTTCCACACCACACAGAAGCCTTCCACACCACACAGAAGCCTTCCACACCACATACAAGCCTTCCACACCACACAGAAGCCTCCCACACCACACACAAGCCTCCCACACCACACAGAAGCCTTCCACACCACACAGAAGCCTTCCACACCACACAGAAGCCTTCCACACCACATACAAGCCTTCCACACCACATACAAGCCTTCCACACCACACACAAGCCTTCCACAATACATACAAGCCTTCCACACCACACACAAGCCTTCCACACCACATACAAGCCTTCCACACCACACACAAGCCTTCCACACCACATACAAGCCTTCCACACCACACAGAAGCCTCCCACACCACACACAAGCCTTCCACACCACACAGAAGCCTCCCACACCACATACAAGCCTTCCACACCACACAGAAGCCTCCCACACCACACACAAGCCTTCCACACCACATACAAGCCTTCCACACCACACACAAGCCTTCCACACCACATACAAGCCTTCCACACCACACAGAAGCCTTCCACACCACACACAAGCCTTCGACACCACACACAAGACACCCACACCACACACAAGACACCCACACCACACACCAGCCTTCCACACCACACACAAGCCGTCCACACCACACACCTGCCTTCTACACCACACACAAGCCTTCCACACCACATACAAGCCTTCCACACCACACAGAAGCCTTCCACACCACACAGAAGCCTCCCACACCACACACAAGCCTTCCACACCACATACAAGCCTTCCACACCACACACAAGCCTTCCACACCACATACAAGCCTTCCACACCACACAGAAGCCTCCCACACCACACAGAAGCCTTCCACACCACACAGAAGCCTTCCACACCACATACAAGCCTTCCACACCACACACAAGCCTTCCACACCACATACAAGCCTTCCACACCACACACAAGCCTTCCACACCACATACAAGCCTTCCACACCACACACAAGCCTTCCACACCACACACAAGCCTTCCACACCACACACAAGCCTTCCACACCACATACAAGCCTTCCACACCACACACAAGCCTTCCACACCACACACAAGCCTTCCACACCACACACAAGCCTTCCACACCACACAGAAGCCTTCCTCACCACACAGAAGCCTTCCACACCACACACAAGCCTTCCACACCACACACAAGCCTTCCACACCACACACAAGCCTTCCACACCACACAGAAGCCTCCCACACCACACAGAAGCCTTCCACACCACACACAAGCCTTCCACACCACACACAAGCCTTCCACACCACACACAAGCCTTCCACACCACACAGAAGCCTTCCTCACCACACAGAAGCCTTCCACACCACACAGAAGCCTTCCACACCACACACAAGCCTTCCACACCACACAGAAGCCTTCCACACCACACAGAAGCCTCCCACACCACACAGAAGCCTTCCACACCTGACAAGCCTTCCACACCTGACAAGCCTTCCACACCTGACAAGCCTTCCACACCTGACAAGCCTTCCAAACCCCAAACAAGTCTTCCACACCACACACAAGCCTTCCACACCACACACAAGCCTTCCACACCACACAGAAGCCTCCCACACCACACAGAAGCCTCCCACACCACACAGAAGCCTTCCACACCACACAGAAGCCTTCCACACCACACAGAAGCCTTCCACACCACACAGAAGCCTCCCACACCACACAGAAGCCTTCCACACCACACAGAAGCCTCCCACACCACACACAAGCCTTCCACACCTGACAAGCCTTCCACACCTGACAAGCCTTCCACACCTGACAAGCCTTCCACACCTGACAAGCCTTCCACACCCCAAACAAGTCTTCCACACCACACACAAGCCTTCCACACCTGACAAGCCTTCCACACCTGACAAGCCTTCCACACCTGACAAGCCTTCCACACCCCAAACAAGTCTTCCACACCACACACAAGCCTTCCACACCTGACAAGCCTTCCACACCTGACAAGCCTTCCACACCTGACAAGCCTTCCACACCTGACAAGCCTTCCACACCCCAAACAAGTCTTCCACACCACACACAAGCCTTCCACACCTGACAAGCCTTCCACACCACACACAAGCCTTCCACACCCGACAAGCCTTCCACACCACACACAAGCCTTCCACACCACACACAAGCCTTCCACACCACACACAAGCCTTCCACACCTGACAAGCCTTCCACACCCCACACAAGCCTTCCACACCACACAAGCCTTCCACACCCCACACAAGCCTTCCACACCACACACAAGCCTTCCACACCCCACACAAGCCTTCCACACCACACACAAGCCTTCCACACCCGACAAGCCTTCCACACCACACACAAGCCTTCCACACCCGACAAGCCTTCCACACCACACACAAGTCTTCCACACCACACAGAAGCCTTCCACACCCGACAAGTCTTCCACACCACACACAAGCCTTCCACACCACACAGAAGCCTTCCACACCCGACAAGCCTTCCACACCACACACAAGTCTTCCACACCACACACAAGCCTTCCACACCCGACAAGTCTTCCACACCACACACAAGCCTTCCACACCACACAGAAGCCTTCCACACCCGACAAGCCTTCCACACCACACACAAGCCTTCCACACCACACACAAGCCTTCCACACCACACACAAGCCTTCCACACCACACACAAGCCTTCCACACCCGACAAGCCTTCCACACCACACACAAGTCTTCCACACCACACACAAGTCTTCCACACCACACACAAGCCTTCCACACCACACACAAGCCTTCCACACCCGACAAGCCTTCCACACCACACACAAGTCTTCCACACCACACACAAGTCTTCCACACCACACACAAGCCTTCCACACCACACACAAGCCTTCCACACCACACACAAGCCTTCCACACCACACACAAGCCTTCCACACCACACACAAGCCTTCCACACCACACACAAGCCTTCCACACCACACACAAGCCTTCCACACCACACACAAGCCTTCCACACCCCACACAAGCCTTCCACACCACACACAAGCCTTCCACACCACACACAAGCCTTCCACACCACACACAAGCCTTCCACACCCGACAAGCCTTCCACACCACACACAAGCCTTCCACACCACACACAAGCCTTCCACACCACACACAAGCCTTCCACACCACACACAAGCCTTCCACACCACACACAAGCCTTCCACACCACACACAAGCCTTCCACACCACACACAAGCCTTCCACACCACACACAAGCCTTCCACACCACACACAAGCCTTCCACACCACACACAAGCCTTCCACACCCCACACAAGCCTTCCACACCACACACAAGCCTTCCACACCCCACACAAGCCTTCCACACCACACACAAGCCTTCCACACCACACACAAGCCTTCCACACCACACACAAGCCTTCCACACCCCACACAAGCCTTCCACACCACACACAAGCCTTCCACACCCCACACAAGCCTTCCACACCACACACAAGCCTTCCACACCTGACAAGCCTTCCACACCCCACACAAGCCTTCCACACCACACACAAGCCTTCCACACCACACACAAGTCTTCCATACCACACACAAGTCTTCCACACCCCACACAGGCCTCCTACACCACACACAAGCCTTCCACACCCCACACAAGCCTTCCACACCACACACAAGCCTTCCACACCACACACAAGCCTTCCACACCACACACAAGCCTTCCACACCACACACAAGCCTTCCACACCCGACAAGCCTTCCACACCACAGCCTTCCACACCACACACAAGCCTTCCACACCACACACAAGCCTTCCACACCCCACACAAGCCTTCCACACCCGACAAGCCTTCCACACCACACACAAGCCTTCCACACCACACACAAGCCTTCCACACCACACACAAGCCTTCCACACCACACACAAGCCTTCCACACCACACACAAGCCTTCCACACCACACACAAGCCTTCCACACCACACACAAGCCTTCCACACCACACACAAGCCTTCCACACCACACACAAGCCTTCCACACCACACACAAGCCTTCCACACCCCACACAAGCCTTCCACACCCGACAAGCCTTCCATACCACACACAAGTCTTCCACACCACACACAGACCTCCTACACCACACACAACCCTTCCACACACAACCCTTCCACACACAACCCTTCCGCAATACACACAACTACTCCACGCTACACATTACCATCTCATACTACACAGTTTTTCCATAACACTCACAGCTCTCCCACATAAGTCTGCCATGTCTTCCACAAATCACACAGCACTCCCACACACCTCCGAAATCTCTCGTTCCAAGAAACAACGTCTCGCTTTCCTACTTTCCTTCCCGCTGCTTTCCTCGTCTTCATATGTTAAGGTAAATCGGTGTCTGGTTGAGGAAGCCAGAGGCTTACTGAGCTTCCGCAAGCCAAGGTCGAGACTACATCATAAGATCACTCATCCAGTTACTGACCACACTCAGCGTTGCTTAACTGGGTGTATTAGTGAGTGACCGTATTTATTCATTGTCTATCGTATGACTATACCATTTATTAATTTTGGTTTGATTAATTTGTTTTCACTGTTTAAGTTTTATGCCACTAGCAATAATAGAACAAAAGAGGAAAGCTTGATTTTTGGGGCAACAATGGTGAAAGACACGTTATATTTTAATTACAAAAGCAAAAATTATTCTCAGTACACTAATTTCTAAACTTGCCTACAGCTATTGCATACAATTTTTCTTATTCGTACCTAAAAAAAAGTTGCCTAACTTCCAGATGTCTATTTAAAACTAGGTGAACAGCGACGCCATGAGGAAGGGAGCTGGCCTATACGTCACTCCATAAATAGGAATCACACCCAGGATCATTCAGTTATCAGTCTACTAGTCAGACCCTAAAACAACAGATTATCCTCTGCAGGGGATGGGCCACGAGTTCCTGTATTTAATTTACGGGCTGAAAGGTGTTGTATGAACTTTATTACTTCGTTCAAACACATTTCCATTAATTCTCACACTAACAAAGGCAGTAATGTTAATGCTTCTAGATGTTGTCTCAGTAGCAACTGTAACCTGATCATCATTACGTGTTGTCTCAGTAGCAACTGTAACCTGATCATCATTACGTGTTGTCTCAGTAGCAACTGTGATCTGATCATCATCAGGTGTTGTCTCAGTAGCAACTGTAATCTGATCATCATCAGGTGTTGTCTCAGTAGTAACTGTAACCCGATCATCATCAGGTGATGTCTCAGCAGCCTGTTATCGCATGTGATTAATAGTCTGACCGCATCTTCCCTGTATTGGAATACACAAATGACAGGTCCTATAAAAACATAGTCTGGTCAAGACCAGAGATGAGTCACCTTGCGCGGTCCTCTACTTCGACCAGAAGCCCCGAGATGGGATGGAGGCAGGCAATTCAAGAGAGTGGTATATACTTAAGGTAAGAGCAAATTGTGGCTCATATAAGGTTTTGCAGCCCCAGCTGTCGAGCAGTGGGAGATGCGAGGCAGTGTTGTGAGTCTCTTGGCTGCCTCGTTCACAAGCTTCACTATACGAGTATCAATTGTCATTTCAGAGTTAAATTTCAGTCCCAGTGAAAGAGCTGTTCAAGTATGTTTCTAACTAATCCTCTGACAAAAAGAATATTTGGTTATAGAGATAATTTATAGGAGTTAACCTTAATTTTCAGCAATATTTAAATACAGAGTGAGGCTGTAACCATCTGAGACCTACAGAACCCATGTGGTGTTGGACATACTCTCCCCTTAACTCGTATCAAATCTTTTACCGTATCCTCGTATTTGACAGGTGCTGTAAGACCTTTACAAGTTTAGTAATTTAATATTAATATTATCATACCTAGAAGACACACATGCGCTGACCAGGAAATTTATTAAGAAAACGTTTCGCTACAAGTGGCTTCTTCAGGCCTGTAACTTTTTAAAATCACCACACCAAGTCTACAAATAAAATAATAATCTCTGTTGTACGTGTATGAGAGTATATGGTATCAACACACTTAAATATATGGGTGTGAAGCATGGGTTGTGAATGTTGCAGCAAGGAGGAGCCTGGAGGCAGTGGAGATGTCGTGTCTGAGCGCAATGTGTGGCGCAAATATTACGCAGATAATTAGTAGTGTGGAAATTAGGAGGAAGTGCGGAGTTACTAAAAGTACTATTCAGAGGGCTGAGGAGGGGTTGTTGCTGTTGTTTGGTCATTTTGAAAGGATGGAGCAAAATAGAATGACTTGGAGGGTGTATTAATCTGAAGTGGAGAGAAGGCGGGGTAGGGGTCGTCCTAGGAAAGGTTGGAAGTGGCCTGGACATACAACAGCCATGTGTGAACATATTAAATAGGTGTGGAGACGAATGGTTTTTGGGATTTGACAAGCTATTGGAATGTGAGCAGGGTTTCAAAGAAACTGGTTAGCAGGACTTGAGTCCTGCAGGTTGGAAGTACAGTGCCTGCAGTCTGAAGGAGGGGTTTGAGATACTTTCTGATTAAAGTGACATCTAAACTGTCGTATCTATGCGCCTCCGGCAAGACAGTAATGGTGTGAATGATGGTGAAACTGTTTCTTTTTCGGGTTACCCTGCCTAGGTGGGAGACGACCAGTGTGTTTTAATATATTTTATTAATATATATTTTATATATTAATATATATATTTATATATTTTAATATATATTAATATATATATTTATATATTTTATAGAAAGAGAAAGGTGAACGGGAAACATAAGTCGTGTCTCGAAATTAACAGATTTACTGGGATTCTAACAGGATAGTTTCGCAGAAGGTTCTGCTGTGTCCTGAGTGACTACCGCTGTAACTCTGCTTGCATTTCCCACAGGTTCGGTAGTTTTACAGTAAATTTATCCTCTCCTTCCTTGAGTCTATAAACTCGATTTATGTCGTAATGAAAGATTGTCAATCAATAAACAGAAAGGTGTATGTGGGGGATCGAACCGTGGTCTGTAGCCACTGACGCACATAGGACACAGCAGTGTCCCAATTAGTTAAGGCGGAAGAGGCTAGCTAGCGCACGCTACCTTTTGTCTGAGAAAACCTCCACTCAGCTTACTTGCTGCAGCTCTTACAAGACTGCATAGCACCTGATGAAGCACGAAAAAGTGTGAAACATCTTGAACTGAAGATTTTCATCCCCATGTGGCTTGGCCTGAGATTACATATAATATATATATATATATATATATATATATATATATATATATATATATATATATATATATATATATATAAATATATATATAAATATATATATAATCTTCTTGCCAAATAAGGCAAGCAAAAGTTTGTGTATGCAGTAGTTTCGCAAAAATCATTCTGAACCTAACGAAAAAAAAAATTCGTTGTGTTTATTATTAAATTATTGTAAACTTATCTAAAATGTATTTAGTTGGATTAGGCTAAATCAAATTGCGCTAGTTATAGTAAAGTTAGGTAAGTTTTCTAAGGTTCTTTTAGTACAGAATTATTAATTTTTAAATTAACATAAATTAAAAAAATGTGTATCTTTAAACGTATAAGAGAAAATTTTAGAAATGACTAAATTTTAAATGAGTTCTTGCTAATTGATCAATTTTACCTATTTGGCACGACATACATTATATATATATATATATAATATTATTGTAACCACGAACGAGTGGTATTGATCAATAACAACACTGCGACTAGCCAAGGAGTCGAACCTATGCTGCTTTGGCCCACCTCATGGTGAGGGAAAAAACATGACGCTCTAGTCCACGGACTGTGTGGTCCCGCGGACTAGTGCCATGTGTTTTCGCTCACCATGGGGGCAAAAGCAGCATGGGTTCGACTCCTTGGCTAGTCGCAATGTTATATATATATATATATATATATACATACATACATACATATATATATATATATATATATATATATATATATATATATATATATATATATATATAACACACACAAAACCTCCAATAACTATATTATTTAAATAAAGTAGAATTACGCAAGACTAAATACATAGCTTAAGGCACTGGAAACCCAGCGTTTATGTACGGTACGAGGGATGACTGTTTAATGAAGGGTCCAACCAAGCTTAAGGCTTAAGATGGCTCATCTTGCACGGTCTTCTGTCTGGAGTAGGTGTCGGAGATGAGATAACGGGAGAGTGTTGCATACCCTAAGTTAGACCATGTTACTCGTATAGTGTTTGTTGTCGAGCAAGTACGAGGTACCCTCAAGCAGAGGTAGGTAGGTGTGTGTGTGTGGGGGGGGGGGTGACTGCCTGGCTTCACCATACAGTATCATCAGGTGGTTCGTCATGGCTACCTGGAGAGAGTTTCGGGTGTGGATCGTAGTGGATCAGGGTCTGATCAACCAGGCTGTTACGGCTGGTCTCACGCAAACTGACGTACGAACCACAGCCCGGCTGGTCAGGTACTGACTTTAGGTGCCTGTCCAGTGACTTTTTAAAGACAGCCAGGGATCTATTGACAAGTTAAATTTCACTCTTCCTATATATTTCTCATTTTCTCACTGGGCAAAGGGCGCACAGCACAGCACAGCACAGCGCAACACAGCGCACGCATACGCGCGCAAACTCACACACGCACACGCTCGCGCGCGCACACACACACACACACACACACCTCGACCCCTGCAGCCACAATTAGGCGAGTACACACACAATTTTCTCTGTGTATTTCTTTAAATTTCCTTCTCTCAGCAACCTCGTCCCTTTTCCTCACCCCCCCCCTCTTTATTTCACAACCCTCTGCTTGGTTATTCAATCTTTTTCTTCTTTTCTGCAACTCCTCTACTGATTTCACATTTCCCCTGTTCCTTTCTCCCTCCACGTCCCCTTTATCCCTCCTTCCTTCCTCCCTCCCTTTCTTACTACTTACCTCCTTCCTCCCTCCCTTTCCTACTACTTACCTCCTTCCCTGCCCATCTTCCTTCACCTTTATTTACTCAGCGCCTTCTCTTCTCTCCTAAATTGTCAGTGGAACGACTCAAGGAGAGTGATTAAACATAATGAAAGTGTTTTATTAATTAAGCTAAAATGTGGCATCGATGTGAGAACGGCCATGCACCCTGGGGTGGTGTATTATAGTCATACGTCTGGCAGTAACATGTACCCTGGGGTGGTGTGTTATAGTCATACGTGTGGCAGTAACATGTACCCTGGGGTGGTGTATTATAGTCATACGTCTGGCAGTAACATGTACCCTGGGGTGGTGTATTATTATAGTGGCAGTAACATGTACCCTGGGGTGGTGGCAGTAACATGTACCCTGGGGTGGTGTATTATAGTCATACGTCTGGCAGTAACATGTACCCTGGGGTGGTGTATTATAGTCATACGTCTGGCAGTAACATGTACCCTGGGGTGGTGTATTATAGTCATACGTCTGGCAGTAACATGTACCCTGGGGTGGTGTATTATAGTCATACGTCTGGCAGTAACATGCACCCTGGGGTGGTGTATTATAGTCATACGTCTGGTAACATGTACCCTGGGGTGGTGTATTATACATGGCAGCACCCTGGGGTGGTGTAATATAGTCATACGTCTGGCAGTAACATGTACCCTGGGGTGGTGTATTATAGTCATACGTCTGGCAGTAACATGTACCCTGGGGTGGTGTGTTATAGTCATACGTCTGGCAGTGCTACCAGGCAACCACATAGGCCTACCATATACAACCATATAACACCATATACCCCATACCACAATAACCCAATCTAGATCAGTGTGAGGAACTCAGTAAATTAAAATATATACGAGTGATCAGTGAAGAATGAATCTGGAAAGAGCTATACAGTGAACAAAACAAAATTAAATGCCATAATATGCTGAACACCACATATGATGTAGTTGAAGTTCTAACAATAAAGACCAAGAACAAAAACCTAGTCATCGTGGTTATATATAAGTCACCAGATTCAACCTCCCAACAGTTCAAGGAACATCTACTGAAAATTTATTACTGTCTGGAGAGCCTTCCAGGTCCACCCTCAAACATCTTACTGCTTGGTGATTTTAACCTAAGGCATACAAAATGGAAGAATGTAGCAAATAATGTTATAGCAGAAACAATCCCTGAAAGGTCACACACAGATGAAAGGTCACACTCACATGAGCTACTAAATCTGCGATAAACGCACCCTAAGTCAGCAGATAGTGGAGCCAACGAGACTGGAAAACACACTTGACCTTATCTTCACAAATAATGAGGACCTGGTAAAAAGCATATCAAAAACAACTAATTCCGATCACAATCTAATCGAAGTTCAGACTTACATGCACATGGGTCCTGATCAGCAAAATACACAAAGCTGTGAAGGTGTCTTCATCAAATACAACTTCAATAACAAGAACATCAACTGGGACCAGGTGAACCATGTCTTAAATGAAACATGTTGGGAAGATATGTTAAGTAACATGGATCCAAACCAGTGCCTTGAAAGGATCAGCTTCCTGGCAGCCGCAGTATGTTCAAGGCATATTCCCCTAAGAAAGAAGAAATAAACTGGATATATAAAGACGCTCCCTCTACAGAAGAAGACGAAGAATCACCGAGTTTTTCAAGAACGCTAGATTATCTGACACTCTTTACAGAGAAATAAACATTTGTATTTGTATTGTATTGTATACACGGAAGGAAGCGCTGCCAGGGAAGTGGAAAGTATCGAACTTAAGTTAAAAACTCATACAAGACCCAGGAGAGAGGAGGAGGAGCTAAAAGTGATTAATGAAATTGAAATTCGAAATATTTCTTTTCGTATGCCAAAAACAAGGCAAATATCACATCTAATATCGGGCTATTACAAAGATGACAACAAAGAAATGAGTGAGACACTGAAATCCCAATATGACTCCGTGTTTAGCAAGCCGCTAATCAGTCTAAAGATCGATAATCCAAATGAATAAATGAATGAGCCTCAAAACGCCATCAATGTACGCAAGATTTCCGACATTACCATAACTCCGATAGATTTTGAGAAAGCCATTGACAGCATACCCATGCACTCAGCCCCAAGGCCCAGACTCGTGGAACTGTGTGTTCATTAAGAACTGCAAGAAACCCATGACACGTGCCCTAAGCATACTATGGTGGAGCTTAGACATGGGTAAAATTCCATAGTCACTAAAAACAACAGATATAGCCCCACTCTATAAAGGTGGCAGAAAAGCATTAGCTAAGAGCTATAGACTAATGACTTTAACGTCCCACATCATAAACAATCTTCGAAAGAGTGCTAGGAAGCACGATTGCAAACCACTTGGATTCCCCACAACTGCACAATCCAGGGTAACATGGGTTCAGAGCAGGTCGCTCCTGCCTCTCACAACTACTGGATCACTTTGATATGATCTTGGATGAACTGGAAGAAAAAACAGAATGCAGATGTAATATACACAGACTTTGCAAATGCTTTTGACAAGTGCGATCATGGCGTAATAGCACACAAAATGCATGCTAAAGAAATAACTGGCAAAGTGGGGAGATGGATCTTCAACTTTTTAACCAATCGAACACAAAGAGTAGTGGTCAACAGAGTTAAATCGGAAGTTGCCATAGTGAAAAGCTGTTCCACGAGGGACAGTACTTGCCCCCATCCTGTTTCTCATGCAGATGTAATCCATAGCACGAGACTGTCATCCGTTGAGGACACGGTTAACCTCCAAGAAGATATAAACCAAGTTTTCCAATGAGAAACACAAAACAATATGATGTTCAATGAAGACAAAGTTCAACTACTCCGTTATGGAAAACTGGAGGAGATAATAACTAAAACCGAATATACTACAAACTCTGATCATACAATAGAGTGAAAAAAATAATGTGAGGGACCTGGGAGTAGTAATGTCTGAGGATCTCACTTTCAAGGATCACAACAGTGCCACGATCACAACTGCAAAGAAAATGATAGGATGGATAACAAGAACGTTCAGAACAAGAGATGCCAAGACTCACGAAATCGTAATGACACGATTGCAAACAAACCATATCATGGGCGGGGATAGAACCCGCGATCAGAGTCTCAAAACTCCAGACCGTCTTTTTTTTTTTTTTAAGAGATGCCAAGCCAGTGATGATCCTTTTCAAATCACTTGTTCTCTCTAGGCTGGAATACTTCTGTACATTAGCATCTCCGTTCATAGCAGGTGAAATTGGAGATCTAGAGAATGTACAGAGAACCTTTACTGCACATATAAGTTCTATCAAACACCTCAACTACTGGGAACGCTTAGAAGCACTTGACCTGTACTCGCTGGAACGCAGGAAGGAATGGTCCCGAATCTGTACACAGAAATCACTCCCTACAAAAGTAAAAGACTGGGCAGGCGGTGCAAAATACCCCCAATCAAAAGCAGGGGCGCCATTGGTACACTAAGAGAAAATACCGTAGGTGTCCGGGGCTCTAGACTGTTCAACAGCCTCCCACCAGCCATAAAGGGAATTGCCAATAGGCCCCTGACTGTCTTCAAGAGGAAGCTGGACAGATACTTAAAGTCTGTGCCGGATCAGCCGGGCTGTGGTTCGAACGTTGGACTACGTTCGACCAGCAGTAACAGCCTAGTTGATCAAGCCCTGATCCACCAGGAGGCCTGGTCGTAGACCGGGCCGCGGGGGCGTTGATCCCCGAAATACCCTCCAGGTAGACTCCAGGTAGATACCTCTCCTCTTAACTTCCCTCCCTCCACATACATTTATTCACCTCCTCTTTATACCTCTCCTCTTAACTTCCCTCCCTCCCACATCCATTTCTTCAACTCCTCCCCTCCCGAGCCCGCCCCTTCCCCTCGTTCCCCAGTGAATAATACTTTAACTATTACATTGCAATATTACGAGCGTGAGCATTTTTGCCCATCTCGGCTTTTCTGCGGGAACCACAAACGCGGCGACGGAGGAGAAGACGTGGTAATG
Organism: Cherax quadricarinatus; assembly: GCF_038502225.1. Taxonomy (NCBI): domain Eukaryota; kingdom Metazoa; phylum Arthropoda; class Malacostraca; order Decapoda; family Parastacidae; genus Cherax; species Cherax quadricarinatus. Next base: position 10,094,280 of record NC_091318.1, read on the forward strand.
TATAATCCAGAGTTATGATGGGGGCCGACCTGTTTGTCCCTCGCTAAAAGCTTAACACGGGAGGTGGGGGGGGAAAGGCTCTCTGGGAGGGGCAAGACGAAAGGGAAGGGGAGGTCACAGGTAGGGGAGGGATGAGGGAAGGGGGGGTGTCTTATGGTGGTTGAGAGAAGGGAGGTTGAAGGGAGGGGTGGTCTCAGGTAGTGGAAGGATGAGGGAAAGGGGATGTGTTATGGAGGGGATGGTTGAGAGAAGAGAGAAGTCTAAGAGAAGGGAAAGTGAGGGGAAGGGGAGGCCTCAGGTTGGGGAAGGATGAGGGAAGGGGGAAATGTCTTATGGAGGGGGTGGTCGAGAGAAGGGAGAGGTCTAAGAGAAGAGAGGTTGAGGGGTAAGGGAAGGATGAAGAAAGGCTGGGAAGCCTTAGGCAGTGGGAGGTTGAGAGGTGGAGAATGGGGGGGGGAGATGTCTCAGGGAGGGGGGTATGGGAAGAGAGAAAAGGCCGGAGAGGGATATAGTTGAAGGGAATATAAGGGAAGAGTACTGGATAGAAAGATGAGGGCGGGAAGGAATGAAGAATGGAGGAAGAGAGTGGAAGAAAGAGCAGACAGGCGATGGATGACAGAAGGGAGGGAAGAGGATGAGGTTGATTCGGGTAAGAGGGAATGGTAGGGAAGGAAGGAAGGAAGGAAGAGGGGGGAGAAGATGGATGAAAGCATACAGCGAAGGTCACTAGAGGAATAGTGGAAGTAAATGGACTGAGAGTGGTTGGAAGGTAGAGAGGGAGATGTGGGAGTGTTAACATGGGATGGTAGGGAAAGGGGAAAGAGGTGTGGTAGATAAGAGGGAACGTGAAGGAAAGAAGGGGTAGTAGGGGAGATAAGAAGGGCAAAAGGTGATTTTTAATGCAGGAACAGGTCAAGAGAGGGAATGGAAGGGACAAGGAGAGAAGAGTGGTATAGGACAGCACTCAAAAGCTAGTGGGGTCGAGTGAATGGATTAACCAACACTATTTCCCTCCTGTATGTGAGCTGTACACCTATCTTCAGAGAGAGCGAGAGAGCGAGAGAGCGAGAGCGAGAGCGAGAGAGAGAGAGAGAGAGAGAGAGAGAAACCGAATAATTATACTCTCATATTTTTTGGGTTGCGAAGGTGGAATCTCGGCTCCTGTCCTGCCTTGTAAACTGGTCGTTACTAGGTTCACTATTCCCTGGCTTCGTAAACCTTCTCATTCCTTTTCTTAAAACATTCCAAGTCATTTCACTCCCTGACCACTCGGAGGCTGAGGTAATATTTCCTGACATCCTCATGACTCAATACAATAATGGTATACAATACCGACGAGTACATGAGTGAAACACGTGAGCAACAGTATTTTTTTTTTTTTCAAAATTTTCGCCTACACAGTAGGCTTCTTCAGTCGAATACTGAGGTTACTAAACATGGGGACAACAGAAGCAGTGGCGAGGTCAAGATGATGTGATCAGTCCATTAGCCTGGAGTCCAGGCTGATGGACTGATTACCTCAAAGTCCTTCTGATCTTCAAACATTTTTTTTATATATTGGACTAAGGAAGCCATTAGTTGACGGAACGTTTGCACAATAAAGATACCTAAGTATTGCACACCAACCTATCGGTTCTCTGAACCATTTTACTATTCACTCTACTACTTCCGCTGTCTCCAGTTTATTTGATTGAAAAAACCTCGCTGTGTTCATGTCTTGGGAAAAGCCTCTTCCTGCACATTTTTTAATATTATTTTTTTTTCCTTCTAAAAAATACTGCATTTTTTTGGTGTTTAAAGTGTGTTTACACGATTGTTCTAAGCCGAGTTATCGGAAATTACGAATTTTCCCGGAATACAATTTAGTGTCAAAAATTGCCGTAGATTTTAGGTTGTTATGGTGATAATACATTTGTATGAAACTGCATCATTTTTAATCGTGTACTAATCTGCAGCACTTTACCGAAGTTCAATTTTCCTGTAGGCATATGACAGCGTTGCCATATAAAAAAAAACGCTTTCTTATTTTCATTTTTTATTTTTGTGATTATCGCCATAAAAGTTTTAACACCCTAATATACCCATATAGATAAATATCCAGTTAAAAAATAAAAATCGGAGAGAAAATGAAAGCGCTGGAGGAGTAGTCATCCCCTCATTAGTTATCAATTCTTATACACTTGTGTCTATGTTATGTATCACAAAAAATCGGTAATCCGACTTTTTTTTTGCAATTCTCTATAATTTGTAGTTCATTTTCCTGCAATTTATTTCCGTTGACTTTAAATATTCTCCATAAATTTCTTTAAGCTTTCCATAGTTGATTCTTTCAGGGTTTAAATACTGCCTCGCCATTTTTGTCCTTATTTCTACCATATCGGTATTTTCATTTCCAAAACCTGAAAGTTTACTATCATCTTTCCATGTTGCTGGTTTTTCTTACTTTGAAGTTTTTATCGTAAATCCTGCTGCTAAGTCATATATAAGCCTTCCTAATTATTTATATTTATTTTTTTTACTGTGATACTGAGACATCAGAATTTTTTGACACAGGAACACTTTTTTTTTCAAGGCGACAGAGCCGTCAAGAATAGGCAGGAAAAGGATAGTGCAGCGATAAAGGATTGTTGGTACAAAGGAAGAGATAGGCAAGAAAGATTAAGTGGCCCATCACTATGGCATTTGTTTTATGAAATGTTTTTTATAGTACCGAGTTATTTCGAACATTATCACGCACACGAATATTTATATAAACCTATTGTACCTGGCCGTGGAAGGTACAGTCAGTGGAGCAGTGAAAGATGAGGAACACAGTGTATGCACGATGGTTAGGAGCAGCGACCTGACTTCGTCTGCCAGTTACATGAATATAAAACAAAAAGATGACTGTCAGAATATTTTTTTTTAAACGAGCACGATGTTCCATAAAGACTTCACACTCACACAGATGAATGAAAACAGCCGAAAATAAGATTATCTTTAGTTACGCTGATAACTGCATATGTGAAGAGGTTTATGTTAATAACTGCAGGTGTGGAGAATACTAGATGACGCTACACCTGACAGCAAGACTGGCAACGCACCTGACGATACACTGGACAACACACTGAACACTACCCTTGACAACGCATTTGACAACACACCTGATACCACTTTTGATTAAACACCTGACAACAAAAGTAAATAACGCCGATTAAAGAAATGGTCAAGGGACTGTCATGTTTGATGACTTTGTGTCATCTGGAGAATTAAAATGCAGATTGTTTTATTGTTTGGCTGCTGCTGTTCAGCCGGGTCTGTGAGCAGTGACAGCCGGGTCTGTAACCTCCCTGACAGGCTGCCTCCCTCAAGGAACTATTTGTCAGTGAATTTTCTAAAGGAATGTTTGCTTAGTAAACTCGATCTCATCACTTGCGCGAATAGAGGCAATTAAAACATCAAGAATCGTGGAGAGCTTTTTCCTTTTATTTACACTTTTTTTCCGTCTCTCGGAGCTGTACAGAATGGACAACCGTCAGACTGAGGATCAGAGTCGAGAGAGACTCACTGTCTTTCGTGTTTGCCTTGAGTTGTCTGTCTCTTGTGGTTGTCTCTGGTTTCTTGTGTTGTCTCTTGTGTTTGACTGTCTCTTGTACTTGCCTCGTTTCGCTGTCTCTTCCATTTATGTCTCCTGTGTTTGCCAGTCTCAGGTGCTTGTCTGTCTCTCGTGTTTATCTGTGTTTCGTCTCTGCGTTTAGCTTCTCTGGTGTTTCGCCGTCTCTTGTATTCGTTGTTTATCATATTTAGCTGTCTCTTGTGTTTTGCTGGCTCTTGTACTTGGCTCTCTCCTGTGATTGTCTGCATCTCATGTTTGCCTGCATTTCATGTTTGTCTGCATCTCATATTTGCCTGCATCTCATGTTTGCCTGCATCTCATGTTTGTCTGCATTTCATGTTTGTCTGCATTTCATGTTTGTCTGTATCTCATGTTTGCCTGCATTTCATGTTTGTCTGTATCTCATGTTTGTCTGTATCTCATTTGTCTGCATCTCATGTTTGTCTGTATCTCATGTTTGTCTGTATCTCATTTGTCTGTATCTCATGTTTGTCTGTATCTCATTTGTCTGCATCTCATGTTTGCCTGCATTTCATGTTTGTCTGTATCTCATGTTTGTCTGTATCTCATTTGTCTGCATCTCATGTTTGCCTGCATCTCATGTTTGCCTGCATCTCATGTTTGCCTGCATCTCATGTTTGCCTGCATCTCATGTTTGCCTGCATCTCATGTTTGCCTGCATCTCATGTTTGCCTGCATCTCATGTTTGTCTGTCTTGTGTTTGTCTCGTGTGTTTGTATGTCTTTTGTATTTGTCTCTTCATTTTCTTTAATTAGATATATTAATTATTTTCATCTAGTTTAAGTTTGGTCTTGTTTTTCCAGCAGTTGTTGGGCTTGCTGATATTATTATTTATTCTTGAAGGCAAGCTTCTTATTACTCCCCAACTTGTGCAATTACATAATCGAATTAAGCTAATTTGAGTTTTCTTGGATCAAACACTATAACCTTCCATTCCCAGGCGCTATATGACCCTAAAAGGGTTTACGCTTCGCCGTGAGCACAATAATTACGTTAGGCAAAAGGACACAAGTGCAACTAGTGTGACATTGATAAAGCTCCTGGAGAGCGAAACGTTGCCACAATAAAATGTCACATTAGTTGCACTTGTGTCCTCCTACCTAACATATTGTCGGTAATTCTACCAACATTATTACAATAATAATTACCATGGGCTCGTCTCTTTACCTTCCTGTTAGCTGATTTCATCTGGAATTATTGCATCATTTTAAAGCTCTGAAATGTGTTTGCAACTATTTTTCGCTCAACTAACATCTTTCTATTCTAATACTGTAAAATTCCCCCGCCCCCTTCCCCTCACGACTATAAGAAGTCACTTGGATAATAATTTCCAACTCATTTCATGGAAGGTACCGTGATTCATTGAAGTTATTTTGATCCAAGACATTGTTGATATCATTCTCTTTTTATGGATTAAACCTGATTGCCTTTTATTTCCCAGGCAGTGTACGATACCCTACGGGCTTGGCGTTTCCCTTGTAATTGTAATAATAATTTTCCATCTGTCTCCTCTCGTTCGTGAGCTGGGTCACACTGGATAGCCTGCCTTGTCTATTCCTTCAAATATTTCGTACATTACAAACACGTACCTTTTATTTTTTCGGGTCTTCTAGCCTCGCGTGTTCCAGCTGATGCATTCTCTCTCTTCATAACTTTTGTTCCTCACTTCCGGTGGCAACCTCGTAACAAACTTCTGGGCCTTCTCAGTTTATGTGAGGGTTCCTTCATGACGATGCATATTTGAGAACTGGTCGACTGTGTTGCATAGTGTTGTGAATGATTTCTCGTTATTTGATTTCGTGTTGTTGTTCACTTCATGTGATAGGTCTTTTCTGCTCTCGTTATACTGTTACTCATTTGTAGAACATGTGCGAAGTTCCCGGTAATCTTACATTTTCTTATTTGCAGTATGGTATAATCCTATTAGTTTTGCATGTCTAAGAAGATATTTAATGCAGACATGCAGCGAGCTCAGTTAAGTATATCAGATCTAGTATGTGGGCCAAGACGAAAACATATGTGGTCATGCTGGAGATGTTCACTCTGTTACTGCATTTCTCACACTCTACTTTCTATCACTTACGTACGCATTTATTTGTTGCTTTCATTGTTACGAATGACTTTTTTTTTAAATTTGTGTGGTATTCTCTGTGGTACCTTGTCGAAGGCTTTACTGATGGCCTTCAACACATGAATGCGTGATTCCCGTTTCTTCAAAGGAGCATGTGACACTTGACCTTTCCCAAATTCTTTGTATTTCTTGCTAAACCCTAAATAATTCACTGAAGGCAGAGTTATATTGAATGGCGCCTCAAGCTTTATTTTTCCCTCTCTCCGTTTGTGATTTATTTGTATAACCCACATGGAGAGAGAAACTCAGAAGAGTAATTCGTCCGTATATTTTGATCCCCTTCTGGGATCCTCTTCACCCTCTTCACTGCTCAATAATAATGTGGGTTATTACTGAGTACTGACAAGTGTTCATTACACTTTGGTTATATATATATATATATAATATATATATATATATATATATATATATATATATATATATATATATATATATATATATATATATATAAACAAGTCGGCCGTCTCCCACCGAGGCAGGGTGACCCAAAAAGAAAGAAAATCCCCAAAAAGAAATACTCTCATCATTCAACATTTTCACCTCACTAACACATAATCACTGTTTTTGCAGAAGTGCTCAGAACACAACAGTTTAGAAGCATATACGTATAAAGATACACAACATATCCCTCCAAACTGCTAATATCCCAAACCCCTCCTTTAGAGCGCAGTCATTGTACTTCCCATTTCCAGGACTCAAGTCCGGCTATATAAAAATAACCGGTTTCCCTGAATCCCTTCAATAATATTACCCTGCTCACACTCCAATAGATCGTAAGGTCCCAAATACTATTCGTCTCCATTCACTCCTATCAAACACGCTCATACACGCCTGCTGGAAGTCCAAGCCCCTCTCCCACAAAACCTCCCTTACCCCTTCCTTCCAACCTTTTCGAGGACGACCCCTACCCCACCTTCCTTTCCCTACAGATTGAAATGCTCTCCATGTTATTCTACTTTGATCCATTCTCTCTAAATGACCAAACCACCTCAACAACCCCTCTTCAGCCCTCTGACTAATACCTTTATTAACTCCACACCTCCTAATTTCCACACTCCGAATTTTCTGCATAATATTTACACCACACATTGCCCTTAGACAGGACACCTCCACTGCCTCCAACCGTCTCCTCGCTGCTGCATTCACAACCCAAGCTTCACACCCATACAAGTGTGTTGGTAATACTATACTTTCATACATTCCCTTCTTTGCCTCCATAGATAACGTTTTTTGTCTCCACATATGCCTCAACGCACCACTCATCTTTTTTCCCTCATCAATTCTATGATTAACCTCATCCTTCATAAATCCATCCGCCGACACATCAACTCCCAAATATCTGAAAACATTCACTTCTTCCATACTCCTCCCCAATTTTATATCCATTTTTTCTTTATCTAAATCATTTGATACCCTCATCACCTTACTCTTCTCTATATTCAATTTCAACTTTCTTCCTTGACACACACTCACAAACTCATCCACTAACCTTTGCAATTTTTCTTTAGAATCTCCCATAAGCACAGCATCATTAGCAAATATCAACTGTGTCAATTCCCATTTTGAATTTGATTCCCCATAATTTAATCCCACCCTTCTCCCGAACACCCTAGTATTTACTTCTTTTACAACCCAATCTACTAATATATTAAACAACCATGGTGACATTACACATCCCTGTCTAAGACCAATTTTTACCGGGAAGTAGTCTCCCTCTCTACACACCCTAACCTGAGCCTCACTATCCTCATGAAAACTCTTTAATAATGAAATTCCAAGCGCTTTCGTGACTACTCATATTATCAAGGAACAATAAAAGTAATGCATCAAAGGAAGGCATATAAGGGTTTAGACCACACCTCATCATCACATCCCACAACAAAGCAACACCTGACGTGCGACTCATAAGAAAGAGAACACTGCAGCAGGCCTGCTGGACCAACTAGACAGGTCCTTCACGCAATCCACAAACTATTCTACCCAAGAATTAAGATTTATTATTTGTCCAATGTATTAAATTCTTCCCAAATTCTATTAATTATAAATTGATCTAATTTATATAAACCAAAGGAAATATTCATATTATCAAAACTG